>NW_024881904.1:0-352500 GCF_019059575.1 Amphibalanus amphitrite | reverse complement strand
ATCAACTTATAGTTCATTCAACGCATCTCGATGAGAGGAACATGATGCTGGCAAAATAAATGTCGTGCCTTTCTTGAGTCAAAAGTTATTACAGAAAAACACTTTTTTTTCGCAAAAACGGTTATTTTTCGAGTTTTTGCCCTGTGGAGGCTAAACCGTTGGTTCTAGGTCAAATCTGAAAGGAAAGAGCGTTAAAAGGGCTATCGAATGCGCTTTTCCGCGGCGCTCTAGCTCTTTTGGTTCCCGAGTTTCGAAGTTTTGATTCCCCACGTGCATATAGTTGCATCATATTCACATTCAGATTCGCGTGCACATTCGCGGACCCCTTCGATTTGGCTGAAAATTGCACAGCAGATAGACCATGAGCTCCTAAGTGCAAAAATCATCTTTTTATTTACCGACATTTAGCATTTTCCAAGTTATTCACGTTTGTTTTACTAGTACAATATTCTGGTTAGTAAACTTCCCGGAAAAATCGGACCTCATCAAATTTCAAGAAAATTTCAGAAATGATTAAGACTCAGTAGTTCCTTACAAAAAACTAATTTGCATCAAACGCGGTCGCATAGTTTTCTCAGGAGAAGTCTCTAAAGTTCAAGGTCGTTCAAGGTCATGCAATTTTTCTCACTTTTTGGAGTCGTTTTACACGTGATAGCTTCGTATTTATGAAGGACATTAGCTATACATACTGCAATAACAATATACTTAAGCACCAGAGGCATTGTTAGACCAAAGGGCGAAAAACAGTCGATAAACCTATTGAGCAAAGCCAAGAGGCAAATACAAGTGATATTCAGATTTCCCGTCCTAAAGTGAACTTGCCGGACCCCTCCGATTTCGTTCATAGTCACAGGAATGATGCTCATTGACCTCCTGAACACGAAAATAGTGCTCCTTTTGACCGACATCAAAGACTTTTCCAGATATACGCATGCGTGCACATTCACATTGCATATATTGCATATGGCACGTTGGGCGGACCCCTTCGATTTCGCTCAAAATCACAGGAATGATGCTCCTTGACCTCCTGAACACGAAAACAGTGCTACTTTTGACCGACATCAAAGACTTTTCCAGATATACGCATGCGTGCACATAGTCGTTTTGAGTCTAGAAGCTTCTAAAGAGGCCAATGTTTGGTAAGTGGTCTTTAGGCATACGAGTCAATGCAGAGGTCAACTTAACGGTCTCTCCTGCCTAAACTAAGAAAGATACAGTAACCCGGTTACCACCATTCGATAGTCCTTGAATGTATCTACAACACAGAGGAAATTCAAGGTCTTGACGTTTTTGGTCTGGCCGCCAGATGACGCCAAAGTTGACATATATTTGCGCCACCTGGTGGGCAGTTGTAGAAGCTCGACGAAAATGCGGTTCTAATATGTTGTAGCCATATCCATTCTGCATCGACTGAAACTAGAAACTTGAAGATCGGTGTAGTCGTATTGAATGTAGAAGCTTCTAAAGAGACCTATGTTTGTCTATGCACCCCTTAAGTGGTCTTTAGGCATGCGAGTCAATTCAGAGGTCAACTTAACGGTCTCTCCTGCCTAAACTAAGAAAGCTACAGAAATCCGGTTACCGCCATTCGATAGTCCTTGAATGTATCTATAACATATAGGAAATTCAAGGTCTTGACGTTTTTGGTCTGGCCGCCAGATGGCGCCAAATTTGACATATATTTGCGCCATCTAATGGGCAGTTGTAGAAGTTCGACGAAAATGCAGTTCTAACATGTTGTAGCCACGGCAATTCTGCATCGACTGACACTAGAAACTTGAAGATCAATTCAGTCGTTTTGAGTCTAGAAGCTTCTAAAGAGACCAATGTTTGGATATACACCCCGCAAGTGGTCTTTAGGCATACGAGTCAATGCAGAGGTCAACTTAACGGTCTCTTGCCTAAACTAAGAAAGATACAGAAACCCGGTTACCACCATTCGATAGTCCTTGAATGTATCTACAACACATAGGAAATTCAAGGTCTTGACGTTTTTGGTCTGGCCGCCAGATGGCGGCAAATTCGACATATATTTGCGCCACCTGGTGGGCAGTTGTAGAAGTTCGGCGAAATTGCAGTTCTAACATGTTGTAGCCACATCAATTCTGCATCGACTGACACTAGAAACTTGAAGATCAATTCAGTCGTTTTGAGTCTAGAAGCTTCTAAAGAGATAAATGTTTGGCTATACACCCCTTAAGCATGGTCTTTAGGCATACGAGTCAATACAGAGGTCACTTTAACGGTCTCTCCTGCCTAAACTAAGAAAGATACAGAAACCCGATTACCGCCATTCAATAGTCCTTGAATGTATCTACAACATATAGGAAATTTAAGGTCTTGACGTTTTTGGTCTGGCCGCCAGATGGCGCAAAAGTCGACATATATTTGCGCCACCTGGTGGGCAGTTGTAGAAGTTCGACGAAAATGTAGGTCTGACATGTTGTAGCCACATCAATTCTGCATCGACTGACACTAGAAACTTGAAGATCGGTTAAGTCGTTTTGAGTCTAGAAGCTTCTTAAGAGACCAATGTTTGTCTATACACCCCTTTAGTGGTCTTTAGGCATACGAGTCAATACAGAGGTCAACTTAACGGTCTCTCCTGCCTAAACTAAGAAAGATACAGAAACCCTGTTACCGCCATTCGATAGTCCTTGAATGTATCTACAACTTAGAGGAAATTCAAGGTCTTGACGTTTTTGGTCTGGCCGCCAGGTGGCACCAAGCTTGACATATATTTGCGCCACCTAGTGGGCAGTTCTAGAAGCTCGACGAAAACGCGGTTCTAACATGTTGTAGTTACGTCAATTCTGCATCGACTGACACTAGAAACATGAAGATCAATTCAGTCGTTTTGAGTCTAGAAGCTTCTAAAGAGGCCAATGTTTGGCTATACACCCCGTAAGTGGTCTTTAGGCATACGAGTCAATGCAGAGGTCAACTTAACGGTCTCTCCTGCCTAAACTAAGAAAGGTACAGAAACCCGGTTACCACTATTCGATAGTCCTTGAACGTATCTACAACCATAGGAAATTCAAGGTCTTGACGTTTTTGGTCTGGCCGCCAGATGACGCCAAAATTGACATATATTTGCGCCACCTGGTGGGCAGTTGTAGAAGCTCGACGAAAATGCGGTTCTGATATGTTGTAGCCACATCCATTCTGCATCGACTGACACTAGAAACTTGAAGATCGGTGTAGTTGTATTGAATGTAGAAGCTTCTAAAGAGACCTTTGTTTGTCTATGCACCCCTTAAGTGGTCTTTAGGCATGCGAGTCAATTCAGAGGTCAACTTAACGGTCTCTCCTGCCTAAACTAAGAAAGATAAAGAAATCCGATTACCGACATTCGATAGTCTTTGAAAGTATCTATAACATATAGGAAATTCAAGGTCTTGACGTTTTTAGTCTGGCCGCCAGATGGCGCCAAATTTGACATATTTGCGCCACCTGGTGGGCAGTTGAAGAAGTTCGACGAAAATGCGGTTCTAACATGTTGTAGCAACATCAATCCTGCATCGAATGACACTAGAAACTTGAAGATCAATTCAGTCGTTCTGAGTCTAGAAGCTTCTAAAGAGGCCAATGTTTGGCTATACACCCCGTAAGTGGTCTTTAGGCATACGAGTCAATGCAGAGGTCAACTTAACGGTCTCTCCTGCCTAAACTAAGAAAGATACAGAAACCCTGTTACCACCATTCGATAGTCCTTGAATGTATCTACAACACATAGGAAATTCAAGGTCTTGACGTTTTTGGTCTGGCCGCCAGATGACACCAAAATTGACATATATTTGCGCCACCTGGTGGGCAGTTGTAGAAGCTCGACGAAAATGCGGTTCTAGTATGTTGTAGCCACATCCATTCTGCATCGACTGACACTAGAAACTTGAAGATCGGTGTAGTCGTATTGAATGTAGAAGCTTCTAAAGAGACCTATGTTTGTCTATGCACCCCTTAAGTGTTCTTTAGGCATGGGAGTCAATTCAGAGGTAAACTTAACGGTCTCTCCTGCCTAAACTAAGAAAGATACAGAAATCCGATTACCGCCATTCGATAGTCCTTGAATGTATCTATAACATATAGGAAATTCAGGGTCTTGACGTTTATGGTCTGGCCGCCAGATGGCGCCAAATTTGACATATATTTGCGCAACCTGGTGGGCAGTTGTAGAAATTCGACGAAAATGCAGTTCTAACATATTGTAGCCACGTCAATTCTGCATCGACTGACACTAGAAACTTGAAGATCAATTCAGTCGTTTTGAGTCTAGAAGCTTCTAAAGCGACTTATGTTTGGCTCTACACCCCGTAAGTGGTCTTTAGGCATACGAGTCAATGCAGAGGTCAATTTAACGGTCTCTCCTGCCTAAACTAAGAAAGATACAGAAACCCGATTACCGCCATTCAATAGCCCTTGAATGTATCTACATCATATAGGAAATTCAAGGTCTTTTCGTTTTTGGTCTGGCCGCCAGATGACGCGAAAGTTGACATATATTTGCGCCACCTGGTGGGCAGTTGTAGAAGCTCGACGAAAATGCGGTTCTAATATGTTGTAGCCACATCCATTCTGCATCGACTAACACTAGAAACTTGAAGATCAGTGTAGTCGTATTGAATGTAGAAGCTTCTAAAGAGACCTATGTTTGTCTATGCACCCCTTAAGTGGTCTTTAGGCATGCGAGTCAATTCAGAGGTCAACTTAACGGTCTCTCCTGCCTAAACTAAGAAAGATACAGAAATCTGATGTCCGCCATTCGATAGTCTTTGAATGTATCTATAACATATAGGAAATTCAAGGTCTTGACGTTTTTAGTCTGGCCGCCAGATGGCGCCAAATTTGACATTTATTTGCGCCACCTGGTGGGCAGTTGTAGAAGTTCGACGAAAATGCGGTTCTAACATATTGTAGCCACATCAATCCTGCATCGAATGACACTAGAAACTTGAAGATCAATTCAGTCGTTTTGAGTCTAGAAGCTTCTAAAGAGGCCAATGTTTGGCTATACACCCCGTAAGTGGTCTTTAGGCATACGAGTCAATGCAGAGGTCAACTTAACGGTCTCTCCTGCCTAAACTAAGAAAGATACAGAAACCCGGTTACCACCATTCGATAGTCCTTGAATGTATCTACAACACATAGGAAATTCAAGGTCTTGACGTTTTTGGTCTGGCCGCCAGATGACACCAAATTTGACATATATTTGCGCCACCTGGTGGGCAGTTGTAGAAACTCGACGAAAATGCGGTTCTAGTATGTTGTAGCCAAATCCATTCTGCATCGACTGACACTAGAAACTTGAAGATCGGTGTAGTCGTATTGAATGTAGAAGCTTCTAAAGAGACCTATGTTTGTCTATGCACCCCTTAAGTGTTCTTTAGGCATGCGAGTCAATTCAGAGGTCAACTTAACGGTCTCTCCTGCCTAAACTAAGAAAGATACAGAAATCCGATTACCGCCATTCGATAGTCTTTGAATGTATCTATAACATATAGGAAATTCAAGGTCTTGACGTTTTTAGTCTGGCCGCCAGATGGCGCCAAATTTGACATATATTTGCGCCACCTGGTGGGCAGTTGTAGAAGTTCGACGAAAATGCGGTTCTAACATGTTGTAGCCACATCAATCCTGCATGGAATGACACTAGAAACTTGAAGATCAATTCAGTCGTTTTGAGTCTAAAAGCTTTTAAAGAGACCAATGTTTGGCTATACACCCCTTAAGTGGTCTTTAGGCATACGAGTCAATACAGAGGTCAACTTAACGGTCTCTTCTGCCTAAACTAAGAAAGATACAGAAACCCGATTACCGCCATTCAATAGTCCTTGAATGTATCTACATTATATAGGAAATTCAAGGTCTTTTTGTTTTTGGTCTGGCCGCCAGATGGCGCCAAAGTTTGCATATATTTGCGCCACCTGGTGGGCAGTTGTAGAAGTTCGACGAAAATGCAGTTCTAACATAATGTAGCCACATCAATTCTGCATCGACTGACACTAGAAACTTGAAGATCGGTTCAGTCGTTTTGAGTCTAGAAGCTTCTTAAGAGACCAATGTTTGTCTATACACCCCTTTAGTGGTCTTTAGGCATACGAGTCAATACAGAGGTCAACTTAACGGTCTCTCCTGCCTAAACTAAGAAAGATACAGAAACCCTGTTACCGCCATTCGATAGTCCTTGAATGTATCTACAACTTAGAGGAAATTCAAGGTCTTGACGTTTTAGTCTGGCCGCCAGATGGCACCAAGCTTGACATATATTTGCGCCACCTGGTGGGCAGTTCTAGAAGCTTGAAGAAAATGCGGTTCTAACATGTTGTAGCCACGTCAATTATGCATCGACTGACACTAGAAATTTGAAGATCAATTCAGTCGTTTTGAGGCTAGAAGCTTCTAAAGAGGCCAATGTTTGGCTATACACCCCGTAAGTGGTCTTTAGGCATACGAGTCAATGCAGAGGTCAACTTAACGGTCTCTCCTGCCTAAACTAAGAAAGATACAGAAACCCGGTTACCACCATTCGATAGTCCTTGAATGTATCTACAACACATAGGAAATTCAAGGTCTTGACGTTTTTGGTCTGGCCGCCAGATGACGCCAAAATTGACATATATTTGCGCCACCTGGTGGAAAGTTCTAGAAGCTAGACGAAAATGCGGTTCTAACATGTTGTAGCCACGTCAATTCTGCATCGACTGACACTAGAAACTTGAAGATCAATTCAGTCGTTTTGAGTCTAGAAGCTTCTAAAGAGGCCAATGTTTGGCTATACACCCCGTAAGTAGTCTTTAGGCATACGAGTCAATGCAGAGGTCAACTTAACGGTCTCTCCTGCCTAAACTAAGAAAGATACAGAAACCCGGATACCAGCATTCGATAGTCCTTAAATGTATCTACAACACGTAGGAAATTCAAGGTCTTGACGTTTTTAGTCTGGCCGCCAGATGGCGCCAAATTTGACATGTATTTGCGCCACCTGGTGGGCAGTTGTAGAAGTTCGACGAAAATGCGGTTCTAACATGTTGTAGCCACATCAATCCTGCATCGAATGACACTAGAAACTTGAAGATCAATTCAGTCGTTTTGAGTCTAGAAGCTTCTAAAGAGGCCAATGTTTGTTTATACACCCCGTAAGTGGTCTTTAGGCATACGAGTCAATGCAGAGGTCAACTTAACGGTCTCTCCTGCCTAAACTAAGAAAGATACAGAAACCCGGTTACCACCATTCGATAGTCCTTGAATGTATCTACAAAACATAGGAAATTCAAGGTCTTGACGTTTTTGGTCTGGCCGCCAGATGACACCAAATTTGACATACATTTGCGCCCCCTGGTGGGCAGTTGTAGAAGTTCGACGAAAATGCGGTTCTAACATGTTGTAGCCACATCAATCCTGCATCGAATGACACTAGAAACTTGAAGATCAATTCGGTCGTTTTGAGTCTAGAAGCTTCTAAAGAGGCCAATGTTTGGCTATACACCCCGTAAGTGGTCTTTAGGCATACGAGTCAATTCAGAGGTCAACTTAACGGTCTCTCCTGCCTAAACTAAGAAAGATACGGAAACTCGGTTACCACCATTCGATAGTCCTTGAATGTATCTACAACACATAGGAAATTCAAGGTCTTGACGTTTTTGGTCTGGCCGCCAGATGACACTAAATTTGACATATATTTGCGCCACCTGGTGGGCAGTTGTAGAAGCTCGACGAAAATGCGGTTCTAGTATTTTGTAGCCACATCCATTCTGCACCGACTGACACTAGAAACTTGAAGATCGGTGTAGTCGTATTGAATGTAGAAGCTTCTAAAGAGACCTATGTTTGTCTATGCACCCCTTAAGTGTTCTTTAGGCATGGGAGTCAATTCAGAGGTCAACTTAACGGTCTCTCCTGCCTATACTAAGAAAGATACAGAAATCCGATTACCGCCATTCGATAGTCCTTGAATGTATCTATCACATATAGGAAATTCAGGGTCTTGACGTTTATGGTCTGGCCGCCAGATGGCGCCAAATTTGACATATATTTGCGCCACCTGGTGGGCAGTTGTAGAAATTCGACGAAAATGCGGTTCTAACATGTTGTAGCCACGTCAATTCTGCATCGACTGACACTAGAAACGTGAAGATCAATTCAGTCGTTTTGAGTCTAGAAGCTTCAAAAGAGACCATTGTTTGGCTATACACCCCGTAAGTGGTCTTTAGGCATACGAGTCAATGCAGAGGTCAATTTAACGGTCTCTCCTGCCTAAACTAAGAAAGATACAGAAACCCGGATACCAGCATTCGATAGTCCTTGAATGTATCTACAACACATAGGAAATTGAAGGTCTTGACGTTTTTGGTCTGGCCGCCAGATGGCGCCAAATTTGACATATATTTGCGCCACCTGGTGGGCAGAACATCCAGAACGGATGTCTCTTGTGGGGAGCTCGAGTCGTCATTCCAGTCAAGTTGCGGGAGAGGGTGCTACAGATGTTGCACGACGGTCATATGGGAGAGAGCCATACCAAGGGGTTTGCCAGAATGTACGTGTGGTGGCCAAACCTAGATTTTGACATAACCCAGATGGTTAAGGCGTGTGTGACCTGTCAACAATACCGCCACCAAGCGCCCGTCACGCCACTGAGTCCGTGGTCCCTCCCGTCCCGGCCATATGAGCGGGTGCACATTGAGTACTGTGGCCCAGTGGAGGGGAAAATGCTGCTCATTGTAGTGGATGCACATACCAAGTGGATTGACGTACATGTAACAACTAGGGCAACAACCGAGGTTACTATGGAGGAGCTGCGGAAAACGTTTGCATACTGGGGAATTCCCAAGTTCTTGGTATCAGACAATGCTCAGTGTTTCGTGGCACCAGCGTTCCAGTCATTCTGTACTCAGAATGGTATCACACACCTGCGCACTGCGCCGTTGTCTCCAAAAAGCAACGGTCTGGCTGAGCGGGCAGTGCAGACGGTAAAGCAGGGTCTGAGGAAACAGGGGAATGGAACGTTGCACACCAAGCTGGCAAGGGTGCTGTTCACCTACCGTTCATCTCCCCACAGCACTACCGGAGTGACGCCAGCAGAGCTAATGACCGGGCGGCGCATGAGAACTCGTCTCGACTGTATGCTTCCCAGTCTGCAGGATCGTGTTGTCAGCTCGCAGTGGAAAATGAAGGAGCGGTATGATAGACAGGCACAGCGGCGCACCATACTACCAGGAATGTCTGTCCTCGTTTCACAGGTGTCGGGACTGGCCGGCGTCGGCAGGACAACACGCTGGCTACCCGGACACTGCATCAACATCTCGGGACTCAAGCTCACGGTCCGGCTGGACGACGGACGAGTCCTCCAGCGCCATCTGGACCAGGTGGTCCCGAGAGCGGTCGCCGGGAACCAGGCCGTCCGACAGCCGACGGACTGGACGGCGGCGCCGCGGCCTCCTCAAACGCCGCCGACGTCGCTGCCGACAACTCCAACGTCGCAGGCGACGCCTTCACCGCCGACGCCCTCAACGCCGACGCCTTCACCGCCGACTCCCACGCCGCTTCCGCCACCGCCAGCGGAATGTCCGGAACGGGAGAGGCCTACGTCTCCCTCCCCAGTGGGGCGGCCGGCTCGTGGGTTGGAGGGACGGGGTGAGCTCAACTCACGATTGAAGTGTGACGTCCAATTGTCGCGAGGCGAGAGTGTTGAGTGTCGCGAGCCTGTGTCAGCGCCGCAGGTACCGCGCTATAACCTGAGACCGAGAAAATAGTTGTTAACTAGGGGGGAGGAATGTGGTAGATTGTCACACAGCCTCTTGGCTGGCGTGCCTGGGTGCGCCACTGGCCGCCCTATCCGTCGTCCCTGAGAGCGGGCTTGCGCTCGCTTGACCTATAGCCGGGGGCGCTCAGCTGTGCGGTGTGGGTTGAGTCGGGTCAGCTGATCGAGTGGGAATACAGTTCTGACCGGTGATCGGAGGAGTGTGGTGCTGTGGTGCCGAGCTTAGTTCACGCAATAACGTGGGCAAGATACGAGCGTATAGATGACGTACGATCAATTTCCGGCCACCCTGCGGATGTACCCGCATGGAACGTTCGCTACAATCACTTGGTTAAACTCGCATGCCATTAAGGCGAACGTAAACAAAACGCGATTTGCCGTCTTTTGGCAGCTGCAAAATGTATGCTCACTTCCGGATATGCGAGCGACTCGATGCAACGTAGCTTTGAAACCGCAAGGGGAGGTGAGAAACCTGGGCGTCTTCTTCGACAGTGCCCCGACCTGGGAATCGTGTACGAGCTGAGCTGACAGTGCACTGGCGTGCTTGTCGGCGCCATCTCACTGTCGCCATTACCTCCCCGAATGCGCTATCAAGGTATTGGTGACAGCACTTGCACTTTCGAGAATAAAGTACTGTCTCACCGCATACGACAGTGGCTCGCAACAAAATTTCAACAGGCTCCAAAATAGTTACCTTGGGCGAAGGGTGATTTTTGGCAGGCGTAAATTTGATCGTTTCCGATATTCGTGGGCAGTTGCGCTGGATAACGCCCCAACAGATTATGCGGGCTCAGATAATGGATGTGATGCTAAGGGTGCTGCGGCAAGGCGAGTCAGACCGGGGGCGGATTTAGACTTTGGGGGGGGGGGGGCAACTGATTTACGAAAGTTTGCTTTGTCCGATTAGGTTACGCTGAGTAACGAAGCGATGTGATAAAATTTTGTTGAGCGGGAGAGACTGGCTGGTAGAGGAGCTGATATACGTAATTGACACACATATGATATGCCTTGGGAGGGGGAGAAATGCTTTATTTTGGGGGGTCATGACCCAGAACCCCCCAGGATCTGGTCAAAAACCAAAATCGTGCGGTGTCGTGACATCCGCCAGAGGAACACCCGACAAGGCGACCTCCTCCGGCTGCCGAGGACAGAGGTCGGGAGGCACCGCTTTGTGTGCTGTGCACCAGACCTGTATAATGTAACTCGCTGCCGGCGGGTGTCACTGAGCTATCTCGCGGCCCCTTCGCTCGCGCTATTAGGACCATATTGACAACAGGCGTATGAGCCTGTCCGTGAGTGTGGGACGTATGCCAGGGTGCCTGTAGGACGTGTGCCGGAGTACCATGCGCGAGCGGTAAGTGCGCGTGCCTGCAGTCACCGAATTGTTTGACTGCAGTGATTTGCTATGCATGCTTTTACTACTTATCAAATGACTTGGGGCAGTAATAGCCACGATTAAGTGTGGATTGACATGCAGTTGTGATACATGCATACAAATATACGGTGGCCGTTTCCGCCGACCTGGTACCGTGGTTGTGTGATTAGTGCTGTGAGCTGCAATGATCTGCTGATGGATCTCTTAATACACGACTGTGATGACCGATTTTGAATCAGCGCAGTCGATGCAGACGAAGCGGACGACGGCGGCTTCGTCAGGCGTTCGGCAGGCGTTCCCCACTGCAGGCGTTCGGCTACATCTAGCGGCAACGCACACTAACGTTTCACTCTAGTAATTCGGTTCAACTCGGTGTTTCGATGATGAGAACTGCCTGTGAAACCAATGACGTCACCATAAACAGTTAACGCATAACAAACTGGAGCTTTATTGGCACAACGCTTCAATGCCACATCAGCGCGAAACTGGGCGCACGATAACTTACCCCCCCCCCAAAAAAAAACAGAGACATGTGAACGTAACTGCGGCGTTTACGCGAACTGTCTGTGCGACGTTTATGAGAACTGTCTGTGAAACCAATGACGTCACCATAAACAGTTAACGCATAACAAACTGGAGCCTTATTGGCACGACGCTTCAATGCCACATCAGCGCGAAACTGGGCGCACGATAACTTACTCCCCCCCCAAAAAAAACAGAAACATGTGAACGTAACTGCGACGTTTACGCGAACTGCGCGACGTGTTTATGTGGACGCTTTCCTTTTGCTGGCCACGATCAAGTTGTAGACGTGATACTTTACATCCCGCCACGTCCTTTCCTTGAGGTGCGGCTCCTCACTGATCGCTTTTAAGCATTCAGCCTGGCCCGGCACCTTAAGATGTAGGATGTATTTCGCGCAGCTCCTCTTTACAGCCGCCTTCTCCAGCGCGCTCCACATTCTCCTCTTCCGCGCCGTCCCACGCCTGGTTGAGACTGGCGGCAGGTCAGGCGGTGCCCGCCCGTCGCCGAACGTCTGTCTCTTTCTTGAAGGCCCAGGCGGCACGTCAGCTGGTGTTCGCCCGTCGCCAGACGCCTGTCTGTTCCTTGAAGGCCCAGGAAGTCCTTCGAGCTCTTCGGAATCGCTATTGCGATCTGTGACGTCAGAATCACCGCTTTCCACTGAGTCGGTCGAAGCGCCATCGTTGCCCTCGTCTGAAAGCGCCACATCTAGTTCGTCCAGGTTTTTGCCCTGCATACGTTGCAGTTTTCCACTCTCCATCAGTAGAAGCATCTTGCTGAGCTTTGCTACCTGCGTGGTAGCGTCAGGTAGTCTGTAGTATTCTCGGTGCACGCGTATGTCATGCCCCATAAAGGCAGCGAGTTGGTCGATTTCATTTTCTCGCAGGTTGAGCAGCTGTGCCATTGTGGCGACGTGCTTGCGGAGAGCTCCGGAAGTCAGTGTCTTGGGGCACTGGGCGCCACAAGCCTGCACGTATTTTCTGAGGCTGTCGCAGCCTCTCAGTGGGCGCATGCTGGGGCCACTGGCAAAAACGTAAGGCCCAGTTACTCCCAGCTCTTGACGCTTCGAGAGCAGAAGTTCTAGAGCCTCCACCATTTCTCTCGTCAGTAGGATCGGGACACCCCTACGACGCTTACCCCGAACCATGACCCTCTTGAGGCTAGATCCGAGATGCCGTTCTAGTGGACTCAGGCAGTCCGCCAGACCTGGTGGGACGTTTTCCACAGAGCTCATACTGTGCTCCCAATCATCGATGGTCATCCGCCCCGCTTCGCCCTGCCGCCTCCTGTTGAAGAGGATGACTCTCGCCAGAAGTACCTCAGCTAGTCCTTTGTACGTTGCCTCGCTCCCGTTTTCTTTCAAGTTCTTCTGCGCGGCGTCCATTTCAGTTACGAGGCAGTTTTGTAGTTTTTTTATGTCTTCCGCTATGGGGATCAGACACGGCTTGTTCCACGCCCCATCTTTCAGGGTCCACAGGGCGGGTCTGGACACCCTGTCCGTCCACTCCAAGTGATGCAGTCGTATGAACTGTTCCAACGACTCCGGGTTGTCTCCCCTTTCCAGCGCCGTTGCCAGAGTGATCTCTGCACATTTTTTCACGGAATGACCCAGCTTCAGGGCAAGAGACGGTTTTGCCACACTGCGGTCGCCGTAGCAGCAAACTTCGCGTACAGCCTCCGTGATCACCCCGAACTGCGCCGGGCAAAAGAAGTCCCGGAGAGGGACATCCTGGGTTTTCTTCAGGACAATAAGAAGTCTCCCAAGTTCGCGCATCTTCTGACTTATGTGTCTCTGCTGGTGGAGTTCCTGACCCAGCCGCATCAGCAGCTTCTCACCGAACGCTCGTATCGTCGGATCGGACCGGCACAACAACGTTACCTCATCCGTCCTCATCGTGTTGAAGACCTTCGTCAAGCGATGGGACTCTCCGGGTGGAGAAGGCAACTGATCCAATGCACTGGCTTGGATGTTTCTCACTGAAACATCTACGCCGCGCGTCGCAGCACAAGCGCGCTTGTGGCGCCATAGGGTTTTCCGATTGTAAAAACCTTTGCAGAGATCGCAAGGGAGAAAGTCATGCGCAGACCGACGCTTCCCGCGTGTGGTCCTGTTACAAGGGATGATGTGTCCTTTTTTCCTGCCGCATCGTACGGCCACGTTGTGCGAATAGTTACCCTCTTGTTTCAGTGCTTTGAATGCCGCTCTGCGTTCACTGGAGCCTTTCTCCTTTGAGAGTATCTCTTGCACCTTGAGTTCCTTTTTGTGACGCGTTTGTAGGTGCCGGGCGAATTTGGCTTGCGGCACGTCGCAGTAGGGACATATATTACGTCTATCCCACCGCCTTCGCGTAGTGTTGCTGGATGATGCGACTGAAGGTTCAAGACCAGGATAGTGCGCTGCATTCAGGTTCGAGCTGGTTGACGGTGGAACGACATCCGACAGAACCGAAAGGGAATCTGATCCGCGCATGGGAGAGGTCTCAGCCAGCAATGACTCTGATCCTGACGACTCTGATGGAGAGTACGGTGAATCGGCAGGATCGTCGCACGCAGAGCCTTCTTCATCCGAACTCAGCTCCGGTCCACCTCCTCCGAATGTCGTACTCCTCACCTGTGAAAGATCGAAGATGGTACTTAGCTGCTGGGAAAGGTTTGTTTCGGGATTTATTTTCTCACCAAACCCTGTTAGGCAAAGATATTCCTGGGCGCATTCAACTGTAAACACGAACATTGCAATCATGTTTGGACAAAAATATCGGTGCAAGTGTTTCACCTGACCTCAAGAATAACCAAACGATCTGAAATATTCAAATTGGGTAGCGTTAGCTTCCGCTTGTAGAGCAGCACCCACGTTTTTATCCGTTAAATTCTAGTCGAAATACGAGAAAAGTAAGGGTGTCCCCACCCTTACTTAGTAAGGGTGAAGGGGGGACTAAAAGGAGTTTTAATGTATTTGAAAAGAATTAAATATTTTTTCTTCAAAATAATGTAAGAAAAACATTATATTGCATGCTTTCAATATTGAACACCAACATGACCTGTCGCAGCTGCGACAAAAAATGACTGAATTGGTGATCAACTGCTGAAAATGCTGCGTACAAAGTTACACGAGAAACCAATTATATTTGAGAAGTGCCTTTGCTGACATTGCTAGCGATCCTCATATGTTGAAGGAAACGAATACACCTTTTTGCACCACCAATCGGCATCTGGTCACTTAACCCTCGCACTTATAGGAGGGGGGGGGGGTCGAACGGACCCCCTCGGTTTTTCGCGAATAACTCGCGCAAAAAGCGGCCGATCGCGACGAAACTTTCAGTACCCTCGAGTTAATCAATTTTACACATACCCTGAAATTTTCATGATCCTGACCCAAATGACCTTTGACCTGTGACCTATTTCTCGAGACCATGTTTGGCCGGAATCGCGATTCGGCGTATGTCGGCTCGCATTATCCGCTCGTCTGCAGTCTTTTTGTGGTTTTAAACGTTCAAACATGTGAAATGATGTTGGACCCATGCATTAGGGTGGGTGTCAAGGTCACGTGAAGTTCGGGTCAGGTCATTGACCTTTGGTGACCTCGGTTCACTTTTTCGAGTTTTACATGTTTCTAGGGTGGTTTTTGGAGCTGATTTCGAATTTACCACCCATTTGAACATTTACGAAGTAGTTTTTGTGCCTTCGTAACATGTTACGAAGCTGTCAGTAGTGGTTGACACTATGGATAGCCAGCAGGACGCCTATTGGTTGACTTGACCTGACCTGACCCGACCTGGCCTAAATGCATGAAGAAATCATCTGTGATCAAAACTAACATGAAATTCGTGATCAGCACCCCGAAAAACCTCACGACGAGCTCAATTTACAAAGTTCTAACAGGTCCCGGTTTTCCCGACTTTTGGGCCATTGACCTGACCTGGAAGGTCAACCAATGACCTAGGACCTTAAAATTGGGTATCATCGGCTTCCTCTCGTTGCGGGCAACACGCTCGTTTTTTCCGCGAAGCTCTAGCTCCATCAGGGGCCGAACGGCAATGCCCCCCCCCCCTATGCGTTAGACGCTGGAAAAACACGAATACGGGCGAGGGTTAATTTCGGCACTTTGCATTCGATATCGGCAGGGTTACCTCCATTTAGACATAACGCACACATTTCGACGTATTTCATCAACTTTAAATAGCACCGGTTCATTTTCGATCTAATGCATTGGATTTCGACAGGGGCATTCGATTTCGACAACGGCCGTCTGTATACGGCAAGAGGCATTTGACTTTGACGTTTCGCAATTGATTCAGACAAAGGTTATTGTGCTCAAGGAAAGATCACATCAAAGGTCATTTGGATCAGACTCATGGCATCTTCAGCGAAGGTATAATATTGATAATCTCGAAGGTACCAAAGTTTCGTCGCAACCTGCTTCTTTTTACGCAAGTTATATGTGAAAAAGCGAGGGAGGCTCTGAAGGATCTCCCTCCCTCATATAAATGTGAGGGTTGAAGTTTGTTTTTGTAATTAGGGACAGGCCTCCGACGTACACCGACTTGGCGAAGGAGTATGCCCACGTTCAGTCAGTTCAGTGAAGTGGAACGACCGACCTAAGCGATGCTGCTCTTGTCTCAGAAAATGCAATTCGCTGCCAGCGTCAACTGGGATTCAATATACAGCCTATGTGGAATAAATGCAATGATTTAAGTCCGGCAGCATGCCACATGATGCTTTCTTATTAAAATATAAGCAATTTTCCCATAAACGAAGAGTACAGTTATTAGAGGACGGGCTGGTCTGATGTAATTCGAAGTTTATGCCGTCACCCGGGGAACTGTTCCAGCTAAGCATAGCTTGTTGCTGGACGAGTCCCCAGGTCACAGCATGTGGATGTGGCGAAAGTAATGTGTTTAACTTCTGATTAATTTTGTTTTGAGCAAAGTACAAAAGTGCCTTGAAAATAGCTCGTGTTTTTAAAGCAAATTGTTAATTTTACAGGGCCCAATCTCACCAAGTGCGGTAAACTCAATTTGGGGTAAAATACCAAACTACCCCACTCCGTAACTACAAAAATACTACCCCGAAATTAGTTAAACTAGCTTGGTGAGATTGGGCCAAGTGTCCAACCTCACCAAGCTAGTTTAACTAATTTCGGGGTAGTATTTTTGTAGTTACGGAGTGGGGTAGTTTGGTATTTTACCCCAAATTGAGTTTACCGCACTTGGTGAGATTGGGCCCAGGTTACATGAGTCATGGGACGGTGCCGGTCCGTAACTATTTCCAAAATTTAGTTCGAATGTTTTGAATGGGTGGATTTCCGAGGCCAGAACCCACGCTAAGAGGCGCTTGTTGCGCAGGTCCTCGTCTCTACCGCCCGATCGGGAAAGCCCGTGCAAACGGCAGAATTTAGAGTCTAACACCCATCCAAAACATGAAGCATACTATTTTTCCTGACGGGGCACTTAATGTGTGAAAAAACTGTGGGAGCATTTACAACATTGTGGGGCATACTTCAGCACTGTGGGTGCATGCCCCAACAAAACGATAGAAGGTTACGCCCCTGGACGTTGGTACAACCGTCCCTCCCCGTCGTCTACAAACGAAGCGCCGTAGCGCTTCGCAACAAAACCAGCACATTGCTCTTGGTGAGATCTCGAGGTGGGGCAAAACTTTTCACTTGACCTGCTTGTGACGACTCAAAGGACAAATTTCGGGAAAAGCGTCGTTTTTCAAATTTGTGCACCAATGCTAGCGTTTCTATGGCAGTTTTTTAATTTGTGCACGAATGCTAGCGTTTCCATAGTAGATAGCGACAAGCTACTTTCGCTAAACTACGCTCTGTAAGCGGACAATTGCTCTGTTGGACTACTAGCGCCGCCTCACGGATGTCAAGCGAACTAAGCCATTTATGTATGTTTTTACATGCATGGCGCAAGAGCAACTCGCTTCAGATTGGCCGCATTAAAGAAAATACGGTAGAGAGGTATCTAAAACCTAGTGAAGATTTCCTTGCATATAAATTTAAAGACCGTCGTTTGGCGGGTGATTAACGGGCTGAGCACTTACGGGCATGGCAAAAGTGGATATTTCAGACATTTGAGAAAGAACAAGAAGATTATTAAAAAAAGACAGTGTCATGGCGCAAAACTTTAGCACAATGGCGTTCGCATATCCCAATTTTGAATGTGTGCCTTTCAAAGGAAAAGCTCCGTCACTTTACACGTAAAACTAAATATCTTAGGCTCCAGACCAGTTGGTGATGACACTTAAAGTTATCTTAACAAATACTTTACCCGCGCCCCGCTGGGGTATTCGGCCGAACGCGCCCCGCTGGGGGGCGGGGGCAGATTCTGCCCCCTGCCTAACTTCCGAACGGAGGGTCGTAGAGAGACGGGGAAAGCGGCAAACGAAATGTCTCAAAGAGACCGATCTTAAGAGCACCAACAATTTCGCTTAAGTAGGTCACAAGACAGGTCAAGGTCAGGTCAAAGGTCAAAATTAGAAGATTTCACAGCATTGGCGTCTGAGCCCAGTTAGCGAAGAGGCGATTGACGGCGTTCACCCAGAACACATCCTTAAGGTAGGGAGACGATGTGCTTTACTTAAGGTGCCATGCAAAGTTCAAGGTCAAGATCAGGTCAGGTCACCAAAGGTCATCAAGAAGTACGGGATATATGCAACACATGTGTTATGGGTCATTTTGCCCATAGAATGCAATGGTGATACTCACTAAATGATTTGGATGACATTTGGATGAAGTTCAGGTCAAGGTCAGGTCAAATCAGGTCAAACTAGGTCAAATTTTGAAGTTGATCTTTTCAAACAAAATTGGTGTCTAACTGATTCAGTTTTTGATGACAAATCCAATGGTGGTATTTTTATTTTTGTAGATAGTCTAGAACTTCCAAAATTTGCAATAAAAAATTTTGTCATGTGTACTTTTGGCGTTTTTTTTGGCATTTCTGTGGCCAAAAACAGACGGATTGCTTCAAAATTTGACATGGGCATAGCAATTACTAGTCTTAATACCATATATTCCGGTTTTTTAAAATTCAAAAACTTTGTTTTTTGTAGGTTTTTCCAAAAATGTTTTTTGAAAATTTTGGGGTAAAAAACTAAAATTTCGAAAATCGCGGGCGGCTTCCGTGCGGATTCAGCCGGCAACCGAATCTAACCATAGCGATATGTGGTGGCCGGTGCACACACTGATAATTAATTATTAGACCGATTGTACGCTAACAAACTCGTGTCTCATCAATCAGTACAACTTTACTCACCAATGTCGCACGCTGAGGCCTAGAACTGACGAACTCATCCATCATCGATTCGTCCACAGACCTGCAAACCAGAATCATCTTGCTCAAAAATCGTCAAAAAAAAAATCAGGATAAGACTCACAGGGCAAATGAAATTCAGTCCGGTCAATGACTTCATATAAAAACAGAGAAAATACTGCTTGCTTTGGACTTAACCCGGCATTGGCTGGGGTTACACACAGCCAAAGCATTTATTTCACTCACACTGTATCGTCCAATCCAAAATCATGATCTGATGGGCGGCTCGCCGGGTGGACCTCAGCTGACGGCCTGCTGAGCCCTGCGAAACAAAATATTACATTTAAACAAACATTATATTCAAATAATTTGCATTTTCATTCCAAGCATAAGGCAAAAATCTTCATACATCATATTCCATATTACGTGGAACAACATAACACTCGCTACCCGCCACTATGTTGAAAAAGTGGAATAAACGTAAGATTTGTAATTCTTATTCACGTACTGGTTCTGGTTCGGTGACATCCCAGTGGAGGTGTACGAACATCTTCGTCCACGCTCGCGTCACGGGTCGGCAGCTCTGAAGTACTGAAACCAGGCCACTTAGGGCACAGGGCGGCGGCGGCGCGCGGCGCGTCCGTGCCTGTCAACATGCCACGCGTGATAAGGTTAGCACACATACATGTAAGCACGTCACTGAGCACACCTATAGGGGACACTTGGGCAATTGTCAGAAAGCTCCAATTAGAGCCCGGTTGCCATTGAACCAGTCACCCGTCGAAATGGGCCCGTCGCCGTTGACGGGCCCGTTTTGAAGACATGGGAATATTCATGTTTCGGTGCGGGACGGGCCCGTTTTTCACATCGCTGCCTCCGTGCCTATTTGGTTTAAAGCGTAAGTAAGGTTCAAACGAAACTGGAGATGGCTGTAAAACATGTAAAAATGATTATTGAAATAATATAGCATGGAATTTCATGTACTCATAGGGGAAATCGTCATTCATTTCCTCTGTAAAAGGACTGCATTGGTTCCCATGGACATTTCACTACTAGAGGCCGGCAGCGCTAATGCCTTGCCTTGGACCAGCATTGGAGGCTTTCTTTTGTTTGATGTCCAAAAGTCAGAGGACCCAGAAGTATACCGCTTATGGAAAGATATCCAGGGTGGAGCAGAAAGATTTACTTGTTTCTTTTCAGTCAATAACTCAAAAAAGTTACAAACGGATTTTAATTAAAAAAAAAATTATATGCGGCTTCCTAACTGACTCGTGTAACAACATAAAAATTGTTTTTACATTTTGTCATAGTTGTTGAAGAGCTGTGGCGAGAATTCCAAAGACAGTCCCAATTCCGGCGTTGACGCATGCTGGCCACAGCTCCCGAAGCGTTGCCATACAGCTCGGGGTGGCCGTAAAACTGCTTAGTGTAATTAAATGACTTAAAAAGACAGGGTCAGTGTCGACTTAGTCCATCCCAGGCAGGGCAAGGGATATACGATTCGAGTATATCCCTTGTACCTAATATGTAAAGTTACATAATATGTTCTTGTTTTTCAGAAAGGATGTGTAGGCTACCGGCCAAAGAAGAGAAAGGTAGAGGTAAGCAATAATGAATTTTATTGATGGAGTTTAATTCTTGCTCGAGAAACATTGTGATAGTTATTTGAAAATATACGAGCATGACCTTTCCTCGATATTAAAGTGTTGAAAAATGTACTTTATTGCTAGAAAATATGTGATATGTCGGCCACTGGCCTTTGTTGAACATAAATAATAAAGTAGTTATCTTGATTATAT
Source organism: Amphibalanus amphitrite (assembly GCF_019059575.1). Classification (NCBI taxonomy): domain Eukaryota; kingdom Metazoa; phylum Arthropoda; class Thecostraca; order Balanomorpha; family Balanidae; genus Amphibalanus; species Amphibalanus amphitrite. Next base: position 331,788 of record NW_024881904.1, on the reverse strand, counting down.
ATGTTTGACAAAGACCAGTGGTAGAAAAATCACATTTTCTAGCAATACAGTATATTTTTCGACACTTGTTTTGTTCAATATTGGGGAAAGGTCATGCTTGAATCAGATATAATTAGGTGCACAGATAAATCCGTGCACCGTGTTGACATTAAATACAAATTAAATGTGCACAGATAAATCCGTGCACAAGACAAGACGGGGATGAGACCGCAGAGGATCGGTTCACTGGCACTGCGTGATCTGAAATAGCGGTAAGAAGCTTACTGAAATGACTTAATTCGGCTGCTTTTTCATCCTAGCCCCAGTGTGCCACACTCTGGTGTGTTGCGCATTGAAATTTGGCGTCACCGACCGTTCCGGGCGGTGGCAGACGCGGACCCCCGCACAGGCTCTAGTCACAAGTTCTATCAGGTCCATGACGGCCTGGCGCAGGGCCTCGTCTAAGGAATTTTCACTGGGGGGCCAGAGACTGAAGGAGCCAAACCTAGGGTACCCCCAAATCCTGTTTTCTCACCGGATTTAGACCACTCATTTTTCATCACAGCCCTGACACCATAAATATTTTTTTTTTGTTTTTGTTTTTGAAAACTAAAAAAAGTAGGCCATCCGACCCATGCTTGTATACCTATTAGTTTATAGCCTCCTCGCATTGCCCCAACAGACAATAATAATCACAGTTCTCGTTGCTGAGCGTGTGATTGAGTGGCAGTGCCTTGTCTAAGGAATTTGCATGCCGTGCCTTATGTCGAGGGCCCACACGCACATATATCTTTTTGCGAACCACATCGGTTTCTGATGGGCCCCTCTGAGCGCTCGATGCCGATCTCTGAGGGCTAATGCCAACTTCTGGAGACCGTATTTTCCCACTAGGGCCCCCTCAGACCAGTGTAATGCCTGTGTATCAACTTGGAGACTGATGGCTTCTCAGGTGGATTCTCCGTAATCGCCGTGGATCTTCAACACAACCCCCCTGGGTGGTCGTCAGAGGCTATAAACTAAACAAAAATGAAGATTACCCCGTGTAGTAGTGCTTTGAGGCCCGTTGGGACCCTAAGTGGCTGGCATTTGCCCTCCAGGACTCCATGCCAACTTCTTTAGATAATCCAGCTGTCAGAGTTCCCGTCCCCACAGACAGACCACCAATCTGGCATCTGCGCCTACGTACGACCACCCAGAATAGGAGCCTGCTTCATTACGATTAGGAGCTACTCTAGCCGCACACCGGTGACCGTCCAGCCAGAAGTTGGACGCCGCATAGCGAGGACGACGATAGGCAAAAACAAGAGATTGACGCCCCGAGGACAGAAACAATTCAGATTGATACCTAAAGGAGAAATTTTCGCCGGTAGAGCCTTGGACTCCGCGTGGTGAGGGCACACGTCCCAGTTATAACAGTCCGGGTTCGAAGCGCGACATCGCTCGATCTTTACGAGCCTCCTGGCGAGAACATGGTTACGGTTGGTGGCAGGCCGTAGTCATTCGAAGTCAGTGAGGGGACCGGCCGTGTGCGGCTATGTGCATACGTTAAATTTTGGGCTCTAAATTCTGCCATAGATCACGAAATGCGCGATCGGAGGGTAGAGGGCAGGGCCAACGCAAAGCTCTGCTTAGCGGGGGCTCTGTACTTGTGAATCCTTCCATTCAAAAATGTTCGGACTAAATTTATGAAAAAAAGAATATCCGGGACACGGAGTTGGGCGCCTGAAAAGACGCAATGTAACGCATTGCTGAGCGAAAACAAATTGTTCAGGTAAACAAAATAAACACATAACAGCCCTAGGTAATGGGGTATCATCGTTTCGTTTACGCATTTGTTTTTATGTTCACTGACGCCTCGAAATAAAAATTCGTTTGCCTTTTGGCTATTGCCGGCCCCCCCAGTAGTGACTTTTTGCCCTGACTGGGGGGGCCAGGTCAATGACTGCGGGGGTTTGGCCCCCCCAGTTAACATGTTAGACGAGGCCTTGGCCTGGCGCCGGGTCGAAACCGAGACCTAACGAGCCGAGGTCGTACCACTTACCAGGACAAGCCAAGCCGAGCCGAGTCCCAGTCGAGCCCGAGCCCAGCCAACCTCGAGCGATCCCTGAGCCGATTCGAGGTCGACAAACCCGAGTAGTCCCAAGCCCTTGCAAAGCTCGAGCAAGCCCAGAACTGAGCCCCGATCATAGAGGCAAGCCGAGCTTTGAGCCAATTATTTTAGGCCGCTATTATTTCTTTACTCTAGTCTCTAGATCTTTCCAATTCTAAAATTCTAAATTCTAATTCTAAAAATAGAACGGTTCGCGCAGTCTAGACCATAGTTCCCTGCAGAATACAAGTCGTTAAGAGTCAAAAAGCCAGTTTTACCCAGTGCACAGGTGGGACATCTTCCAATTTAGCCTGAATTATTTGGAAAAAAATCTTTTCGATTTTTTAAGAAAAAAAAATTGGCGGATGTGCATATAAAAACATGTCTTAAGTTCTCAGATATGGTAACCAAATCCATATTCTAGGAGCGAAAATTGTCAGAAATGATGTACAAGGGTGACGCATTGGTGAAACAGACAGTCGTACTGCGCACACGTCCGAGTTGACATCTTAATTTGTCTATCGAACCCAAATGAGGCGAGTTATAGTCAAATGCTTTTCATTCCCGGTGTGACTGATCCCAAGGCCTCCGTTATGAAAAGGCACACTTTTTGGAATTTTCATATGCTTGAAAGTTTTGGAATTATGGATAGGCATTCTTACCTTGATCCATGGGCCTGGCGACCGATCGGGAGGAACCAGGCTGAGCGGAGGCCGGCGGAGCAGCGCAATCCGTCTGAGCGGAGGCCGGCGAGACGGCGCCATCCGCCTGAGCGGAGGCCGGCGAGACGGCGCCATCCGGCTGAGCGGAGGCCGGCGAGACGGCGCCATCCGGCTGAGCGGAGGCCGGCGAGACGGCGCCATCCGCCTGAGCGGAGGCCGGCGAGACGGTGCCATCCGGCTGAGCGGAGGCCGGCGAGACGGCGCCATCCGGCTGAGCGGAGGCCGGCGAGACGGCGCCATCCGGCTGAGCGGAGGCCGGCGAGACGGCGCCATCCGGCTGAGCGGAGGCCGGCGAGACGGCGCCATCCGGCTGAGCGGAGGCCGGCGAGACGGCGCCATCCGGCTGAGCGGAGGCCGGCGAGACGGCGCTATCCGGCTGAGCGGAGGCCGGCGGGGTGGCGCCATCCAGCAGAGAGTCGCCTGGCGCACAAAAAAAAGATGGTTATGCATTGAAAAACTTAGTTAAATGTGCTTAATAATCATTAAACATCGTGCCTTTAACCCGCGCCCGGCTGGGGGTCCTGGATTTCCACGCCCTGCTGGGGGGGGGGGGGGTGTTTGAACACCCCCCCTTCTAACTCGGCTCCTGGGCCACGTAGCGATACGCGGAAGGCGGCGTTCGAAAGAGCGTCAAAAATAATGAGGAAATTACTTCGGTCAATTTTTTGGTCAGGTCAAAGGTCAGGTCACCAGAGGTCATTGAAGGCAAAATTTCGCCGATTTCCAGGTCGAATGTAGACAATTTCCAAGAAGCCAACGCATAACTCGGGAACCAATAGAGCTACAGCGCCGCGGAAAAGCGCATTCGATAGCCCTATTAGTGCCCTTTCTGAGTAATTCTCTCAGATTTGACCTAACGTCAACGGTTTTGCCTGCAGGGGGCAAAAACTGCAAAAATAGCCGATTTTTTCGGAAACAGTTTTTCTGCAATAACTTTTGACCCAAGCCTTGTACGAGCTTACTTTTACCGGCATCGTGTTCCTCTCGTCAAGACGCATCGAATGAACTATAACTTGACCTTGAAAGGTCAACTTGAAAATTTGACCTCAGGTCAAGGTCATGACCTGACCGGAAGGGGTCATGTTGCATATCAGTCGATCCGTATCGTCGAGCTGAACACATCTAAGGCGTTTTCATCGCTCTAACATGGCTCTATCAAAAGTTATTTACGAAAAACTGTTCGATACCATTCGTGACCTAAGATGACCTCAGGGCATAAACAGGGGGTCACGGACACCATTTTCATGTTCAGTGTGTCTAAACCACTTGTAATTCAGTGTTTGGGAGTGTTTATAATGTCTTTCGTCCAAAAGAGGCGCATTTCAATTTTCTCCCATTGACTTATAATGGGGAGGTCGCAAAATTGACCTGACCTTAGGTCATCGATATCAAAATTCTGAGATATACATTTTGTACATGCTATTGCTCTTAGCAATCGCTGAAAGTTTCAAAGCGATCGGTCACTCGGTGTAGCTATGACAGACATTAAACTTTTTATGAGGTGAGGTCACTTCGAGTGACCTGGTGACCTGACCTTGAATGACCTTGGTCTGAAATTTTAACAACATGTGTAGAATTGATGTATGATAAGGTGTACCAAAAACGGCGGCGCTCCGCGCCGCCGTTTTTGAGATATTCGCGAAAAACCACAAGGGGGGGTGTTCAAACACCCCCCCCCCAGCAGGGCGCGGGTTAAGCCGCCTCAAACTGAGTGTTGCAGGCGGTTGCTAGTCTGCCGGTGTGCATTTCTTGCACGAGCGGTCGCATATTTAGCTTTTGGGTGGGGTCAAAACCGCGAAAAAGCGCATGTCAGGGTATCCCGACCAAGAAGTATTAAAACTATAAGAGCTTGTCAAGAGTCTTTTTTTTAAATATTTGGGACAGCCTTTAAACATGGTTATAAGTTCGTCATAAACATATAGCAAAAGCATAGTTCAGAGAAAAACGGCCCCACCCCTCTCGTTTCCCAGTCAGCAAACCGCTCTGCTTGTGGAAATATGGCCGTGGAAAAAAATACAGCCACTGTATGCCTTTAATGACTACAATGACACTCCCTTTGAGTAGGGTCACTCACTCACCCCGTTCCACCGCCCTGGTGACTGATGGGGAGGCCGGCGGGGCAGCGCCATCCGGCTGAGCGGAGGCCGGCGAGACGGCGCCATCCGGCTGAGCGGAGGCCGGCGAGACGGCGCCATCCGCCTGAGCGGAGGCCGGCGAGACGGTGCCATCCGGCTGAGCGGAGGCCGGCGAGACGGCGCCATCCGGCTGAGCGGAGGCCGGCGAGACGGCGCCATCCGGCTGAGCGGAGGCCGGCGAGACGGCGCCATCCGCCTGAGCGGAGGCCGGCGAGACGGTGCCATTCGGCTGAGCGGAGGCCGGCGAGACGGCGCCATCCGGCTGAGCGGAGGCTGGCGAGACGGCGCCATCCGGCTGAGCGGAGGCCGGCGAGACGGCGCCATCCGGCTGAGCGGAGGCCGGCGAGACGGCGCCATCCGGCTGAGCGGAGGCCGGCGAGACGGCGCTATCCGGCTGAGCGGAGGCCGGCGGGGTGGCGCCATCCAGCAGAGAGTCGCCTGGCGCACAAAAAAAGATGGTTATGCATTGAAAAACTTAGTTAAATGTGCTTAATAATCATTAAACATCGTGCCTTTAAGCCGCCTCAAACTGAGTGTTGCAGGCGGTTGCCAGTCTGCCGGTGTGCATTTCTTGCACGAGCGGTCGCATATTTAGCTTTTGGGTGGGGTCAAAACCGCGAAAAAGCGCATGTCAGGGTATCCCGACCAAGAAGTATTAAAACTATAAGAGCTTGTCAAGAGTCTTTTTTTATAATATTTGGGACAGCCTTTAAACATGGTTATAAGTTCGTCATAAACATATAGCAAAAGCATAGTTCAGAGAAAAACGGCCCCACCCCTCTCGTTTCCCAGTCAGCAAACCGCTCTGCTTGTGGAAATATGGCCGTGGAAAAAAATACAGCCACTGTATGCCTTTAATGACTACAATGACACTCCCTTTGAGTAGGGTCACTCACTCACCCCGTTCCACCGCCCTGGTGACTGATGGGGAGGCCGGCGGGGCAGCGCCATCCGGCTGAGCGGAGGCCGGCGAGACGGCGCCATCCGGCTGAGCGGAGGCCGGCGAGACGGCGCCATCCGCCTGAGCGGAGGCCGGCGAGACGGTGCCATCCGGCTGAGCGGAGGCCGGCGAGACGGCGCCATCCGGCTGAGCGGAGGCCGGCGAGACGGCGCCATCCGGCTGAGCGGAGGCCGGCGAGACGGCGCCATCCGGCTGAGCGGAGGCCAGCGAGACGGCGCCATCCAGCTGAGCGGAGGCCGGCGGGGTGGCGCCATCCGGCTGAGCGGAGGCCGGCGAGACGGCGCCATCCGGCTGAGCGGAGGCCGGCGAGACGGCGCCATCCGGCTGAGCGGAGGCCGGCGAGACGGCGCCATCCGGCTGAGCGGAGGCCAGCGAGACGGCGCCATCCAGCTGAGCGGAGGCCGGCGGGGTGGCGCCATCCGGCTGAGCGGAGGCCGGCGAGACGGCGCTATCCGGCTGAGCGGAGGCCAGCGAGACGGCGCCATCCAGCTGAGCGGAGGCCGGCGGGGTGGCGCCATCCGGCTGAGCGGAGGCCGGCGAGACGGCGCCATCCGGCTGAGCGGAGGCCGGCGAGACGGCGCCATCCGGCTGAGCGGAGGCCGGCGAGACGGCGCTATCCGGCTGAGCGGAGGCCGGCGGGGTGGCGCCATCCAGCAGAGAGTCGCCTGGCGCACACAAAAAGATGGTTATGCATTGAAAAACTTAGTTAAATGTGCTTAATAATCATTAAACATCGTGCCTTTAAGCCGCCTCAAACTGAGTGTTGCAGGCGGTTGCCAGTCTGCCGGTGTGCATTTCTTGCACGAGCGGTCGCATATTTAGCTTTTGGGTGGGGTCAAAACCGCGAAAAAGCGCATGTCAGGGTATCCCGACCAAGAAGTATTAAAACTATAAGAGCTTGTCAAGAGTCTTTTTTTTAAAATATTTGGGACAGCCTTTAAACATGGTTATAAGTTCGTCATAAACATATAGCAAAAGCATAGTTCAGAGAAAAACGGCCCCACCCCTCTCGTTTCCCAGTCAGCAAACCGCTCTGCTTGTGGAAATATGGCCGTGGAAAAAAATACAGCCACTGTATGCCTTTAATGACTACAATGACATTCCCTTTGAGTAGGGCAGGGCCTATTTTAACATGTTAACTGGGGGGGGGCAAATGCCCCCGTACTCAACAGAATTGCCCCCCCAGTCGTCGATATTTGCCCACTATAAAAATGGGCATAAAGGAACAGGGTGACAAACATACTACTGTGACTTGTTTTGCAATGGATGTCAAATGAGTCAGTCTGCAAGTAATGACCAGTGGTGGATCCAAGGGTGGGTCATATGGGTCATGACCCCCGCCCCCTTGGGGCCCGGGGACACCACAGGCCTGCCAGGGGCACCACAGGCCTGTTGGGAGCACCATCGACCTAGCAAGAGCACCATAGGTCTGCCAGGGGCACCACAGACCTGCCAGGGGCCCCACCGACCTCGCAGGGGCACCACGGGCCTGTCGGGGGCACCACAAGTTTGTCAGGGGCACCATAAGTTTGTCAGGGGCACCACAGGCCTGTCAGGAGCACCATCGGCCTAGCAAGAGCACCATAGGTCTGCCAGGGGTAGCACAGACCTGCCAGGGGCCCCACCAGCCTCGCAGGGGCACCACCTTGGGCCTGTCAGGGGTACCACCACAGGCCCGCCAGGGGCACAACAGGCCTGCCAGAGGCACCACAGGCCTAGCAAGGGCACCACGGACCTGTCAGCGACACCACGGGCCTGTCGGGGGCACCTCAGGCTTGTCAAGGCCGAGGGACACCACAGTCCTTTCAGGGGCACCACAGGTCTGTCAAGGGCACCAGAGGCCTAGCAGGGACACCACATGCCTGGCAGGGGCACCACCGGCCTCGCAGGGACACCTTGGGCCTGTTAGTGGCGCGACGTGCCTGTCGGGGACACTCCAGGCTTGTCAGGAGCACCACAGTCCTGTCAGGGCCCAGGGGCACCAGCGGCCTAGCAGAGGCACCACCGGCCTAGCAGGGACACCACCGGCCTCGCAAGGGCATCATGAGCCTGTCAGGGGCACCAAGGGCCTGTCGTTGGAACTTCAGGCTTATCAAGGGCACCACAGTTCTTTCAGATGCACCGGCGGCCTCGCACCATGGCACCATGTTTGGCCGGGATCGCGATTCGGCGTATGTCGCCTCGCATTAGTCGCGCGTTTGCAGTCTTTTCGTGGTTTCAAACGTTCAAACATGGGATATGATGTTGCTCCCATGCATTAGGGTGAGTGTCAAGGTCACCGGAAGGTCAGGTCAGGTCATTTACATTTGTTGTCCTCGGTTCACATTTTCGAGTTTATATGTTTCCAGGCTAGTTCTTGGAGCTGAATTCGAATTAAGCAGCCATTTGACCGTTTACGAAGTAGTTTGGTGCCTTCGTAACATGTTACGAAGCTGTCAGAGGAGGTTGCCACTACTACGAATACCCGGCAACCCTTACTGGTTGACCTGACCTGACCTCACCCGACCCGGCCTAAATGCATGAAGACATCACCTATGATCATAACTAACATGATATTCGTGATCAGCACCCCGAAAAAAAACAGCAGCCACCCTTTACGACGCTCTAACGGGTCCCGATTTTCCCGACTTTTGGGTCATTGACCTGGCCTGGAAGGTCAACCGATGACCTAGGACCTTAAAATTGTGTATCATCGGCTTCCTTTCATCACGGGCAACACGGTCGTTTTTTTCCGCAAAGCCTTAGCTCGATCAGGGGCGAAACGGCAAAGAGGGGAGGGTCCAACGGACCCCCCCCCCCCCATATACCCCATATACGTTCGCAGCTGGAAAACACCAATACGGGCGAGGGTTAATGGATTATTAAAGACAATTTTCCAGGTTGCCCCCCCCAGTCAAATTCCCTTAAAATAGGCACTGGAGTAGGGTCACTCACTCACCCCGTTCCACCGCCCTGGTGACTGATGGGGAGGCCGGCGGGGCAGCGCCATCCGGCTGAGCGGAGGCCGGCGAGACGGCGCCATCCGGCTGAGCGGAGGCCGGCGAGACGGCGCCATCCGGCTGAGCGGAGGCCGGCGAGACGGCGCCATCCGGCTGAGCGGAGGCCGGCGAGACGGCGCCATCCGGCTGAGCGGAGGCCGGCGAGACGGCGCCATCCGGCTGAGCGGAGGCCAGCGAGACGGCGCCATCCAGCTGAGCGGAGGCCGGCGGGGTGGCGCCATCCAGCAGAGAGTCGCCTGGCGCACAAAAAAGACGGTTATGCATTGAAAAACTTAGTTAAATGTGCTTAATAATCATTAAACATCGTGCCTTTAAGCCGCCTCAAACTGAGTGTTGCAGGCGGTTGCCAGTCTGCCGGTGTGCATTTCTTGCACGAGCGTTCGCATGTTTAGCTTTTGGGTGGGGTCAAAACCGCGAAAAAGCGCATGTCAGGGTATCCCGACCAAGAAGTATTAAAACTATTAGAGCTTGTCAAGAGTCTTTTTTTTTAAATATTTGGGACAGCCTTTAAACATGGTTATAAGTTCGTCATAAACATATAGCAAAAGCATAGTTCAGAGAAAAACGGCCCCCACCCCTCTCGTTTCCCAGTCAGCAAACCGCTCTGCTTGTGGAAATATGGCCGTGGAAAAAATACAGCCACTGTATGCCTTTAATGACTACAATGACACTCCCTTTGAGTAGTGTCACTCACTCACCCCGTTCCACCGCCCTGGTGACTGATGGGGAGGCCGGCGGGGCAGCGCCATCCGGCTGAGCGGAGGCCGGCGAGACGGCGCCATCCGGCTGAGCGGAGGCCGGCGAGACGGTGCCATCCGCCTGAGCGGAGGCCGGCGGGGCGGTGCCGTCCGGCAGGACGCCATCTGGCGTAAAAGATGGTGTTAGCATGACGTAAGTGATACTGTTTGTTATCGTAGCTTAAAATACATAAGAATGTAAACACAATGCTTGTTTAAAAGTATAGGTAGGTCATACGTACACAACGCATATTCAAATATATATATATTTTTTTTTGAAACATTGGAAAGAAATATCCCTGATACCTATTGCTGTGAGCCACAAGGGTAGGTATACATATAACGTATCGAAAATAATTAAAAACATTTTTGAAAATTTGTTACAAAATACAAGGAATGGTTAAAGAAAAGCGGAAATGCTCAAATCACGCGAACTTTACCGGAGGGTAGCCAGAAGTTCTGATCATTGCATAGAAGTAGTTGAGCTGCGTTCATATACAGCAATACAGCAATGCACACTTACCCCTAAGGAAGGACGCTACCAGGGTAGGGTCAAAGTTTCGTTCGGGCTCCCATGTCTGTTCGCTGTAAAGGAAAGGATAATGATAATGAGGATTTAGGTTTAGGATTTGGTGGGAGACCATGGAGATGACAAAGTGGGCATGGCGAAAAATAATGAAGACAAACATGAAAAACGTGTACGAGTAGGTTAACAACAGGCTTCAGGACAACGATTGGAAAAGAAATGCATTGAAACAAACCACCAAGAAAGGAGGGAGTGGGGGGCTGGGTAATCAGAAACCAAGCTATACAAAATTTGAACGTTTCATTATAACCGGGCGAAGGAAAAAGAAAACGAAACAGGTTAGAACCAGGTGAAGAAGCATTCTAGGATAAATGAGTTACAAAGAAACAGTGTCAATGAACTGATAGAGATATTCTCAACTACTAGTAGTTAATTGTTCGTTGGTATGCATTTTCGACTTTCGCATCGAAGTTGTTATCAATAATAAAAATTAGAACCAACCAATAATAAACGACTAACCGAGAATATAGAGTACGCAGCCGAGATTATATCTTATCAGAACTATCTCTAGTTGTAATAGCCTTAAACATTTAGTGTCAATGAAGTACGCTTGGGGGCAAATGGTGGTTGTATCTGTGAATGGAAGTGGTTGAGAGTGCCCGGCTGCGCAGTGCGCACTCTCGCCGACATCAATGATTAGAAATCGCGTCTGAATCTCTTGTCTAGGGGGTTCTGAGGGTCTCGTGTCCTCAATATTCGATATCAGAGGGCCGGCCGAGGCCAATGTCATCACGGGAAGTTGGGGACCTCAGTTCAACCATATATATCCCTGTCTGTTAATTATTGTGTGAGTCAGGTAACCGTGACGGTGTGAATTGCTTTACACGGTGTTTTGGTGATGTGATTGATGTTCTTGACTGGATCGTGAAAGCAAGTAATTGAAACTTTATAACAGATATGCACACTCTAACACATAGTAACGTGCATAAAATAAAAGCCATTTCGTGAAGTAAGTACCTACTGAAAAAGCAAGGCTGCTAACAGCTGGTTGGAGAAGACGATCAGCTTCAAACGGCGAAACATGCAAACAGAAAACTACGAAAAAATAAGGATGCTTCTTTGATTAGTTTTACAACTTACGTGTAGCCTTGCCATTTGATGAGGTACTGTCTTCGTCCCCTGTCATATGCTAGGATATTTTCAACGATATAAAACTCCTGAAAAGGAAACAAAACAATAATCAATTGTTTTCCTCTCTATATAGCTTGTTCCGCTTTTCTATCAATGTGTACAGCAAATCGCGATATTCAACAAAAACTTTTTCAAAAACTTAGGTACTGCTTACGTTTGATAGCGAATGCTACAATTTTGACCCGAGCCGAACAACGGCAAGATACACAGATTGTAAGATAATTATTTTTGATGAGCTTCCGCAAGCAGGGGCGTCGCCACTGGGGGTCCCTGAGATCATAAATCCCCCACATCTCTTAAAACCACGGGGGTTGACCCCTCACTTTTGGGTGCCGAAATCGAAATAACATTAAATCAAATATTTTCAATCTTATTTTGCTGGCCGCTAAAAAGAGTGGCCGAAATCCAGGGATTTTTTTCAGTTTTTGGTAGGGGAATTCTGACTGACAGTCCAATCCGGCACTCGAAAATCGAAAATCACAGTCGAAAATCCGCGGCGACGTCGTCCGAAAGCTTGTTTGTGTTGTTCTCTATGCTCGGGGTTACATGAGCAGAGTTAATACGCATTACAAACGGACTACAATGGTGAGCGAATAGGAAAATCCGTTCCTGATACGCATTTACTTGCTCATGTAACCCCGGTAAATGACTAATAGAAGCCGAGATAGAAGGGGTGTTCAAACTCTCACCCCAAACAGGCGCGACGCCAACGGGGGGTCGCCGGGGTCGTGGCCCCGCGCTTCTGAAAAACGCGGGTTGACCCCTACTTTTGGGAACCGAATATGAAATAAAAAAATGAAATATAATATTACAAACTTTGTTTTGTTGTAGGTAGGTACGCTAAAAAATAGTGACCGAAATCCGGCAACTTTTCAATTTTTGGTATGTGTTATTTTGACTGACCCGACCACCCATGCCAACCCATCCATCCCCCGCCGAAAATCCATGGCGACGCCGCTGAACACACACTACCAGTAGGAAGATGATGCAAAAGCTGGAGTGACTTTTAGATGATGTTTTAACAACCAACTAGGAACAGCAAGCACGGTAAAAAAAAAAACAGTAAAAAATCTTATTGAGAAACGCTTACCTGGAACGTCTGGTGTCTGGCGATCCGCTTTCGCGGGCGCGTAAAAAAAAAACCTTTTACGCTTCATAGCTCTGAAACATGTGCAGAAATGGTGCAACAAAGCTTGGTATAGTATGGCATACAATGGCCGGCGACTGACCAGCGAATGTTGTCCAGCGCGATCCGCCACATGTCACTGGTGTGGACATACTGAATATATACAACGTGCCTGTCACCGGCACCGAACGCACGTACAGTTCCCAACCGCAGCAGCCTGCGCGGCGATGCACCAGATTAGAGTGCACCGCCCAAAACGGACATAATGTTTGGAAATGATGAAAAGGAAAGATACAAACTCCGGGAAAGTAAAATACAATGTCTCGGAAATGTCAGGGAAAGTAAAATACAATGACATCTGCTGCCCGCGCGCCAGCAGCTCACGCGTCAGCTCGTCCGTGGCGGCAGCGGCCGGGAGCCGGCGCGCCGCCACGCGCCTCCGAGCCGCCTCCGAGGCAGAGGTAGTATCTGAGGAGTCCGAACCAGCCGCTCCTGCCGCTGCTGGAGCTGTTGTTTCCGCTCCTGCTGTCCCTGCCACTCCGGCCGGGCCGGTGTCCGTGGACAGTGTGTCGGAGAAGGTGACGCCCTTGCGGCGTGGCGCGCCCGTCTCGTTGCTGCTCGCCCACCGGCTGAGCGAGGAGGTGGAGCACACACAGCTGGCCTGGTCTGCAGCCGGCCGAGCAGGCGCCCTGACCGCGTCCCCACCTCCGGCCGTCCTTGGTTTCCGAGCCGGGAGCGCCGGCCGCCTCCGTCGAGTAGCGGATGTTGTTGTACTCACGGCCCATCTTCTGACTCACATGCTCGGCCTGCAGTTTGAGCTGGATCGTTTCGATATAGTATTGAACGGCCAGATAGACGAACTTGTACTGCGCCTCTGTCTGTACCATACTGGAGCGCTGCGAGCGAACCTGCTGGATCGTACGTTGGATGTCTATCTCCGTGTCCAGACCCTGCCTGTCGATCTGGCTGAGGATCATATCGATGACGATGAATGTGCCGGTCCGTCCGATGCCGGTCGAGCAGTGCACGACGATCGGGCCGGCGCCTGCGATACTCTCCTGCTGCGAGTTTACGTCGTGGAGAAAGTTGAGAACGCATCCAGGGTCGGTAGGTACGCCGTGGTCCGGCCACGCCCGGAAGTGATAGTGGTAGATTTTCCGTTCTTCGCTGCAGCCCTTCTTTTTGACGTTGAAAGCCCGCAGAGTGTAGTCGACGGTGGTCGATTCCGAGATGTTTGACACCGTCATGCTGCCATAGGTGGCCTCATTGTCCACCTCCGGCCAGTAGCGCGCGCATTTACCCCTGCTGCGTTCGACCTCCTTGGTGGTCATGACGATGACACGCGAGTTCTCCTGCCAGACCATCCACCAGAGGTCGGCGATCGTGGTCGGGAGGCAGCCCTGGGTGGCGATGTACGTCTTACTGGGGGCCTCGCCCGCTAGCGAGTCCTCCTCCGGCGTGATGTAGTTGGCGTTGATGTAGTCCGCTCCGGGCCCGAGCGCCTCGCGGTCCCGCAGAATCACCCGGGTGTGATCGAACGGCAGGATGTTCTTGTAGCGGTTCTTGTTTCTGCTCTCGGCACGTTGGCCCTCCTTTCTGCTGTAGAGGTGCTTACACTCCTGCTGTTGAAGTGACTCGTACTCCTCCCAGAAGCCGGCGCCGTGCTCCTTCTGCAGTTCCTTGACGCGATTGTCGATGCCGCTGGCGTTGATACGGGTCGCGTTGAAGGGCATCTTCAGGTGGACCACGGTGCCGGTGGTCTCAACCATCAGGTTCTTCTTGTAGTGGTCCACCAGCTCGGCTAGAGTGTCGAATCTTGTACCCCCGCCTACGTCATACTTGCCGTCCTGGCACCGTATCATGACATGGGTGATTCGGTCATCTGTCCGCACTGACAGCACGTAGTCGCCCGGTTTGCTGAGCGATTCCCTCACGAGGAAGCTGCCGTTCTTGCCCTTCTCGATCATCAGCTTCTCTGCCTCTCGCCCTGGTAAGTGGCCGTGGAACCATCTTTCTGTGGTGGGGTCGGCGCAGTTTAGCGGATGCCGGAGCTCGATCACCTCTCCATTCTTCTCCTTCAACTGTCCCTGTTTCTCCATGTAGAACTGGATGAGCTCGGTGAGCGTGGCAAACTTCTCGCCCCCATACAGGTCGTAAAAGTCGCCAGCGTTTTGTATTTTGATGTGTGCGACCTCGTCGTTCCGTCTGACTGAAAGCGTGAAGTCTCCTGGATTCGATTTGCTCGGTCTTGCAAGGAAACTGCCGTTGAAACCGCGAGTTTTCAGCATCTTCTCTGCCTCAAAGCCGGTGATATCGGGGTGAAACCATCTTCTAGACATCATCCTGAACTTGTCTTTTAGTGCTTAAGGAAGAGAAGGGTAGGAAGGGTAAGGGTAGGATGAGAAATCAGATGGTGAGACAATCCATACGCTCTAGTTGTATATGCTGGACTCTGTAGGTACAGCCCACCGCTAAAGTAATGTAGGGTTTTACCAATCTCAACGGTTGGCTTTGACTGGCGATTGTTTAATGCGGAGTGATCGAAAAGAAGATGTCAATAGCTAAAGTTGCAGCTGCAAGGGTGACGATCCATATAAGCTACATTCAAAGTTTCATTGTAGTCTGGCTAATCGTTCCTAAGCTTCAGAAGCAGAACATACCCATGACTGAAACCCTACATTACTTTTGCTGTGGACTGTACCTACACCAGAATCAGAACAACAGAACCGAGCTTGCAAGGCTGCGTAGTTAGTCCACAATTTTGCAAGGTGTAAAGGCCGAAAGGCGACCTGATAAAAAAATCAATCAATATAATTAATTACGTGAAGTCTGTACGTGGTGTCACAAAATAAATCGCTCAATATCTCGACAACGGTGGCACCTGCAGAGCTGAAATTTTAACACGAGAATCTCCCATCATCTGTGGCCACCATCGTGTCAACTTTTCACAGTGATTGGTCGAGCCGTTTTGTGTCTGCACGCGCTGAAGTGGGGGCATGTCCTGGCCCCAGGCCTCAACATGAGTGGCGGCGAGAATCGGGTGAAATTGGCCGATTGGACGGGCGCCAGCCGGCTTCAAGGCCAATAACTCGGCAACAAAACGTCGCAACGACATGCAGTCAACACTGCTCGATAGAGAAGAAATGGGCCTAGAGATCTGTATGCAATTTGTGGCATAGCACAAATTGCATACATAGCACAAATTGCCGGCCTGCTCGAGCGGCGCTGGCGCGCGCACGGTGGCGCCAGTGTGCGCGCCGCCGCCGGTCACGCCGAGACGGGCCGGCTGGCCGCCGGCGGCGGCGACGGCGCCGTGCGCGCACGGCTGGGCGGCGCTGGCCGGCAGGCACGGCCACCTCGTCACCCTCAGACCCGACGGCGACACCCTGGTGAAGGCAGCTGAGCGCCAAGTCCTGGCCGACAGGATCCACAGCCTGCACTGGCTGGACGGCGGCCGGCTCCTGGTGGGAGACGGCGACGGCCGGCTGCGCCTTCTCACAAACGTCGGCGACTGTCTGGCGGAGGAGCGGCGCCACCTGCTGCCGCCGAGCGGACAGCGCTGGCTGACGGCGGCCGCGCTCACCGAGCCGGCGGGCCGCCTGGTGGCCGCCGACCGCGACGGCTCGCTGCAACTCTTCACAGCCGACCGGCTGGAGCCGGTTCAGACGCTACGGCGCCACCTCCATCACTGCCGGAGCCGGAGCGGGTGACGGAGCCGGGGTCGGAGCCGGTGACGGCGCCGGAGCCGGCGGCCGGCTGCTGGTGACGGCCCGGGACGGCACGGCGCGCCGCCTGCGGCTCACGGCCGCCGGCCGGCTGGAGCAGACGGCATGCCTGCGCCTGCCCTGGCAGTGGGTGGCCGCTACGACCCGTGTACACGGATAGCTCGCCCTGGTCGGCTTCCACGCCAACCACCTGGTGGTGTGGGCGGCGGCGGCGGAGCGCGAGGTGTGGCGGGTCGACTGCGGCGGCGGCCACCGGCCCTGGGCGCTCTCCGTGTCGGAGCACCGCGCCTGGCTCTCGTGGGTGGCCGGCGGCACCGTGCGCCACGTGACAGTGCGCCTCGACCACCTGCGCACCACCGTGGCCATGGCCGGCGTGCGGTGCGGCGGCGGCGCGGCTCGGCTCGGCTCCGGACGGCGGCGCGCTGCTGGGGCTGGCTGGCGAGGACGGTACGGTGCGGCTGCTATCGGCCGGGCCCTGCTCGCGGCCCGGAGCGCCCGCTCTCCGACCGTTCACCACCCTGCGCGGACACCCGATCACAGCGTGCGCCGTTTGCACCGCCGGGCCCGGTCACCTGGCGTCGGCCGGCGGGCGCGGCCAGCTGCTGCTCTGGCGGCTGACCGAGGGCGGCGCGGCGGGCGTGGAGCTGGACGGCCACCGCGTGCGGCCCGAGCCGAGCCGCCGCCGGCCCGGCGGACCCGCAGACGTCCGAGACGCGCTACATGGAGCTGGCGGCGCGCACCGGCCCCGGCGGCGGCGGCGGCGCGGTGGTGGTGGCGGCCGCCGGCTCGGACGGACTGATCAGGCTGTTCGGGTTTGACGCCGGCGCGCCGAGTCCGTCTCTGCGGCTACTGGCCGCTGTGCCGGTGGCCGGCCGCTGCCTGCTGCGGCTCCGCTGGCTGCCGGACGGCCGGCTCCTGACCGCCGCCGGACAGGTGCATAAAGAAAATTGAAATTTGACCATGACCTTGTACCGGTTTTTCTGACCTGGTGACCTGACCCAAGGTCACCCGGACCTGAAATTTTCAGGTCATATGTAAAAAGGTTGTCCCAAAGGCTGTGCCAAATTTGGCGGCGCTGCGCGCCGCCCTTTTTACGCCATCTTTGAAAAACCTTAGGGGGGGTCGCATCGCCCCCCCTGCCAGGGCGAGGGTTAAGTTTGAGGGTCTGACATGTTCTAATCAACGTGATGAATGCATTTCTGAAGACATAATTGAGAAAGAATGAGAGGGTGTCAATCGCGCACCAAAAACGATACTTGGTCAGGTGCACACAAAGCCACTAATACCATGGCTTGTATGTGCATTTCCCCTAAATAACTACAACTGTTATTTTTGGTACTGGCAAAAGCATTGGAAACACTGAGGCTAATTCAGTAGACAGAATTATAAAGTAAGCAAAGTTGTAGAAAAGAAAGACAAAAAAACCTAGGTTGAAAACGGAAAGTTCCGTAGAGCACTTTTGGTATTGGGTGAATCTTGGGAGCTGGCTTAAGTTTGAGGGCTCTAACATGTTCTAATCAACGTGCTGAATGAGTTTCTGAAGACACAATTGAGAAAGAATGAGAGGGCGTCAATCGCGCATCAAAAACAGCACTTGGTCAGGTGCACACAAAGCCACTAATACCATGGCTGTATGTGCATTTCCCCTAAAATAACAACAACCCAGTTATTTTTGGTACTGGCAAATAGCATTAGAGACACTGAGGCTAATTCAGTAGACAGAATTATAAAGTAAGCAAAGTTGTGGAAAAGAAAGACGAAAAACACCTAAGTCGAAAGCGGAAAGTTCCGTAGAGCACTTTTGGTATTGGGTGAATCTTGGGAGCTGGCTTAAGTTTGAGGGCTCTAACATGTTCTAATCAACGTGCTGAATGAGTTTCTGAAGACACAATTGAGAAAGAATGAGAGGGCGTCCATCGCGCATCAAAAACAGCACTTGGTCAGGTGCACACAAAGCCACTAATACCATGGCTTGTATGTGCATTTCCCCTAAATAACTACAACTGTTATTTTTGGTAATGGCAAAAGCATTGGAGACACTGAGGCTAATTCAGTAGACAGAATTATAAAGTAAGCAAAGTTGTAGAAAAGAAAGACCAAAAACACCTAAGTCGAAAGCGGAAAGTTCCGTAGAGCACTTTTGGTATTGGGTGAATCTTGGGAGCTGGCTTAAGTTTGAGGGCTCTAACATGTTCTAATCAATGTGCTGAATGAGTTTCTGAAGACACAATTGAGAAAGAATGAGAGGGCGTCAATCGCGCATCAAAAACAGCACTTGGTCAGGTGCACACAAAGCCACTAATACCATGGCTTGTATGTGCATTTCCCCTAAAATAACAACAACCCAGTTATTTTTGGTACTGGCAAATAGCATTGGAGACACTGAGGCTAATTCAGTAGACAGAATTATAAAGTAAGCAAAGTTGTGGAAAAGAAAGACCAAAAACACCTAAGTCGAAAGCGGAAAGTTCCGTAGAGCACTTTTGGTATTGGGTGAATCTTGGGAGCTGGCTTAAGTTTGAGGGCTCTAACATGTTCTAATCAACGTGCTGAATGAGTTTCTGAAGACACAATTGAGAAAGAATGAGAGGGCGTCAATCGCGCACCAAAAACTGTACTTGGTCAGGTGCATACAAAGCCACTGATACTATGACTTGTACCTATGTGCATTTCCCCTAAAATAACAACAACCCAGTTATTTTTGGTACTGGCAAATAGCATTGGAGACACTGAGGCTAATTCAGTAGACAGAATTAGAAAGTAAGCAAAGTTGTAGAGAAGAAAGACCAAAATCACCTAAGTCGAAAGCGGAAAGTTTCGTAGAGCACTTTGGGTATTGTGTGAATCTTGGGAGCTGGCTTAAGTTTGAGGGCTCGAACATGTTCTAATCAACGTGTTGAATGAGTTTCTGAAGACACAATTGAGAAAGAATGAGAGGGCGTCAATCGCGCATCAAAAACAGCACTTGGTCAGGTGCACACAAAGCCACTAATACCATGGCTTGTATGTGCATTTTCCCTACAATAACTACAACTCAGTTATTTTTGTTACTGGCAAATAGCATTGGAGACACTGAGGCTAAATCAGAAGTTAGAATTGGGAAATAACCAAGGTTTTAGAACAAAAACAGCCCAAAAAAACACTTTATAGGTACGTCAGAAGCGGAAAGTTTCGTAAAACACTTTTGGTATTATGTGAATCTTGGGAGATATCACAAGTTTCAGGGCTTTGACAAGTTCTACTCTATGCGCTGAATTTGTTTATGAAACAGAATTGAGAAAGAATGAGAGGGCGTCAATTGCATTTGATGCACCGAAGCTGATTCAAACTTGAACTGGATTATTATCA
Source organism: Amphibalanus amphitrite (assembly GCF_019059575.1). Taxonomy (NCBI): domain Eukaryota; kingdom Metazoa; phylum Arthropoda; class Thecostraca; order Balanomorpha; family Balanidae; genus Amphibalanus; species Amphibalanus amphitrite. The sequence goes on along the minus strand of NW_024881904.1, from coordinate 312,250 downwards.
AGATTTTAGAAGAGACAGACAATGATACTTATCTTCAAAAGGCAAAATATCCAAAGAACACCACTAGGGATTGGGAGATCCCTGGAGGCTGGAAGGCATTATTTGGTACACTTTCAATAAACTTTAAGAGTATACACTCCCAGCGCCCTATACCGCATTGACCTATCTGCCTGAATAAGCCTGGATTAAATCTGAAAAGGCTTTGCCATCATAATTCAAATATAAAAATATGTACCTAATGTTGCACTTCCGAATCGGACCACAGTCTCAACAAAGGTGACGAAAATCCGCGCGAAAACCACCGGAAAAGTTCAATCCCTGACTAAAATCGAATACACTTCTTATGGAAACGCGGTAGCAAGCACGCGAGAGTTCAACCAATGAACTTCGGCGAAGCTAAAGGCATCTTAGTAAACTGACCAATCAGCATAATGTACCAAATGCGTCATAGTATAAAACACAAAATCAACGCGCAAGAGTATCGAAACCGCTTCTTCCCTGCCTATCTAACAAAGGATTCAGGTTTTGAATCTGATTAAAAAAAGTTTAAAATTAAAATTAATGAAATGATATTTTCCACTTAACTTCGGGTAGTCAGTCACACCAAGAGATACACCAGCACATACAACAATTTGAGTATGCATGGAAGCAATGTATGCAATGCGCAGCTTTTGTAGAACGCGCGCTAGTGAGGACGCGTGGTGATTATTATCATACTCTCTTTAATTATGTGCTATTCAATTTAAACATATTTTGAAGAATATTATCATGTCTCTTTTTTATAACTTCACCTAACATGGCACATACTTAAATTAAGGACATAATTCCTTCTTATATCATGAGTTCTTTTACGGTGAAACCTCGACCACCACTATTTCTCACACGAAGGACAAAGTACGCGCAGTTAAACACTTCACACATCATTTTCACACACGTCATAATTATCGTGAAAAATAGGGACACTCTAAGAATTCGTGAGAAAGCCTTCGAGAGCCAAAAGATGCTTTGTAGGATACTAAAAATTACGAGGACACCGAAATGTCCTCGAATGTGAGGGGGGTGTCCTCGAACTGCAGAAGTGTTATCTGAAAATGTCCCCAAAGGTGACGGCTTACAAGTGCACACACACACACACACACACACACACACACACACGCACACACACACACACACACACACACACACACACACACACACACACATACGGGTCTCCGGGGCATAGTCGGGACCTTGTTGAAATGCGGCGGAGCGGGGACCGACCCGACACCCCTTTAAAATGGTTGGATCGAGATGGAGATGGTATAGCTGAAATCAGGGAGGCAAGTAGATTGCGATTGCAATAATCTTGAAGCGCTTGGCACGTTCTGAACGGATCCGTATGGTGCAGTCATGTGGGGACCAGCGGGTATGACGTCATAACGTACATACACAGCCATGTGGGAACCGGTCCTTATTTCGAGTGATGTATCAGACTGGATTTAAAATGCATACGTCTCCGGTATCTGTGGATCTAGAGACGCAGCCAAGGGAAGCACCTATACCGGTCCAGCGTGTTAGCATGGACATGGACAGAAAACCGAAAATAATGGACACGCATATAATTTATGTTCCCGTCCAAACTACGAAGCTTGGCAAACCGATTCTTGGGGTGAATGTCGTATCCACGAAGTCCGTTTCACACATCTCTGACCCATGTAGATAGCTCCCAGCATAAAAGAGACAGTTTTTGATCATTGCATGGACATATGCCAACAATAATTCATAAGAACGTGGACATGTGGGCGGAGTTAGCAGTTTAGAGGCGGAGCTAACATATGTCCATACATTTACATTTAATGCCAACTGCGCAAGCTGGGTCCATGCTTTTCTTCCAGTAATTGTCATTATCGTTTGCTTTCATAATTGCATTGATCGGGGATGCTAACCCTACGCGGCCGAGTGGCGGTGCTTCCAGTTGCCACCCTCCCCGTAGGGTCATAGGGTTTCTCGCTGTTGCTCCGGGGACGTTGGGAATAAAGCTAAATTATGGTTACCTGGCCTTACATTCAAGCCACAGCTTCTGGCAACCTTATTAACCCTATTCCTGGCGGGGGGGGGGCCTCAGGAGCCCCCCTGAGGTTTTTTGGTTATATGTCCCAAACGCTTTGAGCTAGGAAGCTCACATTTTTTGACTTTTTCTAAAAGGCCTTTACGCAACATTTCTGAAAATTTTGAGTTGATCTGACCTCAGGTCAGGTCACCAGAGGCGGTTTGGTGACCCTACCTCAGAAAAGTTTGCAATCACGCCAGAGCTAGAGTTTTTGACCGATCAATTTCTTCTCTTCAGGCTTTAGTTAGGGTACCAGTATGTGCAATTTGTATATCTCAGAATTTTCATATCTGTGACCTGAGGTCAGGCCAGACTCGTGACCTTTACATTGCAAGCCTATGGGAAAATATTGAAACGCCTCCTGCTTCGTGTAAACGAGTCAAAACCACCCAGTTCTTTCAGTATTATGGAAGATTATCTCATCGGTGATGATCCTGGTGCCGCTAATTGACAGGGGCACCGGCAAAGGTCATCTGAGGTCATGTGACGTCATAAATCGTTTTTCTGTCAATAAATCACGACATGATGGTGCTAAAGACTTGAAAGTGGTACCAAACTGCTCGCCTGGTCAAGGCGCGTCGTTTGGTATGCAGCATGACCATACCCCACAACCTCATTGATGAATGACCTGACCTTGACCTCAGGTCAAATTTTAAATTGACCTGTGAAGGTCATCACATACTTATTTCGCATCGCCTCGGCGAGAGCAACAAAAAATGCATTGGTTTTATGTCTCTATGTTTCTTAGTTTAAAAGTTATATAGGTAACTAATTCCAAAACATTTTATCGTTGATGACCTCTGGTGACCTCAATATTGACCTGACCTGAAAATATTTTATGTAAAAGTTGTAGATCTTTAAACGATTTATCAAACACCGTTCGCCGTTTGTCGCTGCGATGTGTAGTTTTTGAGATCTGAAGGGGGGCCGAATCGGCCCCCCCCCCCCCACCGCGAGTTTCTTGTCCCGGCGGAGCCCGCCAGGAATAGGGTTAATATGCCTTTGGAGGATGCCTGTCTGTAGGAGCTGACAGAGATATATGGAACCTGACAGACGCCTGACAAACCTGGCCGAGGTCTGTCAGAGACCTGACTGAGATCTTTCAGATCTGACCGAGGTCTCTCAGACCTGACCGAGGACTGTCAGACCGGACCGAGGACTGTCAGACCAGACCGAGGTCTCTCAGACCTGACCGAGGTCTCTCCGACCTGACCGAGGTCTGTAGGAGCTGACAGGGATATATGGAACCTGACAGACGTCTGACAACCCTGGCCGAGATCTGTCAGAGACCTGATTGAGGTCTGTCAGACCTGACCGAGGTCTCTCCGACCTGACCGAGGACTGTCAGACCAGACCGAGGACTGACTGTCAGACCAGACCGAGGTCTGTCAGACGTGACAGAGGCATGTGAGACCTGACAGAGGTCTGTAGGAGCTGACAGAGATATGTGGAACCTGACAGACGTCTGACAACCCTCCTATGTGGACCCTCCCTGTCTGTAGGAGCTGACAGAGATATATGGAACCTGACAGACGCCTGACAAACCTGGCCGAGGTCTGTCAGAGACCTGACTGAGATCTTTCAGACCTGACTGAGGTCTGTGAGACCTGACAGAGGTATGTAAGATGTATCTGAGGTCTGTAGAAGCTGACAGAGATATATGGAACCTGACAGACATCTGACAACCCTGACCGTAGTCTGTCAGAGACCTGACTGAGATCTCTCAGACCTGACCGAGGTCTCTCAGACCTGACCGAGGTCTCTCCGACCTGACCGAGGTCTATCAGACCTGACAGAGGTATGTGAGACCTGACAGAGGTCTGTAGGAACTGACAGAGATATATGAAACCTGACAGACGTCTGACAACCCTGTCCGAGATCTGTCAGAGACCTGATTGAGGTCTGTCAGACCTGTCTGAGGTCTGTCAGACCTGTCTGAGGTCTCAGACCTGATTGAGGTCTCTCCGACCTGACCGAGGTCTGTCAGACCTGACAGAGGTATGTGAGACCTGAGAGAGGTCTGTAGAAGCTGACAGAGATATGTGGAACCTGACAGACGTCTGACAACCCGGGCCGAGGTCTGTCAAAGACCTGACTGAAGTCTCTCAGACCTAACCGAGGTCTCTCCGACCTGACCGAGGACTGTCAGACCTGACAGAGGTATGTGAGACCTAAGAGAGGTCTGTCAGACCTGACAGAGGTATGTGGGACCTGACAGAAGTATGTGGAACCTGACAGACGTCTGATAACCCTGGCCGAGGTCTGTCAAAGACCTGACTGAAGTCTCTCAGACCTGACCGAGGTCTCTCTGACCTGACCGAGGACTGTCAGACCAGACCGAGGTCTCTCAGACGTGACAGAGGTATGTGAGACCTGACAGAGGTCTGTAGGAGCTGACAGAGATATGTGGAACCTGACAGAAGTCTGACAACCCTCCTATGTGGACCCTCCCTGTCTGTAGGAGCTGACAGAGCTATATGGAACCTGACAGACGACTGACAAACCTGGCCGAGGTCTGTCAGAGACCTGACTGAGGTCTCTCAGACCTGACTGAGGTCTGTGAGACCTGACAGAGGTATGTAAGACGTATCTGAGGTCTGTAGGAGCTGACAGAGATATATGGAACCTGACAGACATCTGACAACCCTGGCCGTAGTCTGTCAGAGACCTGACTGAGATCTTTCAGATCTGACCGAGGTCTCTCAGACCTGACCGAGGTCTCCCTGACCTGACCGAGATCTGTCAGAACTGACAGAGGTCTGTAGGAGCTGACAGGGATATATGGAACCTGACAGACGTCTGACAACCCTGGCCGAGATCTGTCAGATACCTGATTGAGGTCTGTCAGACCTGACCGAGGTCTCTCCGACCTGACCGAGGACTGTCAGACCAGACCGAGGACTGTCAGACCAGACCGAGGTCTGTCAGACGTGACAGAGGCATGTGAGACCTGACAGAGGTCTGTAGGAGCTGACAGAGATATGTGGAACCTGACAGACGTCTGACAACCCTCCTATGTGGACCCTCCCTGTCTGTAGGAGCTGACAGAGATATATGGAACCTGACAGACGACTGACAAACCTGGCCGAGGTCTGTCAGAGACCTGACTGAGGTCTCTCAGACCTGACTGAGGTCTGTGAGACCTGACAGAGGTATGTAAGATGTATCTGAGGTCTGTAGGAGCTGACAGAGATATATGGAACCTGACAGACATCTGACAACCCTGGCCGTAGTCTGTCAGAGACCTGACTGAGATCTTTCAGATCTGACCGAGGTCTCCCTGACCTGACCGAGATCTGTCAGAACTGACAGAGGTCTGTAGGAGCTGACAGGGATATATGGAACCTGACAGACGTCTGACAACCCTGGCCGAGATCTGTCAGATACCTGATTGAGGTCTGTCAGACCTGACCGAGGTCTCTCCGACCTGACCGAGGACTGTCAGACCAGACCGAGGACTGTCAGACCAGACCGAGGTCTGTCAGACGTGACAGGGGCATGTGAGACCTGACAGAGGTCTGTAGGAGCGGACAGAGATATGTGGAACCTGACAGACGTCTGACAACCCTCCTATGTGGACCCTCCCTGTCTGTAGGAGCTGACAGAGATATGTGGAACCTGACAGACGTCTGACAACCCTGCCCGAGGCCTGCCAAAGACCTGACTGAGGTCTTTCGGACCTGACTGAGGTCTCTCTGACCTCAGTCTGACTGCCCCATGGTAACTGCCCCAGTTAACCCGCGCCCTGGTGTGGGTCTGAGCCACCTTCGCCCTGGTGGGGGGGGGGCCAAAATGACCCCCCCGTCTAACTCGAAAACGAAGAGGGCTAGGAAGACGCGGAAAAAAGCAAACGAAAGCCCATAACAAGTACGTTCGAAAGTATTTCGGTCATTTTTTCGCTAAGGTCAATATTGAGGTCGCTAGAGGTCATCATAGGTCAAATTTCAGTGTTTTCGGTGTTGCCGGACATATTCCGCTGTAGCTCGGAAACTAGAAGAGCTAGAGAGCCGCGGAAAAAAGCAATCGATAGCTCTTTTCAAGCTCTTTCGCCAAAGTTCGTCAGATTTGACCTCAGCTCAACGGTTTGGCCTACAGAGGTCATGCAAGGTCAACTTGGCAAATTTCGTTGAAAATGTTTTTAACTATAGCATGCATTCACGAGAAAATAGAGAAACGATTCATGCACCATCGTGCTTGGCTCGTCGAGACGCGTCGAATGATATATAGTTTGACCTCGAAAGGTCATTTTGAAAATTTGACCTCAGGTCAAGGTCATGACCTTACCGAAATAGGTCATGCTGCATATCATTCGATCCGCATTGACGAGACAAACACGATAAACGTCGAACGGAGTCTCTATCTCTATTCAATAACAAGTAAGTGCAGAAAAACCGCTGGTGACCTCTGGTGACCAGGGAGATGACCTAGCGTGACCTCAGCGAGGTCACAAGCAAATGGTTTCACATGGGCTGTGATTTGCTGACCCAAGACACTTCAATAACGAAATATAGGAACAATCACGCCCGATTTAGCTGAAAAACAACTACTTTTCGATTCTCCCATTGACTTATAATGGGGAGCAGCGATGACCTGACCTGACCTTAGGTCACATTTATAAAAAATCCGAGATAGCCATTTTGTAGAGCTGGGTGACATCTTCAAGTACTGTAAATTTTACATCAATCGGATAAAAGCTGTGCCTTTGAGAGAGCTTTGAACTTTTTTAGAGGTGGTGTCAGTTTTGGTGACCTTGTGACCTGACCTGACCTGACCCGAACCCCCCAAAAAAGGACATGATGTAAAAATGTTGAATAAACAGCTATACAAAGTTTCAGGGCGCTAACTCAAGTGGTTTCTGAGTTATCGCTGAAAAACCACAGGGGGGGGCCAAAATGCCCCCCCCCCCCCACCAGGGCGAAGGTTAACAGTTGACTGCCCCATGTTAACTGTTGACTACCCCTGCCGCACTGTTAACGGTACCTGGAGTCGTCTATTGCATTCCATTTCGCACTGTTAACGGTACCTGGAGTCGCCCCTGCCGCACTGTTTACGGTACCTGAAGTCGCCTCTGCCCTGCCCTGCCCTGCCCTCCTGTCAGCTCCTGTCAGCTCTCTAAGTCAGCTCTGCTCTGCCCCGCCTTGCTCTGCTCGGCTCGCTCTGCTCTGTCAGCTCTGCTGTACACTGCTCTGCTCTGTTAGCTCAGCTCTATGTGCTCTGTCTTGTCTGTGTGTACATTATAAGCTGACCTTCCCGTGACCTCTCGCCGGCAGCACGCTGCATGGCTACGAGGAGTCGGTTTCGTGCCTGTCGTTCGGCGGTTCGGCCGGTGTGCTGGTCTCCGGCTGTCTGGGCGGCGAGCTGCGTCTTTGGCGACCCCATTCGGGACGCACCACACTGCTGGCCCTACAGCAGATGGCACACCGCCTGGGTGTTACCTGCTGCCATAATCTATTATCCATCAGCAAACCATATGTATGTTTTCTTTTTTGAATAAAAATGTGCCTGGGCAAGTAAATCGGAACATCTTTCAATGGATCAGTTTTATTCGACGCAAAGCCTGATCACAATCCAGCGGAAAAGGCTATCCCACTCTACATACACTGGAGTACACAGTGTATGGAGTACTACATACACAGGGGGGGTGTTCACTGCTGAACAGTGAACACCCCCCCCATTCCAACTCAACTCCTGGACAACAACGGGCGTTGGGAGTATTAGAACGAGTATTAGAACGAAAGAGTGAGAAGCTGGTGCTGCTGATGTCTGTAACTCCCCCCTCCCTATTCAGGAGCTGATGTCCTCCAACGGCGGAGTGGGTGGTGGCGCCGCAGGGTCGATGGAAGGGGGGCATTCCACGTCAAATCGAACAAAATTGGGCTGATTTGCACCTTACCACCGGCGATTTGTATATAACTTGTTAGACGGATTCACCTATCCCTCCTAACAATTAATATTGGTGTTTTTGTGCATTTCTACCCGGAATTGTAAAATCATAGGGTACTGAATTTTGAAAAAAAAAATTAAGGCCGTCATATCTTTGATTTGCCATAACTTTGGATACGCTTGTCACATTTTAATGAATTCAACTTCATTCAATAGACAATTCTTTCGACTTTCCTTTTTTTACGAGAAATTAGTAACTTTTTGATCTTGAACTTTACTTGAATTCGACTTGAAATTCAAAAAGTTGAATAGCAAAAAACACGTCACCTTCGATTTTGCTCATTTTTGTATATAATAACGAGCCATGTGTTCTTAACAATCTGTGAAAAAATTGGAGTGGGCCATTCATAAACTTGGAAGTAAATGACACATGTCAGCGCATGTCAGGCGACCGCGCGCGACCTTGGAGCGGCGAAATTCAGTGTTATTGGGAAATCTGCCAGCTTATGGCATGAATTCTACGAACACCATTCTACCAACCAGTTCTGGGTGCTCTTAGATGCACATGACATGTGATATAGCACCGCCTGTTCCATTATTTTACATTCTTATTTTTTTAACTCAACCCTGATTAATGGGATCAGTAGGTTTTGCAACCAAAAAGCCTTTTCAATGATCAGTAGCAAGATCAGTAGGTATTCAGTGCCTATCGTTACATAGGCAGGCAAGCAGATCATTCCTGGCATACGCTTCCTTGCAAATGTACCTTATTGTTTCGATAACTGATAATACGCTGCTTATTTTGTTGCATATTGTTCAAGGCTGAAGCGCCCTAAAATACCTAGCTCAGCACTGCATCCCCTGTTTGAGCTTGGCGCTTTGGTTGCTATGGGCTTCGGTGAGCGTCTCAGCTGGGTATCGTCACGTGACCAGACCATCATGATCCACCAATCACAGCGCTTCGTAATGCCTGAAGCCTCGGGGCCGCGGTCAGTTGAATGTTACTCATCCTCTAAGATAGCGTGAGGCTCTTGTCACCGTCGTCGGACAGGTATGTTGAGTGGCTTTTTGCAATTGTATATAATGCTTGTCACTATCAGGTGAAACATTATTTCCGCATTGTTCAATTTATTTTGGTTTAGCGTCGGCATCGGCGCATCAAACGTTAGTTTTAATTTTTAGAAAATGTGTTTCAATAGGCAAGCGTTGTTTGTGTCATTCGTAAGTCGTAACTGTTTTGACACTTGATGACTGGTTTGATAAACATACCTATGCTATCCAATGACTTAACACGCGCAGTGGAAGGGGGGGCGGATTTCGCCCACCCCTCCTGTTTTTCGCCAATAACTCGCGCTGCAAACATAATATTAATGTGAAATTTTGGCTACCTGTCCAGAATTGAATTGCGGATCTTCTCGTGCAAGAAATAAGAAAATCGGTTCACAACTTTTCTAGTAATCGCGGTGTAAAGTCAAACATCCTGCCGCGGCGGCGGCGCGGCGGCGCGGCGGCCGGCGCTAGCCGTTACGCGCCGCCTGAATTGTAGACTGTGCCGGGGCGGGACGGTTCCGTCTTTACATCGCGCTCTTTACCGCTGATTAAATTAGATTCGCGTCAAATTTGGTGAGAAGACTGAGAAATGTACAGGCAATCATATGGTCAAAGAATTTTGAAAATCGGCCGGTAACAACTTGAGTTATGAGTGTGTAAACACAAAATTGTGATTGCCGCGTTTCCCGCGTCGGCCGATGCCGCTTCAGCCGGCGACATCTTACCCTTAGCAGGCTTCTAACTGCCATATTCATTGTTGGATTAACTTCAAATTCACCATACATACTCACAAATGTTTGGTCTTTCGTATAGTGAAAGAAAAAAGAAAATCGGCCGGTAACTTTTCGAGTTATCGGCGTGTAAACGCAAAAAAGTCGCAAATATGGCAGATTTGACCATATTTGACCTCATTTGACCTTGAAGATATTGACCTAGGGTCATGAAATTCACACACAACAGAGTTCCCCATGGCCTCCACCTACCCTCCAAATTTCGTTTTTCTAGCTCCAGTGGGAGCTGAGATCTTAGGGGGGGGGGGCGACATCCGCCCCCCTTCCACTGGGCGTAGTACTCGCAACCCTTCCACTGCGCGTGTTAAATTAACATTAACATCCAGCAATGATATACATAGTTTCATGCATTGTAGGTATTGGTCAGTATTTAAACAGTTCTTGAAGTATTTTTGTAGGTGACCAAAGCTCATTTTTATAAAAGTGCTACAAAAAGTAATCAAATAGGTAGTACAACATGAGATATGCGTCGAGTGTATACCGCTGATGTAAATTCATGAGCGACATAATAATTTTTGAATTGATTTTGCGATTTTGATTCCCTACAGTTCCCTTCAATTTTGCATGTATGCCAAAGAACGGATGTGTGACCGAGGAGAGCAGATGTTTTGAATTCTACCATCTTACCAAACATTCCTTGATAATATGTTTGCCCAAGTTAAATTTATGGATCAATTTGCCAGAGTTCATAGGTAATAATAAAAAGGTATTCATTACTTGAAACTCTCGTGCGATTCGTTGAACAATCGTTATATTAACCCGCGCGGGGCTGGGGTCTCCAGCCGAACGCGCGGGGCTGGGGGGGGGGGGGGTAAATTTTACCCCCCCCCCCTGTTATCTCCCGACCTAAAGGTCCGATTTGGAAAATTCAAACGCCAATCGAAAGCCCTCATCACGAACAACTAAAAACATGTACTTAATTTAAAGTTTGAGGTCAAGGTCAAGGTCAGGTCAAGGGTACAAATTGCAAGTTTCTACAGTATCGGCCTTGCACCGTAGTTGCCGAAGAATGGAGTCATGGACTGAGACTGATCACCCAAAACGTGTTCTTAGGCTACCAAGACAATATTCGTTGCATACAATATCATTCAGAGGTCAAGGTCAAGGTCAGGTCAGGTCAGGTCAGGTCACCAAAAAACAAAATATAGAAAAGGGCATGTGCGACACATGTTTTATGGGTCATTTTACTCATAGAATTCAATAGGCACACTCAATAAGTGATATGGACCACCTCTGGATGAATTTCAGGTCGAGGTCAGGTCAAGGTCAGGTCAAGTGAGGTCAAATTTTGAAGTTGGTTGTTAAGGCCTAAAAAGGTGTCTATCTGATGCAGTTTTTCGCGGCGAATCGAATGGTGCTATTTTTGTTTCCGTACGAGGTCTAGGAATTCCAAAAAAGTCATTTTTCAAAAATCTTGTGTGTCGTGACGTCATAAAATTTTGAATAACTCCCACATTTTTGAACCGATTCTTCTAAAATTTGGTATGTAGATGCACATAGACCACTTCTCTGACATATATTCCGGTTTTTTCGGTAGACTCAAAATTTTGGATTTTATAATGATTTTCCCAAAAAAGTCAGTTTTTTGAAAAAAAATTTAGGCCAAAATCCAAAATTTTCAAAAAACCGAGATAGCCATTTGATAGACAAAGTAAAATTACGTATAACCTTTTTTGTTACGTCTTGATTCCTTTAAAAATGAAGATGTTAGCGGCGTTTGAACTTTTGCCGTTTTTGAGGCGAAAATGGCGAACATGACGTCACTAAAACGTCAATTTCTAAAAAATTTACCGACGGATTTCGCTCAAATTTTCAGGGAACGTGTCAAATTGATGTAAGAAAGGGTACTGAAAGTTTGGCGGCGCTGCGCGCCGCCGTTTTTGAGATATCGCAAAAATTCGCGAGGGGGGGGGGTAAAATTTACCCCCCCCCAGCCCCGCGCGGGTTAACCGAGCCGTGCCGAGGGGTAATTTCACAGTCACACCCCTAAGATTTTCACAGATATGTATCTCAAAAACGATGGCAAGGAGCGTCGCCGCTTTTTTTTGGCACACCTGTTTATGCATATTTTCCGTATGTGGAGGTTTCAGACCCACGTCTATCATGTTCAGGTTACCGGTCACGTCGAGTGGCCTTACCTAAAGTCAGAATGCTCGCCATAGCTACACCAACTAAACGATCGCTTTGAAACTGTCAGCAATTGAGTAATAGCATCTATCAAACGTATATCTAGGAATCCTTTACATCGGTGACCTAAGGTCAGGCTAATTTTGCGCCCTCTCCATTATAGGTTAGTGGGAGAAAATTCAAAGGCGCCTGTTTTGGACGAATGCCGTTGAAACCTCGGCCTGAAACCTCGGCTTACAGGTTAACAAGACGCACTTAATCGGAAAATTGTAGCCCGTTGCCCCTCCTTATGCCCCTGAGGTCATCTCAGGTCACGAAAGGTCAAGATACATTAAATTGGAAATTTGCTATCGCGACTGCTCCATCCTTATGTTGTCTCTGAGTTCATCCCAGGTCCTGAAAGATCTCCAGCAGTATTTTTTACAATGCATTTTCATAGAGACATGCTAGGGCGATGAAAACACTTGAAATGTTTTCAGATCGACGATACAGATCGACTGATATGCGACATAGCCTTTTCCGACTAGGACATGACCTTGACCTCAGGTCAAATTTTAAATGACCTTGTAAGGGTCCCTTAAAAGTTTGTTTGTGTTTCAACGAGGGTAGCAAGATGCTGTCAAAAGCAGCGTTATGCCGTTCTTAACCCGCGCCCTGCTGGGGGGGGGTGTTTGAACACCCCCCCTTGTGGTTTTTCGCGAATATCTCAAAAACGGCGGCGCGGAGCGCCGCCGTTTTTGGTACACCTTATCATACATCAATTCTACACATGTTGTGAAAATTTCAGACCAAGGTCATTCAAGGTCAGGTCACCAGGTCACTTGAAGTGACCTCACCTCATAAAAACTTTCAATGTCTGTCATAGCTACACCGAGTGACCGATCGCTTTGAAACTTTCGGCGATTGCTAAGAGCAATAGCATGTACAAAATGTATATCTCAGAATTTTGATATCGATGACCTAAGGTCAGGTCAATTTTGCGACCTCCCCATTATAAGTCAATGGGAGAAAATTGAAATGCGCCTCTTTTGGATGAAAGACATTATAAACACTCCCAAACACCGAATTACAAGTGGTTTAGACACACTGAACTTAAAAATGGTGTCCGTGACCCTTGTTTATGCCCTGAGGTCATCTTAGGTCACGAATGGTATCTAACAGTTTTTCGCAAATAACTTTTGATAGAGGCATGCTAGAGCAATGAAAACGCCTTAGATGTGTTCAGCTCGACAATACGGATCGACTGATATGCAACATGACCCTTTCCGGTCAGGTCATGACCTTGACCTGAGGTCAAATTTTCAAGTTGACCTTTCAAGGTCAAGTTATAGTTCATTCGATGCGTCTTGACGAGAGGAACACGATGCCGGTAAAAGTAAGCTCGTACAAGGCTTGGGTCAAAAGTTATTGCAGAAAAACTGTTTTCAAAAAAATCGGCTATTTTTGCAGTTTTTGCCCCCTGCAGGCAAAACCGTTGACGTTAGGTCAAATCTGAGAGCATTACTCAGAAAGGGCGTTAATAGGGCTATCGAATGCGCTTTTCCGCGGCGCTGTAGCTCTATTGGTTCCCGAGTTATGCGTTGGCTTCTTGGAAATTTTCGACATTCGACCTGGAAATCGGCGAAATTTTGCCTTCAATGACCTCTGGTGACCTGACCTTTGACCTGACCAAATAATTGACCGAAGTGATTTCGTCATTATTTTTTACGCTCTTTCGAACGCCGCCTTCCGCGTATCGCTACGTGACCCAGGAGCCGAGTTACAAGGGGGGGGGTGTTCAAACACCCCCCCCCCCCAGCAGGGCGTGGAAATCCAGGACCCCCAGCAGGGCGCGGGTTAAGTCAAAAGCTTTTAAAAGAAAATCGTAAAAAAATCCGGAACCATTGAATTTAGTTTGAATCTGATAAGTTATTTCAGAAAAGACGATAAAGAGCTATCGAATGCGCTTTTTGCGGCGCTACAGCTCTATTTCTTGCCGAGTTATGAGCCAATTTGTCAAACGATTAGAGAAGGCAAAATTTGGTCTTTGATGAACTCTGGTGAACTGACCTTTTACCTGACCTAAAAAATGACGGAGTACTTTCGTCGTGTTTTTTGACGCTCTTTCGAATGCCCCATATTCCGTGTCGCTACGTGACCTAGGAGCGGAGGTGAAGGGGGTTAATTAAACACCCTTCCCTTTGCCCGGCGCGGGTTAACTGTTCTCACGTTGTGTTGTTCATAGGTACCCTGAATGCAAACTGCAAATGCAAACATTTGTTGCAATAAGGCAAGGGCTCATGCTCGACCTTGGGATAATTGCATGCATTCTATTGCAGATAACACATCAACGCAGAAGACATGGCCCAGGCCGACAGCCAAAAAGAATTAGTACTAAGCAACAAGCTGTATTGTTGTGACCCGCTTAAGCGCCATCCAGCACAGAAAAGGAAGCGAAATTTAACCCGCGCACCGACGGGGGTCTGCGCCAACTTCGCACCGACGGGGGGGGGGGGGGCGGATGACCGCCCCCCCCCTGAGATCTCGAGAACGAAGCAAGATAGCGACAAGCGGTAAACGGCATCGGATACGCACGGCCAAGATCTACAATTTTTACAAAGGTCATTTTCAGGTCAGGTCAAAGATGACGTCACAGGGGTCGAAAAAGTCAAAATGGCGGCGATAGATATGGAGAGTTTTTCTCGAATAACTTTCGAATTAGTCAAGATAGGAACAAACTAAGGGCATCATCGTGATCCTCTCGTCAATCCGCATCGAATGATATATATGTTGACCTCGAAAGGTCAAGGTCAAAGGTTGACCTCAGGTCACGTGACCTCGAGGTCATCATGTATATCATTCGATGCGTCTTGACGAGCTGAACACAATGAGACCATCCTCGCGGCTGTATCTTGTTCCTGTACGGAGTTATTGGCCAAAAACCTTTGGTGACCTTTGATGACGTCACATGACCTCACAGCTGCCCAACTGCAAAACAGACCTCAAGGTAGTGAAGGTTGATCGTATATGAAGTCATGTATGGTATATGGGGCCATTCCGACCCGTTTTAGTGGTAAAAACAGGGAGTTGATTTTTCCCCCATTGACTTATAATGGGGAGGTCGCGAAATTGACCTGACCTTAGGTCACCGATATCAAAATTCCGAGATATACAAATTGTAGCTACTAATGACCTTATAATATC
Organism: Amphibalanus amphitrite; assembly: GCF_019059575.1. Lineage (NCBI taxonomy): Eukaryota > Metazoa > Arthropoda > Thecostraca > Balanomorpha > Balanidae > Amphibalanus > Amphibalanus amphitrite. The sequence goes on along the minus strand of NW_024881904.1, from coordinate 297,127 downwards.
CTGCGACTTTCAAAGGCCTCCGACATCTACTGTAGCTCTGGCACGGTGACAAAGTTGCAAAAAAGTGACTTGAGGTTGGGTCATTCAAAGTGACCTGGTGACCTGACCTTAAAAGGTAGGAGGTTCAAACTTGCACACCATGTGTAAAATTGATGAGGTTATAGTCATACCAAATTCCGCGGCGCTACGCGCCGCGGTTTTCCCGCTATTCGCGAAAAACCTCAGGGGGCGGATATCCGCCCCCCCCCGTCGGTGCGCGGGTTAAGGCGCATTAGTGAGGTGCAATTGAGAAAATGTGCTGACTTCGGCTTAAATGCTGCGTCGCTTCTTTGCACATGGTGTCGCAAAGATCTAGCAAAATTATCAGTTATCGAAACAACGGATGCGGCTTGCACTGCTAACAGTGGCGATGTTAGAGTGAGTTTGCGAAATCGGTGGATCCGCGGAGTCCCTAGGGAATCCACGGAGTCCCTAGTGGCTCCGCGGATGAACATCAAGTCTAGTATATTCGCGGATAAACGGGCGGAGATCCGCGGATGAACAAGACTCTTCAGGATAACCGCGAACTCCCTGAAGAGTTGACGAGATCCGCGAACCACCCGGGGAATCCTCGGAGCAGCGATTCATTCTAGTGAGTTTGCGAAGTTCCTATGCGTTTCGTGCAGCTATCTTATGACAGGAATGCAAGACATATTGGATAGATCGTCTGCGACTTAACCCTCGCCCGTATTAGTGTTTTCCCAGTTGCTGTTGGAATTCACTGAGTAGGTACCGATTCATTCTAGTGAGTTCGTGAATTATTCTTTCATCTCGCTTAGACGTCGCTCGCAAATATTAATATGCAATGAAATAATGAACGGTAAGCCATTTTTGGCGTGGTTGAACTTCTGCGACCATTCTGCTTACTTTTCTCCCAACCATTAATGGAAAGCTGGAAAGGCGCGCATCTGAGCGATCATGTGAATGTATGCAAGTACGTATGAATAACAGTAATGATCACTCTTCCCCAGGGACGGAGCTTCCTGTACAGTTGGTGGGGTAGTTGCCCCCCCCAACTTGCCCTTTTGCCACAGCCGACCTGACTCGACCGGTCAGCACCGCGCCTACAGCCGCTCCAGCCCGGCGCCACAGTATCTATTCTGGGGAACATTTGGACTGGAGGGGCAATGGCAATGTTGAACTTCGACACAAGAACCCAACACGTACATATCAACCCGCCTTTGAATATAGTTATTTGACCCAAGTTGACGGTAATTGGCCGAAGCCATTGCGAGCTTGCAAACAAACTAATGAAAAGTTAATCACGCATTGGCATCAATTGAGGTTGTTGGCTGTTGCGTCTCAAAGGCGATTAAAAGACAGGATGTCCCCTATGCTATTTGGAATCGACCTGGAATGTCAACCAAATACCAATGGCCTGGGGCCGTATGGTTTGGGTATTATTGGCTTCTTCTATGTAACCACGGAAAGCAAGCTATTTTTCTCCGCGAAAGGTTTAGCTCGATCAGGGGCCGCACGGCAAGGGTTCCAACGGAACCCTCCCCCGCGGACCCGTCCCCCCGCACACGGTAGCGTCCGAGAAAACAATAATACGGGCGAGGGTTAGCCCTCGCCCCGTTGGGCGAGGCAATTTGCCCCCCCCCCCTATGGTTTATCCTGAATGCCAAATTTTTAGTTCCTTCCCGGGCATCAATTTGACATCTTCACACAAAATTTCAAGTCTTACGTCACCTTAGGTCAGGAGTTATTGAGGTCAAACTGAGGTCATGTTCGAGCAAAAATGACCAAAAAACATGAAATTTTGAAACCATCACAAAAGCTACGGTTACCAAGCAAGTTCAAAGTTCTTTATGTGGTTGTATAGAAATAAAACGGCGCTAAAAACTGTTATCTCGGATTTTTTAAAATTGTGGGATTTTAACCACCCAAAAAAAACTTAGTCTTTTTTAGAAAAACGCAAAATTATCCCAATTTTTTTTCGCATTACGAAAAAACCGGAATATGTATGATAGTCCGTGCGCTCTTCTATCTCCATACCAAATTTTAGATCGATATCTCCTTTTTTGGCCAAGCTATAGCGAAAAAAACTGTTCAAAATTGATGACGTCAAATTTTTTAACTCAACTTTTAGCAATTCTAGACCACGTAGCGCAAAACAAAGACCACCATTAGGCTCCCCGTGACGAGCTGCATCGAATCGATTACCATTTTTTTAAATCAGCTTAAATTTGACCTAATTTGACCTGACCTTGACCTGAACTTCAACAGAACATAACCTTAACTGGCCCCAAAGGCTGCCTGACCCACATAATCGCATTTGTCATGTAAAATGGACCATAAAACATGAATCATATGATATTTTCATATTCTGACCCTCAGTGACCTGACCTGGCATCAGTGACCTCAGCTAGCAAAATATGTGTTTAACGAACAATTCCCATCGATGATTTTCAATGACATGCATTTTACTCGATTTTACAACACATTTCTTGAAATGCCTGTAAACGATGAAAATTCGACATTTGACCTGACCTCACTCGCTTTGACCTAGGTCAATGAAATTGGGTCACAAGGTAGTTCTCCGCCGGGGCTACCCAACACTGTTTGCGGCTTGTTGCTATGTTGCGTGGTTCTCGAGATCTTAGGGGGAGGGGGCCAAAATGCCCCCCCCCCCACAACAGGGCGCGTTGCTCCGGCAGACCCCAACGGGGCGCGGGTTAAGTCGCAGATGATCTACCCAATATGCCATGCATTCTAGTCTAGGTAGCTGCACGAAACGCATAGGAACTTCGCAAACTCACTAGAATGAATCGTTACTCCGCGGATTCCCCGGGTGGTTCGCGGATCTCGTCAACTCTTCAGGGAGTTCGCGGTTATCCTGAAGAGTCTTGTTCATCCGCGGATCCCCGCCCGTTTATCCGCGAATATACTAGACTTGATGTTCATCCGCGGAGCCACTAGGGACTTCGCGGATACCCTAGGAAATCCGCGGATCCACAGATTTCGCAAACTCACTCTAACAGCGACAAAACCGGAACCCGCCATGATTCGTCCAGCAGTCCTGCCACCCCCGTCCTCAGTCCTGCAAGCGGCATCGAAGAATGGGAGGCGGCACACGAGGTCAACGTGTTAAATGAAACTTTCGGTTTGCTCGGAGGATCACCTTTAACTAAAAGAAAACTAGGTCAAGAGCAATATGTTACGGAGAAAACGAAAAAAATCGCCGGCATCGTGCAATCAAAATTATCACATTTGCAAGGTAACTCAGAAACTGACAGGGTGGCGACTGCTAGCGATGATGCAACTGAGAAAGCGGGTTTTTATGACGAAATGCTCGAGCAGCTAAAAGCAAAATTTAGCAAAAGCACTGACAGACATGAGAAACTTCGTATACTCACCACAGTACCTGCATCATGGTCCGCCAGACAGATAGCCAGCGTATTCGAAACAACAGTTCATATGGCTTGTGCAGCGAAGAGGTTGCAAGAGGAAAAGGGCTCTGTTAGCGATCCTTGTCAGAAAGCTGGAAAGTCACTGTGCGATGAGACGGAGAAACGGGTGAAGTTATTTTACCTCCGAGACGACATCAGTCGTCAGATGCCTGGGAAAAAAGATTTTTTGTCCATTATAAATGCTGAAGGAAAAAAGGAACACGTGCAGAAACGTTTAATGCTTTGCAATTTGAAAGAAGCTCATCGATGTTTTAAAAGCGAACACCCAGAAAGTAAAATCGGACTGTCGAAATTTGCTGAGCTCCGCCCACCTCAGTGTGTCTTGGCCGGGGCCAGCGGAACGCAAAGCGTCTGTGTTTGTAGTCTCCACCAAAACGTGAAGCTGATGCTTGAGGGCTCCCAACTGAACAAGCTTGCAAACAAAGAAGGAGAGATTTTGGTTAGTTATCAGCACTGCTTAGCAAAAGTTATGTGCAACCCGCCAGCATTAGACTGCATATTTCGAAAATGTGAAGAGTGCGCAGGAACGAAACGGTTGGAGCAACATGTTCAGGATGTGTTCAAACATATGATTGAAATGGTGCAATTCAGAAAGTGGAGAACGACAGACAGGTGCACATTGGAAACTGTCGAAAAACAGACCTGTGAGTTCATCGAAGACTTTTGCGTTGACGTTGAGCGTCTCATTATTCACGATTTTATTGCGAAGTCTCAGGCATCCTTCCTGCAGAGGCTCAAAACCAGCGATCTAGCTGATGGAGAGATTGTAGTCATCGGTGACTTTTCGGAGAACTATAGCTTTGTTGTTCAGGATGAGGTTCAATCATATCATTGGAACAGTGACCAAGTGACCGTGCACCCGTTTGTTTGCTATTGGCTTGAAGATGGCCAAACAAAACATCTCTCTTATGTCGCCATCTCTGAATGCATGACACACGACACAGTCGCCGTTCATTTGTTTCAGAAAGGTTTGATGAGTTTTCTTTCAGAGAGACTGGGATACACGCCAAAAAAAGTGTACTATTTTTCAGATGGCTGTGCGGGGCAGTATAAGAATCGAAAAAATTTGTGAATCTTTGTCACCACGCTGAGGATTTTGGGGTTCCCGCCGAATGGCACTTCTTCGCCACGTCACATGGGAAGGGGCCGCGTGATGGCATTGGAGGAACGCTGAAGCGATTGGCTGCGAGGGCAAGTCTGCAGAGGCCTGGCGATAGCCAGATCGTCACCCCACGACAGTTCTATCTTTTTGCTCGTGAACACATACCATCCATCAGTGTTCAATTTTTCACATGTCATGAATGGCAGCAAGAAAGTGACTTACTTTCCGACAGATTTGGGGCGTCGAAACCCCTTAAAGGAACTCACAAGATTCACTTTGTTCGCCCTGTTAACACACGACTGGTGCAAGTGGCAGAGTACTCCGATTCCTGTAATGTCAGAATTGAATCAGTTGTGAAATCAGTGTCGCAGCAGTGTGTGTGAGAAACCATGTAATAAAAGTGCATCCGTGTTCATTGTATTCCTATGCCAAAAATGCGAAGGCACATCCCCATTGCCATGCGTCATGTGCTGCAGTGTGTATGCCAGGGGAGATACAAAGGGAGATTTTCACACATATGCACACACAGACACACGCCCCCACTCAACACGCCCAAACACAAGCCCCTCCCCACTCCCTCTCTCCACGTGACGCCAACGTGCCAGTCATTTCAAGGTCACGCGCGGAAGCCTGACATTGCTACATAAAAATGGCGTTTACTGCTAAAGTTATGAATGGCCCACTCCAATTTTTTCACAGATGGTTAGGAACATTGTGACGGACATAATATATAAAAATTACCAAAATCGAAGGTGACGTGTTTTTTGCTATTTAAATTTTTCTGTGTTAATTCAAGGTCAAATGCATTTCAAGGTCACTTCAATTAAATTTTATAATTAAAAATCAAAGCCTTATCAATTGCCTACAAGACCCTGTTAATATCATTTTGATACCAGAAAAGGAACCAGAGTTATAGACATTAAAAAAATTGATGTGTGGCATTTTTGGCTATATTCGATGACCTATATCTCAGCGAAATGTTATCAAATTTCGAAAATATTATACGTAAGTCAGTTTTGAACCATGCCCAGTCTGCCTACAAATTTTCAGAAAAATCGAAGGGGATGACGGATTTCGGTGTTTGATTTGACGTGGAATGCCCCAGGGGACAAAAGAGCGCGCGGCGTGCGACACCAGCATTCGACGTTTATTGCAACGACAATCAGCCGGGATAATTCGGAATGTCAATCCTTGCTACACCGGCGACAATCAGACGCTATCTGTGATACACCCACCCACACAATCTGCACTGCACACGCACCCAAACAAACACAGACATGCACGAGGAGCGAACAGGACATTATCGATGGTCTAACCGCACCGAAAACAGTGTTTACAATTGCTTCACGTGCAAAGAGAGAAAATTAACAGATGTCGTTTAAATGATTTGTTAAACGTCTAGTGACGATTAACAAATTGTTAAACGTCTAGTAGACATTTCTTTCCTTTGACTGTCTCGTTATTTTAACCCGGCCGGGCCCGGGGGGTAATCCCAACCACCGCAGCCCGGGGGGGGGGCGTTTTTCGCCCCCCTGTCTAACTCCGTAAATAAGGGAGCTACGGAAACAAAAGCGATACCAAACGAAAGGTCCTTACGAGACGATTCTAATGCACCCAAAATTTTTGACCTCAGGTCAATTTTCAAGGTCAGAGGTCAAGGTCAAAGGCCAAACACGGCACATGTGTAGTGATCTCAAAGTAAGCATTCTAGAGGACGGCAGGCTGCATCAAACCGGCAAAATTGGGTGTCAAAGAAAGAAGAGAATCTGAGGATTCTGAAAATGTGCTCCAAATCAAAGGTCAAGGTCAAGGTCACGCTCAAAATTGACCTCAAACTTGGCACTTTTTCGCACATCTTGCGTGCTAACTTCCAAGATGTTTTGAAATGTTTTGAGGCTTATCAGTTCCCTATTTGTGGTTCATCTTACGATACAAGGCTGCTCAAAGGTCAAGGTCACAGAAGAGTATCCCTGCTAGAGGCTATTTCACTGATTCAAGTTAGTAATAATAAATAAGACAATTTTGCCATCCGGAAGCTCTAAATGAAGGCTGCTTAGAGGAAAATAGATGCCAGATTCGTGATCAGCGGGTACAAATCCATCATAAACGACCTTTCATGTGTCAAGGTCAACCAGAGGTCATTCGAGGTCACATGAGGTCAACATGAAACTTGACCTTTTCCGAACAAAATATATATCATTCGACGCGGCTTGACAAGGCGAATGCGATGGTACCACTGCCGTAGCTCTAGGACCATTTTTTCGAAGTTATTTGCGAAAAACTAAAACCACATTTCGGGGTCGTTGACCTGACCTCTGACCTCAGGTCACCGAAACTATTTTTCTATTTTTCTCTAGGTCAAACGCTACACAGCCGTGCTCGTAATTTGTCTTTATCTCTAAAACTCTATTTTTAGCAGCTATTTGAAGTTTGCGTCCGTGACGCCGAAGTTTGCCGTGCAGGGGTCTAGAAAAATGGACCTTGTGACGTCATCAAGGGGGCTAGGTCCAAATTTTTACTTCAGAAGATGTCAAATTGATGGGAGAAAAGGTACTGAAAGTTTCGCCTTCCTATCCCTAAGCGTTCGTGAGTTATCGCAAATATTCGCCAGGGGGGGGGGCGAAAAACGCCCCCCCCCCCCGGGCCCGCGAGGGTTAACCAGTATGCGCAGGGAAACGCCATAAAATATCATTTTCTTTTCCTTTTTATTTGTATTTGCGACTTGAGCTTCAATGAACCTGTCAACTCCAGACCGATCACATTGTCTGGACCGTTTTTCAAAGCTTTACCTGTCTCTGCTTCTCTTTGTCTCTGGCTCTGCTGAAATGTGTCGTTTTTTTTAAACAAAATGCCATTTTTTACCTTTAACCCGCGCACCGACGGGGGGATATCCGCCCGTCCCCTGAGGTTTTTCGCGGATAGCGGGAAAACCGCGGCGCGTAGCGCCGCGAAATTTGGTACGACTATTCTCTTATCAATTTTGCACATGGTGTGCAAGTTTGAACTTCCTACCTTTCAAGGTCAGGTCACCAGGTCACTTTGAATGACCCAACCTCAAGTCACTTTTTTGCAACTTTGTCACGGTGCCAGAGCTACAGTAGATGTCGGAGGCCTTTGAAAGTCGCAGGATGTTATTAGGTCATTAGTAGCTACAATTTGTATATCTCGGAATTTTGATGTCGGTGACCTAAGGTCAGGTCAATTTCGCGACCTCCCCATTATAAGTCAATGGGGGAAAAATCAACTCCCTGTTTTTACCACTAAAACGGGTCGGAATGGCCCCATATACCATACATGACTTCATATACGATCAACCTTCACTACCTTGAGGTCTGTTTTGCTGTGGGGCAGCTGTAAGGTCATGTGACGTCATCAAAGGTCGCCAGCGGTTTTTTGCCAATAACTCCGTACAGGAACAAGATACAGCCGCGCGGATGGTCTCATTGTGTTTAGCTCGTCAAGACGCACCGAATGATATACATGATGACCTCGAGGTCACGTGACCTGAGGTCAACCTTTGACCTTGACCTTTCGAGGTCAACATATATATCATTCGATGCGGATTGACGAGAGGATCACGATGATGCCCTTAGTGTGTTCCTATCTTGACTAATTCGAAAGTTATTCGAGAAAAAACTCTCCATATCTAGCGCCGCCATTTTGACTTTTTCGACCCCTGTGACGTCATCTTTGACCTGTTCTGAAAATGACCTTTGTAAAAATTGTAGACCTTGTCCGTGCGTATCCGATGCCGTTTACCGCTTGTCGCTATCTTGCTTCGTTCTCGAGATCTCAGGGGGGCGGTCATCCGCCCCCCGTCGGTGCGAAGTTGGCGCAGACCCCCGTCGGTGCGCGGGTTAAGCGCCCGAAAGGAATCAGCGGTACGGGATAAAATAATTAAACCGCCCGTAGGTAGAAAAATCATTTAACCCGCGATATACATCCGAGAAATCCGAGATATACAAATTGTAGGCACCCATAACAGCATGCAATCCACCAAGTTTAAAACCTTTCTGACAAACACTGCAGGCTGGACATGATTGAAAACTTTTTTAGGCTTGGTCAGCTAACTTGACCTGGTGACCTGACCTGACATGACCTGGGGTTAAAAATTTCACACATTGTCCAAAATTGATGTACCAAAAGCTACCCCAAGCGGCGCGGCGCTACGCGCCGCGGTTTTTTGTTCACACGCAAAAAAACGCGACAGGGTGGTAACATATGCCCCCCCCCGGCCCCCACTGGGGCGAAGGTTAAACGTCTCGCCTATCGGCTCGACGTTTAAAAGATTTGTTCTACCTACTCGCGGTTTAATACATATTATCTCTAGCTACTCAGTAACGCTGTCGGCATTGTACGCGTATCTCTCGGCGGATTCTCTGGCCAGCATCACAGGATGTCGAGAGCCAACACTGTATTCACGTAAAAAGTCCGCACGCGTGGTGTAAGGGAGCTAAGAGCGCCCCCTCCGAGGCCGCGTTGTTGGCGCGGCCGCCGCTGCTGCTGGGCGCCGCTGCGGCTGAGCGCTGCTGTGGTCCGGGTCGCGGGCCGCCCGAGGCAGTGCGCGTTGTCGGCCGCTGATTGGCCGCCTCGGGGCAGCCCCGACCCGGCGTTGGGTCGGGCGCCGCGAATGCGCGTTAGTTGGGATCTGGGTTTGGTCCGATGTGAAGCGGTGGCGCGGACGCGTGTTGGCCTTGTACGTGAATACAGTGTTGGCTCTCGACACTGTGTAATGCTGGCCAGAGAACCCGCCGAGAGGCCGAGAGAAATCCGCCGAGAGTCCAAAGCATCATGTGCTCCATAACTCAGTGTTGGCTGCTGATCGCCCCCTCTCTCTCTCTCTCTCTCTCTCTCTCTCTCTCTCTCTCTCTCTCTCTCTCTCTGTCTCTGTCTCTGTCTCTGTCTCTGTCTCTGTCTCTGTCTCTGTCTCTGTCTCTGTCTCTGTCTCTGTCTCTGTCTCTGTCTCTGTCTCTGTCTCTGTCTCTGTCTCTTTCTCTTTCTCTTTCTCTTTCTCGTTCACGAACATACCACAAGTGCGCTGTGTATCGTTATGCCACAGGCGATGCAGGGCTCATGTCAACTGCGATCAGACGTACCGGTGAGTCCATCTACCGCTCGCTAAGCCTGTTGTATGTGAGTGAGTGGTCAGTACGGGGAGGCCGATGGCACGCCGCCGCCGGCCCGGCCTGACCAGTGGAGCGTCTGGCTATCGTCCAGCCGTGCACGGTGTGTTCCGTTTCCGGCGGGCTGAGTCCCTCGGCCGGGCCGGGCCGGCCGTGGCGCGTCTCGCTGTGGCCGTCTGTCCGATCGGCCGCGTCCCCCTCACCGCCCCCTCCGGCCGAGACGGGTCCGTCTGGCGAGACGTTCCGAGCGGTGTGTCCATGTGGAGTGAATGCACTGCTAGCCACTGCAGCTATTTGGTGCCCGGCTGCCGGAATAGAGTGTCGGAGCGGCGGCAGAGGAGTGACGGCAGCTGTTTGGGGTGGATTCTGACGGAGCTGGCCACCGGCACAATAAGACTGCAGCGGCACCAGCCACGGGGAGGGGGCTGCAGCTGGGAGTGTCACCGGACCGCTCTCCGTGCCGGCAGCTGACACTGACCGGGGGCCGGTGTGACACTGTCAGGGGCTGCAGTGTCAGTGTGTCAGTTCAGCTGACAGTCGGAGGACCAGCAGCTGGACACAGCTGACACTGTATATATATAGACCACTGTCACTCGGACACTGACACGGACTGGGACGGCACGACGGTGTGACGTCACACTGGCCTCCAACACGGCCTCCAACAGCTGCACCCGGCTGTGGGCACGGACACACCGGCTGCAGCCAGTAACGCTCGCCGCTGTGCTGGAGCCGCCCGCTGGCCACAGCAGCGACGGGGGCTGACAATCGTCCCGCACGGCAACGGAAAGGCCACACGACGGCAACGGCGGTGACTGCTGTGGTGGGATTTTCCGATAAATATTGGAATGGTTGTGAGCTCGGTATTATTTTGTGTGTATTTGACGAGAGGTGACCCGCGGTTGATTTTTTGAGTGCGTTGATGGGCAGGCGAGGGTGATAAGTTGATTGTGTGTGTGCGTTGATGGCCTGGTGAGGGTGATGAGTTGATTTTGTGAGTGCGTTTATGGACAAGCGAGGGTGATTAGTTGATTTTGTGAGTGTGTTGATGGACAGGCGAGGGTGATTAGTAGATTTTGTGAGTGCGTTGATGGACAGACGAGGGTGATTAGTTGATTTTGTGAGTGCGTTGATGGACAGACGAGTGCCCGTGGTTGACAGCGAGACAAGCCGGCTGCTGGATGTGCTGTGACAGTGTGTCGGTGCTTGTTGTCGGTGTCGGGTGGTGCAGCTGCACTGAGAAACACTCAAGCCTATCCATGGTTCTCGGAGACCATGCAGGGGTCGTTCTGGTCTTGCATGAGAGCCTCAATTGGGGAGAACTTTGTTTACAGTTGTTGGTCTCCAGTTTGGTAAAGTTCTCAGGTTTTTCCCGTAACGTTCTCGAGTGAGAATGGTGTGCTATCTTGAACGAGAACTTTGCCCGGATAAGGTACTCTTATACTGCGGGATGATCTCCCATGAGAACCTTTACCAGGTCATGAGATCATAAACGAACACAATTCCCGCTCATAATATGATCCTGTATGGTCTCCGAGAACTTTACAACTTAAGAGCGCCGGCTTTCCTGGCACGGCATTCGAGCTCACGACCCATTCCCCCCCCTCTCCCCTCCCTGTAGAGCGCCAGCTTTTCATGGCACAGCATCCGCGTTCTCGATCCTTCCCATTCCCTCCATGCACAAACAAGGTAAAGAACAGGCATGTATATTTATTGTGTCAGATGTCAAAAAACTCACTCTGGAACAGAACATGCGATGCAGTCATTCGATGCGAACATTTTGATTCAAAAGCTGCCCAAACCCTTTCGCTTGCCGCCCCAGTCAGTACCGACCAGCGTGCTGAGTTTCAACTGTGTCGTTTAGCAAGAGACCATGATATCTCCCGGTGCACGACAGCTCAGTCCCTTTACTTTACTTTTAACACGGAATGCAGGTAAGTGCAAAAATGCATGTCAAGCGGCGTTCCCCACGGTCCACAGACTGTGCGAACGATGTACAATTCAAACACTGTTAAGTACAGGCACGTACAATAGTTACACAGGCACAGACATTAAAAAGTTAATACAGGTAAAATGTATGGGCTGGCATGTGAACACTACCGACGGCAGTCCATGTGAGACCGAAGTCTAGCCATAGGAGCGGCGGAGGCGACGACAGCCGGTTGGCCGCTCTAGACAGTTTGCGCAGCTGGTAGCTGCATCTGGCTGGGGAGGAGCTACTCCAGCATGGCAGCCTGCTGACTGCTGAACCATGAGCGCCATCAGACGCTCCAGCTGCTCGTTGTCTCCCATCACCGGTACGAGCGATCCGACACGACGGTGTTAACTTACGTGCGTCTCTGAATCGGTGTCGCGCACAGGGTCAATCTCACTCGCGTACTGGCCACGCATACTATCGATTACACCACTATTTCACTATTTCACTGTGGCCGGACCGTCTCGGCGAACACGCCTCACCTCACCTCGCGGCACTCAGCTGTGTTGACACCAGCGCCGCTCGGACGATACTGACCCTCGGCCGCTCGGCCCGGCCCGGCCGGTCAAGGTCGTTCAAGGTCACGGCTGTCAAGGCGCGACACGCGTGACCCAGGGCCAGGACACAACAGGGACATTTTGGCGTTGTGCCCGATGAGTTGCCTCACTTTGACTTCGGTGTCCAACATTGAGAGCATCGTCTCTACGGCTTCTTGCTCTGAAAGGGAGAGTAAGACAAATATTAGAGAAACGGCAGAAACGCTTAATTTCTGAGACATATCCTCAAAGCACACGAATTGGTATTTAAGCAGATTTTGCTAACACTGGCAAACAGATGGCAATCGCAACCTATATCCCAAAAATAGGCAATGGCGCACAGATTTTGCCACCTCCCAGAGTAAGTAATTACCTTTGCTGTGGTTACTTTCAAGCTGTTAAGTGCACACAAAGAATACAGAAAACAAACTCACCATGAGACGTTCGCGCTGTGCGCCAGACACCAACTCGCGAAAGGAACAACCACGCTGCCGGCAGCCTTCGCAGTGCTTTCGAGAAAGGAAGGACCGGAAGCACTGAGGCATTATAGAGATGTTCCTTAGGGATATCCATTTGAATTGGTTTGAACTGTTAAAATCGATAAACATTGTGTCATATAGTAAGGCTCTTTTTCATTAAAAATTATTTCTTCTACTGAAAAATACATGTTTTATTTTTATCAATAATTGCTATTTTCCTAAGCGAAAATGGAATCGCAGCACTTCAAACTGCTCTACTCTTAACACAGCGCCACCTACGCCTTTAGTTTCCTTCTGTGCTGACATCTGTCGTCAAAACACGTCAGCTGCGAGAACTATAAGGAAAAAAGTGAGAAGTTTACCATCCTTTCTGACCGAATGACTGCTGGTTCGAATCTCACCGCAGACCGACTGTTTGCGTTACACGGGTAGCTAGACAACTTCCAGTACTAAACGATCTCGGGCAAGACCAAATCCACTCCTGAAACCGAAGTGGAGACCATGCACAGTTCTCGGGAAAGACCAATTCCTCAAAGCGGCAAAATGGAAACCATCGAAGGTACTCGGGTGAGTACTATCAGTATAAGTTCTAAAATGTGTTTCTCAGTGTGGCGGCGGCCCGCTGCCATACGGGAGCGGTCGGTCGACAGGCCGCTCGGCGGCTCGTCCAGCCGGTAGTTGGTGTCAGATCTCTGAGGCCGGTGGGTCAGAGCCGGTGAGCCCGGTCAGGGCACGGCCGGAGCACGGCCACGGCCCCGGCGGCGGCACGGCGTGCTTGTCAGTGGGCCGGCCGTGACCTGGCGGTGACCGGTCGGTCTGTCTGCCGACCGACCACCGGTCGAGCCCCGACCGACCACTGGGACGGCACCGGTGGATGATCAGGGCGGCGGGCGGGACATATGAGACTAGAGATGTCAATCGGATACCAACTTTTTGGTATACCGATACCAAACCGATACCAACTTGGTATTTGGTATTTCAATCGTAATGTGTTTGGTATTTGGTTGGTATCATAAACCCTCACTAATGTATAAGAGACTAAGAAATCTGTAAAAAGTTGGTATTTCCCTCATTTTCCCCAGTTGGTTTGGTTTCGGTATTTTCTCGTGGTTTTGGTTGGCATTTGGTTTGGTATCGGTATTCCGATTTTCCGTAATTGACATCACTATTTGAGACTATTGAGATCTGGAAGACCATCGTTATTCGTTCGTGACTGCTGATTGCATAGTTCAGAGCGTATGTTCTGTATGTTTCTCGATAAACAGGGGTGTGTGTTGTATGTGAGTGAGTGGTCAGTACGGGGAGGCCGGCTGGCCGGCGGCCGATGGCACGCCGCCGCCGGCCCGACCTGACCAGTGTAGCGTACTGGGAGCAGCGAGGTCTGAGGCTGTCACCTCGGCGCCGCGGGCAGCGTCGGCCGGCCGCCGCCTGCCCTGTCCTCTCCGGTGTGGACGGAGACGAACATCGGACATAGGAGCGTCCCCGGCGGCCGTTTGTCCCAGTTGTGGGGCCATGCCGGCGCGTCGGACGGCACGGAGGGAAGTCGGGTCGAAGACATGTGACTGCACGGTGGTGTGTAAGGTCGATCGACGAATACAAGGTGCATTGGAGAAGACACCCAGCTGACCACGTGACCTCGAGCGACCCTGCACAGCGGACTGGGGAGAGGAGAAGGACAGGGTTGGGGGCTCAGCGGCCGCCGCAGAAACGGACACTCACATATAGGGTAGGGACAGTCGGCAGAGACAGTCCCACCGGTCCCACTCCTGGGGTAGGGACAGTCGACAGAGACAGTCCCACCGGTCCCACTCATGGGGTAGGGACAGTCGGCAGAGACAGTCCCACCAGTCCCACTCATGGGGTAGGGACAGTCGGCAGGGACAGTCCCACCGGTGCGCGCCGCTCAGTGTCCCAGAGGGTGCGTCGCTGAGGTGCCGCGGCGCGCCGCAGTCCCGGCTCGGGCCGCCCAGCACCGCTCAGGTGACTGACGGCGGTCAGCCCAGCCGGCAGCGAGTCGCCGGGACCGGCAGCTCGGCCACCGGCTGCAGCCCGGCCCGCCGACAGACGAGCGGCCACGGCCGGCGGCACCGCACCAGTCGGCAGACAGCTCTGCAGCCGCGCCGCACCGCTGTATGGGAGGGACGGGGGGGGGGGGACTTGATGCTGATTAAAATACCACATCAGTCGAGTAGTTCTTACCTTCACTCATCACCTGTTTCGCTGTAGCTCGAGTGGATATGGCCGGGCAGAAGCCGGGGACCTTGTGTGTCCGTGTCGAGGTATCTCCGTGTGTGTCCGTGTGTCCGTGTCGAGGTGTCTCCGTGTGTCCGTGTCACCGTGTCTCCGTGTATGTCCGTGTCTCC
Organism: Amphibalanus amphitrite; assembly: GCF_019059575.1. Taxonomy (NCBI): domain Eukaryota; kingdom Metazoa; phylum Arthropoda; class Thecostraca; order Balanomorpha; family Balanidae; genus Amphibalanus; species Amphibalanus amphitrite. The sequence continues at coordinate 282,100 of NW_024881904.1, read as the reverse complement.
GTGTATGTCCGTGTCTCCGTGTCGAGGTGTCTCCGTGTGTCCGTGTCGAGGTGTCTCCGTGTGTGTCCGTGTCGAGGTGCCTCGGTGTCTGTCCGTGTCTGTCCGTGTGTGTCACTGCAGTGTCACTGCAGTGTGTACGGCTGCTGTACGGTCCGTATATGACGGGTACGGAGACGGTGTACGGAGACTGCCGCTCCGCTCCGCCGGGGCGGACTGTCTGTGACCGCGCGGGGCGGGGCGGAAAATGACGGCTCACAGCGGAGCGGGGCGGAAAATGACGGCTCACAGCGGGGCGGGGCGGACAATGACGGTTCACAGCGGAGCGGGGCGGAAAATGACGGTTCACAGCGGAGCGGGGCGGAAAATGACGGCTCACAGCGGGGCGGGGCGGACGGTGCAGTCGGACAAACACTCGGCACACTGCTCATTGGTTTATTGAAGGCTACATATATGGTACAGCTCAAGCAACTCCTCTTGCAAATATAGTAGATATAGAGTAGAATAGACACATGGTCTACACCAGGACCATCCGATTAAACCTAAACCCAGCCTAAACCTATAGACATTGTGTTTGACGTCTGGAGTCTCGGCGTGCGCCGCGCTCCGCCGGTGGAGAGCGGGGCAGCTGACGGACCAATCAGCTGACGGACCAATCAGCTGACAGACCAATCAGCTGACGGACCAATCAGCTGACGGACCAATCAGCTGACGGACCAATCAGCTGACAGACCAATCAGCTGACTGATCAATCAGCTGACTGATCAATCAGCTGACGGACCAATCAGCTGACGGACCAATCAGCTGACAGACCAATCAGCTGACGGACCAATCAGCTGACGGACCAATCAGCTGACGGACCAATCAGCTGACGGACCAATCAGCTGACTGATCAATCAGCTGACGGACCAATCAGCTGACGGACCACTCAGCTGACTGACCAGTGGTCAGCTGACTGACCAATGGTCAGCTGACGGACCGGTCCCCGCCCCGGGCCGGGTGACGGCCGCCGGCCGGGACCGGAGCGGGCGGGCGCGGCGCGGCCGGCCGCCGTCTGAACTGGCACCGCGTGTATACTGCCAGCTCGGACGGCAGCTAGCCGGTAGTCGAGTAGAGCTGTCCGTGTGGGACGTGTCACAACACGCTCAGCACGGCGCTCAGCACCGCCGAGCCGAGGTGCAGCCAGACCCGGGGGGAGCGGTCACGTGACCGAGCCGTCCGACTTCACCGGGGGACGGTCACGTGACCGAGGCCGGCCGTGCCGCCGGGACCAGGCGCGGTGAACCGAGTCGGACGGTCAGAGACGTGTGTTCCACATACAGAATAGCGTAATGCCACGATCGGTAGTCTCTCCAGCACATCACTTTCACTGTCCAATTACCCACAATACCCACCCGGTAATTACCCACTACATCACACTCGTGTGCTACTACTACATCTACACTACTACTACTACAACTACATGGCTACACTAGAGCGGACACCGGGGCCGTGTGCCGGCTGACCGGCGCCGCTCTCAGTGCCGGCTGGTGCAGCCCACACGGCAGCAGTCAGCTGGCGGCCCCGGCCGACTGGCTCGGCCTCTCTGCAGTCAGCTCATCACTGCACGGTCGGTAGTTCAGCGCATCAATACTACCACCCCAACACTATGACCCCATGGCCTTGCTGTCTCTTCAGCTGACGGTACAGCTGCCCTGTGGACAGAGCAGAGACACGTCTGAGGTGGACACCTCACACACAGACAGACACACAGACAGCGGTACAGCCATGTCCACACACCGCCGGACAGTGACGTCACACACACACAGGACAGACGGCTGACGTGACGTCACCGTCGGCCGTGGTGGCCGTGACGCGTCACGTCACCGTCCGTGACGTGGCCTGCGGCGGTGCTCGAGTGTGTGTGTCTGAGAGGCCGGTGGCGCCGTGCAGCGTCTGTTGTGAGGGACTGACTGGTCAGAGGCGCGGCGCGCGGCGCCCTCTCACCTACCAGGGACAAAGAGACAGATGGTACGGGGCCGGCCATTACTGTCCCGCAGGTCCGCCTCCTTCAGGGCGGTCAGCACGGCCCGGCCGGTGTCTGCCGTGCAGTGAAGGCACAGATAGTACAGCTCCCGACACGACTTCACCAGTCTGTAACAGAGCAGAGCAGCAGAGCCGTCACACACAAACACAGCGGCACCAGCCGGCCGGACGTACGAGTCAGTGTCAGTGTCAGTATTTCACACACACACACACACACACGAAGTTTATTGTTCTAGTACATCAGGTACATCAGATTTGCATCACGGAGAGTTGGCGCAAAAGCCATAGGCTTATCTCTTGGCGCCAAATCTCAATTGCTCTACATAGCAACATTCAACATTCACATGTCTGCAATAACACCGCCGCCGCCGCCGTGTCTACGGGAGTCTCGCACAGCCAGCCACCCCCACGCGCGCTCCTCCGCAGGCGCAGGCCCGCCCGGGTCAGCAAATGCTGTACTTGATTATAATCCAGTAAATCTACCTGATTCTTGCAAGAATTTTTGGAAGTGCCAAGCCACCAGCCGACCGCCCCCGCCACCGAGTCCGCGGCCGTGCAGGAGGACTTCAAGTTGGAATGGTTTGGGTTTTTGTTTGAGGTCATAGTTAAGGATGCGTTGCAAGTTATAGTAGAGTGAGTCTCTTGGTTGGTTGTACTTGGGGCATGTAAATAAGTAGTGTGTTATGTTTTCCTGAGGATGCCCGCATTCACATTTAGGAGTTTCAATTTTTTGTATTTTGTACTTGTGTTCGTTAAGTGTAGTCATGTTCAGCCTTATCCTCGTATGTAGTGTGTTTAAGGTCCTGGTGCCGTAAGAGTAGTACAGAGGAGGTTTGTTGGTGCACATGCGTTCTGTAATGTCGCTTTTGAAGTCTTTGTATGATAGTTCCTTAATTGAGTTTGGCAGACTGTTCCACTGTTTTCCTGTGAGAGAAAAAAATGTTCGTTGGTGTTTAGTCGTACGTGCTCGTGGTTGGGAATGGTGGTTTGCGTTTCTTAGTGACCTATTGGTGTCTCGTAGTCGTGAGTGTGGCATAAGGGAAGTAATGTAAGAGGGCCCGGTTTGAAGGTCAGATTTTGTTAGTTTATGGTAAAGCAAGAGTCTGCGTAACTTTCGTCTGGTTGTCAGTGTGTCCCATCCAAGTTCAGTACGTAGTTTGTCTGATGATGTTCGAAAAAGGGCTCCTGTCGTCAGTCTTGCTACTCTGTTTTGGAATGTCTCGAGTCTCATTGTGTCGTGAATGGTGATATGTCCGTCGTAAATGGTGTCGCAGTAGTCCAGATATGGTCGAATGTATGTCTTGTATATTGCGTCTAGAGTGTTCCGGGGGAGATAGTGTGCTATAGGATATAATGGACTAAGGGATTTATTAGCTTTTTTAAGAATAACGTTTATATGTTCGTGGAACCTAAGGTCTTTTGAAAAGGTCAAACCAAGGTGATTATGTGTGTTTGTTGATGGTATCTGAAGCCCACCGAAAGTGAGTTTGGGTGGTATGTTGTTAGGCTTATGGGAAAATGTTTGTTGTACGGTTTTTGCATCGTTGAATTTTATGGCCCATTCGTGTCCGTATTTTTTAATTTCGTCGAGGTCCAGTTGTAGCGAGTTTTGGGTGGATGTCAGCGTTCTGTTTGTGTGAGAAGCATAGAGTGACGTATCATCGGCGAAGAATAAAATGTCGTTTTTAGTGCGAGTTGAGAGATCGTTTAGGTATATGAGTGCAAGTAAAGGACCGAGGACTGATCCCTGTGGGCAGCCGGCATTTATCTTACGGGGAGCTGAGAGCGAATTTCGAATTTTAACTATTTGAGTCCTGTCTGATAGATATGATTCTAGCCATTTGATAAGTGTTCCTGAAATTCCGAATTCATTTTCACATTTGTATATTAATCCTTTGTGCCAGATTTTGTCAAAATATTTGCTGATGTCCAAAAATATTGCTGTGAAATCACCGCCATTGTCAAGAGAATTGTAAAGATTGTGTGTCAGATACTGGAGTTGTAGTTCAGTGCTGTGACTCTCTCTATATCCACTTTGTTTATCAGTCAAAAGATTGTGATCACTAACATGCTTGTAAATATTTTTGTGTACTACTTTTTCGAAGATTTTAGACAAAACCGAAAGGATGCTGATTGGTCGATAGTTGGAGATGTCTGATGGTGACCCTTTATTTTTAAATATTGGTTTAACATGCGCAGTTTTGAACTCACTTGGATAAATTCCCAGAGAAAGTGATTTATTAAATAGTTGTGATAGGGGTTTGGCGATGAGGAGTGCTGTAAGTTTTAAGAATCGTGTAGGTAAATCGTCAGGGCCGGTTGATTTATTGACGTCTAGCGAATTTAGTATTCCAAGGATTTCTCGTTCAGTGGTTGTTACTAGGGTTACCCGCGTGCTCCGCAACGCGAAGGGGGGATTTTTTTACCCGTGGGTATTGGGTTGGTCTGTGTCGATTTGGTTGGTAGATATCCATTTCGTTCGATTGCTTTTTGACGGCCAAGCATTTTGTAAGAAAACAAAACGATACATCGCATCGAGGTGCCCGTGTTGTACCGGGTGATTCAAAAAAGTGTCCCACGTTTCATTTTCAAATTCAAAGCGCATGGTACGACAAAAACACGTTTTGTTTGCTGTGAAAGTAAGCACGTGCAATGTAAATTTATTTGAAGTAGGTGAGAACACTGTTAATCATGTCGCCTTTGAGTAAGGAACAAAAAGCAAAGGTCGTGCAGTTTTACTGGGAGACCAAATCAATCGTCTTAACGCAACGGAAATTTCGGGCCCATTTTCAAACAAGGAAAACTCCAGATAGAAAGACAATACTTTGACTCTGTGAACAGCTCCTGAGAGAGGGATCCGTCGGAAACCTAAACAAGGGTCGGAGTGGAAGAAAGTCTTCTGCTAGAACTTCAGAATTCATCGCAAAAGTCAAGGCGGCTATCAACGACGACCCCTCAAAATCACTGCGAAAGCTCGCACAAGAGGTCAACGGTAGCTACAGCTCCGTGTGGCGAATCGCTAGAAAGGACCTTGGACTTACGCCCTATAAAGTTACTATTCATCACAAGTTGACATCAAGCGATCAAGAGCAGCGGTCTAGCTTTGCCAGATGGTTTTCTGAAAAGTGCACATCCGATCCAGCCTTTCTGGAGAACATTTGGTTCAGTGATGAAGCGCACTTTCACCTTAATGGCGACGTGAACACCCAGAACTGCAGGATTTGGGCCGCTGAACGACCTGATATCGTGATGGAAAAGCCACTCCACAGCCAGAAGGTCACGGCGTGGTGCGCTTTCAGCGCCAAAGGCATCATCGGACCCATTTGGTTCCAGAACCAAGACGGATCGACAGCCACCATCACCAAAGAGCGGTACACAACAACGCTCAATCGCTTCTGGAAACGCTTACAAGCTCAACACCAGACACAGCTAAACTTCTTCTGGTTCCAGCAGGACGGTGCGACGCCTCACACCTCCAACATCGCCCTCGAGTGGCTGGAGACGCACTTCTGTGCCCGCGTGATCAGCCGGAAAACGGCGCACCCCTGGCCGGCGCACTCCCCGGATTTAACGCCGCTCGACTTCTACCTCTGGGGGTATCTGAAGAGCCGCGTCTACCAAGGCAGCCCCCAAACCCTCTCAGATCTAAAGGCTGCCATCGGGCGTGAAGTTCGCAGGATTCCTCTTGCCACCTGCGCCCGAGTGGTAGCAGAAGTCAAGCACAGGGCTGATCTGTGCCTGTCGCGAAATGGACGCCATCTGGAGCACGTGCTCCACTGACTGCACCTGTCACGTTATGCCATGCTGGCTGCTTCCAAACAAATCTCCATGAAATGCTGCTTCTTTTGATGCAATAAACATGTGTCTGCGTTACCAAGTTTTTAAATAACCTTCGCCCCAGTGGGGGGGGGGGGCATATGTTACCACCCTGTCGCGTTTTTTGCGTGTGAATAAAAAACCGCGGCGCGTAGCGCCGCGCCGCTTGGGGTAGCTTTTGGTACATCAATTTTGGACAATGTGTGAAATTTTTGACCCCAGGTCATGTCAGGTCAGGTCACCAGGTCAAGTTAACTGACCAAGCCTAAAAAAAAGTTTGCAATCATGTCCAGCCTGCAGTGTTTGTCGGAAAGGTTTGACACTTGGTGGATTGCATGCTGTTATGGTCGCCTACAATTTGTATATCTCGGATTTTTTATATCCGTGACCTAAGGTCAGGTCAGTGGCGTGACCTTTCCATTACAAGTCAATGGAGAAAAATGAAAATGCCTCTAGATCCTTGTGTACGCATCGGAACAGTCCAAATATTTCAGAATCACAATGATTTAGTCCACTCGTGATGACCTAGGTGTCATTTTTGCTGATAGCCTCTAGACAGGTCATCCGAGGTCACTTGAGGCTACAAACAGTTTTTTGCCAATAACTCGCGATTGGAAAGAGATAGAACGCTGGGGATGGTCTCATTGTGTTTGTCTTGTTGAGACGCATCGACTGATATGCAACATGACCTTTTCCGGTAAGGTCATGACCTTGACCTGAGGTCAAATTTTCAAGTTGACCTTTCAAGGTCAAATTATAGTTCATTCGACGCGTCTCGGCGAGGGGAACACGATTCTGGCAATAGAAATGTCGTGGCTTTTTGTAGTCAAAAGTTATTGTCGAAAAACACTTTTCGTAAAAACAGCTATTTTTGGAGTTTTTGCCCTCTGGAGACTAAACCGTTGACCTGAGGTCAATATTGATAATGACCTTTTCAAAAGAAGAGTTAAAAAGCTATCGATTGCACTTCCATGCGTTTTTCTAGCTACCATAGTTCCTGAGATAGCGGCTTGTTTTCTGAAAAATATCATGACAATTGGCAAATCTTGACCTTTGATGACCTCTGGTGACCCCAATATTGCTCTAAGGTGAAAAATGACCTATATACTTTCAAACATACGCATTGAGAGCTATCCACTGCTTTTTACCGCGTCTTTCTAGCCCTCTTAGTTTTTGAGTTAGAGGTGGGTGGTAACATATGCCCCCCCTCACTAGGGCGAAGTTGGCTGAGACCGCCACTGGGGCGCGGGATAACTCAGAAAACAAATGTGGGACACTTTTCTGAATCACCCTGTATTATCATGCGTTCTACTTTAGAATGATTCGAAAACTGGCGTGAAGTCTTTTGAGGGCCATCGATGAATTTCGCTAAAAATGACAGTGTAATGGTTTGGAACATTTACATTTTTAAGGATACTGTTGCTAATCATGCAAAAATGAAGAGTGAATATTGGACAGAATTGAATGCTCTTTCCAACGGTGCCATTTTTAATTGCCAGAGATATCAGAGCATGGAGCAAAACCCGTGTAATGAATAAAGTGGCACAAAATTGACAAACACCATTTTCTCCCGTGATTTGTACCACCTTGATTTGGATCAATCAGCTTTTCACAATTTTTCCATGAGAGGCGGTACATTTCTCTTGCCTATAGGCGTTGGTTCAACTCGCTCCGTCTGACGGTCACCTAAAAATAAATGTAATCCCAAAATCCGTCAAAAACCGCAATTTTTCCAATAAAAGTGCCCTCCCCGGTGCACGTGGCGCGTGCTATCCTCTGCAACGCACAGCATTCGATAGCCCGTTCGACTCTCTACACGATGCTGTTTTCCCCGTGCCGATCAGACCCCTGGTCGCCAAGATATGGCACCGGGATCGGACCCGTGTCGGGCAAATTTAGCCGTTTTCGACCGATTTCGCACGCCGATTTATACATGTAAAGTCTATGACGCGAATTTGCACTTTTTGAGCACGCGCCACGCACTCCCTATCAATCCGATCGAGCTGAGACCCCTCAAAGGCACGTCGCGCATCCTTGATCTATAAGTTGTGCAAATTTCACCGCGTTAGGTGCAACGGTCTGGCCTGTAGTCCACGCAAAGCACGACCAAGTCGGGACCTCGGTAACGGACAGACGCACCCTCCTCAAATAGTAATATAGATTTGCTGGAGTTGAGGGATGTTTTGAGTTGTCCTGTTGTCTGGCAGTGGATGGGTGTCGGATATGTCTTGTGTTGATTGCGAGGCGAAGTAATCGTTAAAGAGTGTCGCCTTTTCTATGTCGTCACTTATCACGTTTCCCGTTTGTGTCAGCAGTGGTGGTATGTCTTTGTCAGTAGTTTTTCCTATAACGGTTCGTAATGTTTTGTGATACTTGTACGGACTTTGTCTTTGTTCGGTCAATTTTTCAACTCGTTTACTAATATATTCATGTTTAAGTTGTCGGCTCATTGCAGTGACTAAATTGCGCTGATGTCGCCACCTTGTCCAGTTTAAGTCGGTTTGTGTTTGTTTAGCAAGCTTGAAGAGTCGATTTCTTTTTCTTATGTTACGTTTTAATGTACTTGTCACCCATGACTTGTCATTCCGCTTCTGATTAATGAGTTTTTTTGGTATGGTTGCAGTTGCCGCGTCGTGAAGTGTTGTAATGAATTGTGAGGTAGCTATGTCTAAATCTTGTTCAATTATGCTATTCCAGTCCGTGTCGGTGAGTGTCTTAGTCAGGAGATCAATGTTCATTTTCCTGTACTCCCAAACAACAATTGGTGGCTTCTCAGTTTGGTCGGTTATTGTCGTGTTAAGTTCGACGAAAATAGGGAAATGATCGAGGTTTGCAAATGACGACAATGTGCCGCTATGTTGGATTAAGTTGGTGTTATTTGTAAATATTAGATCTCTTAAATTTGCGACATCGTTTGCCAGTCTTGTGGGTTCGTCGATGAGTTGGTTAAGGTTTAGTGTATCAGCTGTTTCCTTAATTTTGTAATCAAATGAGGTTATGCCACTGTGCCGATTAAATGAGTGATCAAGATATATGTTACCAGTGTTGAAATCTCCCAGTGTTATGACGGCTGCATGGTGTGTCAAAAGTGGAAATAGCCGGTGCGCCGTCTGGCAACCCGGCAGCCCGCCGCCATAGGGAAATTCATGCTTTTTGTCGCTTTTTCGCTCCTTATGAGTCACTTGATCTAATTAGAGCTTAACTAGGAACGAGGCGGGTCACTTGGACGTATTCGGGAGCCGAATACGGTGTTTTGGAGCCAATACCTGGGAAACCCTACCCGCCCAATGCGAGTATTTAAGAGTCTGCATGCCCAAATTAACGCTGAGCGCGGCCGTTTTCGGTCGGTTTTCCGCGACCTTGTGGCGAAATCGCCTTATTTATTCAACCAGGGTGGGCTAATTCGCTTAACTAGGAATGAGGCGTTGAAGAGAATTATTCAAGGAATAGAGTTGTGCAAAAATATTTTTTGTATTGTAAAAACTGTATCCGCCCTCGAACGATAAATATTGTTGACCCATCAGGAACACATCCCCTGGAATGCGTTTGGACTTGGCTGGATCTAATATTAGCGAGTATCTGCCAATGTAGTTTCTTGGCTTACACAGTACGCACACAAGCATACATACTTCCTGCCCTTGGTTATCCCTCACTTGAATGAAAATTTTGCTATAATAACCATTCCAAGCAGTTAACAGGTTTTAGTGCAGTGCCAAGTCGGAACCGTTCAGCGCCGCCAGTCTCCCAGGCGGCGAGTAACGGCCGCCGCCGGCCGCGCGCCGCCGCTCTGGCAGGGTGTTTGACTTCATATCTCTGTTGCTAGAAAAGTTGTGGACCGATTTACATGATTCTTGCATGAAAAGATCCGCCATTCAATTCTTAGCAGATAACGAAAATTTGACGTCAATTGCACGATCCGCTGCCCATATTGTGGTACTGCCATCTATTGACAAGACTGGCGAACTAAAGCCGGGCGGCTATTTCCACTTTTGACACACCACGTTGGTGAATAAGTTTGTGCCAGACAGGTTGCTTCGGTGAACGTGTCTATGAATGATTGCAGTCGGTCCGATGACAAGTGGGGCGGAAGATAGATACAGCTAATGATAAGTGTTAAGTTCTTTACTTTAATTTTTGCCCATACCCACTCTTCGTAACGAAATTGGAAACGTTTCCAATTTCGATATTAAGTAGTCTTTGTATCGGTAATGATTTATGACAATATAGGGCCACTCCTCCTCCATGTCGCGTCCTATTCTTGATAATTGGCGGGTGGAAGTCGTGTAATGTATATTGGCTGTTCGCTATCGTGTCATCAAGTTTTGTTTCAGTTAGCGCTAGAATATGTACGTTATTTGTTATTATAAATTGTTCTAATTCCTCTATTTTATTTTCTGCAGTAATACTATTTATATTTATATGGGCTATTTTTAAATTTTTATTAACGGTTGGCCCTGGGTTTGATTCGATGCCATGCATTGTCAAAAGTAGTTGAATGTTTCGGTAAAGTCCAAGTCGTGTCCATTGGGAGTTAGTCAAAATCAGGCTTTGGGATGTGTCGTGTCCAGTACTGTGTATGGTTGGAGATGTTAGATGCTGGTTTGGGATAATCAAGGCTGGTTGGACTTGGATTGTGGGATTAGAAGCTCCCGCACGAGCCGCGGCCCCCGGCGGCGGCGGCGCCCGGACGGCGGCTGACACCTCGAAGATGGCCGAATGAAGTTGCTGTACCGGGCCAGCCCGCACCCCCGGCGAAGCCGCGGCGGAGGCGACGGCCGTCAGGTCGAGCATCTACGAAGACGAACGGCGCCGGCGAGCACACTGCAATCATAGTGTCGGTATGTCAACCACTGGCAGCTAGACAGGTGCTATAGACACTTCAAAGACAGACAGGTACAATATGAAAATAAAAATAAATAAATGCCATGTACATGAGACGCACAACAAAATAATGCATATCGACTGAACACTGGTCTGAATTGCGATAGCTAGAGTCGTGTGACTCTCACGAACACAGCAAACCAGACACCAACCCCTCCCATCCCACCAAGCCCGCCCCTCTCCTCTCCCCTCCCTCCCTCTCCCCATCCGCTGCCACATCGGTCTCACGGCTCAAAGGTCAGCCGGGAGGTCAGCGGGTGACCGGTGACAGGCGGTAAACGCGACGCCAGTACTACCGTACTGAGGATAGCCTCGGGAAAGGGACCGCCCCGGCCTCGGCCGGCGCGCTGGGTGGGGGATGTCACACGGCCAGGGCAGGACGGGTACACTGGATAGAGTGGTGCGCAGCGAGATCAGCTCAGACAGAGGGGCGGCGCGAGCGGGGCGCGCACCGCAGACTGTGGGTCAGGGCACATCAGGGCAGGGATCAGCACAGGATCAAAGGACGCTCTCACAGACGCCGAGTCGACGCGAGTCGGGGCAGGGGCCGGCACAGCGAGAGTTACCCTGTACTTTACTTAGCCGAACTTTTGTTGCCCCGGGTGACTCGTCGGAAGCCGTCCCCGTCAGTCTCCATCGGCGCCTGAGGTTTGCGACGTTCAGCCGCGCTGTCGACGAGCTTCTGCAGGTCTGTCATGGTGCGGATCACAGTCGTCGGGCCGTTCTCTCTGAGGCGCACCTTCAGTTTGCCGACGTCCGACCACGCCGCGAACAGCTTCCCCTCCTTCCTGAACTGACGAGCTCTGTACAGGATGTGCTGGTTCTCCCTGGTGAGGTTGTCCGTGACGAACACCTTGCTGGCCACTGCAGTCGTCACCGTCGATCCCTCGAACGACCGAGGCTGCCGTAGCTGTCGACGGGCTCCGTAGAACGCCTCTCGCTTGGCGTACGAAACGAATCTCACCAGCAGGGTGCGTGGCCTACCTGGCTTCACAGCGCCGACACGGTGGGAGCGGTCGATGTCTCCCTTGCAGACGTCCACTCCGGCCAGCCGAGCGGTGTCCATGACGAGCCGGTCCGTGTCCTCGTTCGGTGTCTCGGGGATCCCACTCACATCCAGGCAGAGGCGGCGAGAGTACTGTTCCAGCCCGTTGAGCTGAGCCCTGGTCTCTGCTAGCTCCTCCTTGAGCGCCTCTATCTCCGAGTCCCTGGCTGCCACGGCTGAGTCCACCGCTGCTCTGACCTGGTCTCGGATGATGTCGACGAAGATGTCATCCTTCAGTACCCTCGTGATGGCCTCCTTCAGGACTGCGTCGTCCATCACTGCCGTGGGTGCAGTGTCTGCTGGTGCTCACCGGCGCCGCTCACTACCACAAAACACTGGTAACGCTCACCACGGCTACTCCGACACTCTAACTCACAGCTGACAGCTCGGAGCGGCCGGCGAGCGGGAGCGGCGGGAGCGTGACCTGACCCGGCGGCGGCCACAGGTCAACTGTGGCCGCCGCCGTGTCAACTTCAGTGTCAGTGTGTTGGTGTCAGTAACAATGCGTCAGTGTCAGTGTATCAATGTGCCTGTGTCAGAGTGTCAGTCACTGTGTCATAGCTGGTGTCAGTCAGTGAATAGTGTCAGTGAGTTGGAGTTAGTATGTTGCTGTCAGTGTCAGTGTGTCAGTGTCAGTGTGTCAGGTCAGTGTATCAGTGTCAGTGTGTCAGTGTCAGAGTGTCATTGTCAGTGTGTCATAGTGTCAGTCTCAGTGTGTCAGTGTCAGTGTCAGTCCAGTCTCAGTGTCACTGTGTCAGTGTGTCAGTGTCAGTGTGTCAGTGTCAGTGTCAGTGTGTCAAAGTGTCAGTGTGTCAGTGTCACTGTGTCATAGTGTCAGTGTCTGACAGGACACCCCCTCGCCAGTGTCTGCTGACTGACCTGGTGTACGCAGCTGCTGTGAAGGCCGTCTCTGCCGGCCGCTGGCGGTCCCCCAGTGTAAGGTCCTTCAGCCCGGGGCAGCCGCTGAGACTGTCCAGCACGGCGTCAGGGACGCCGCCGGACAGGGTGAGCCACCGCAGCTCACGGCACCTGGTGAGGGGCTCCAGGCTCACGGTGTCAGGGACGCCGCCGGACAGGGTGAGACACCACAGCCCAGGGCACCTGGTGAGGGGCTCCAGGCTGCCGGTGTCAGGGACGCCGCCGGACAGGGTGAGACGCTCCAGCCCAGGGCACCTGGTGAGGGTCTCCAGGCTGCCGGCCGTGAGATCAGGACAGTCTGGAAAACACACAGACACACATACAGACAGGATCAGCCGACTGGAATACATGTCAGTATATGAGAAAAGACGAAACAGCTATGAATTCGCATGGTTTTTGGACACCGTAAGCCATGGTATAACAGTGGTACTATATGATATGCCATATACACATGAATGAATGTGATAAAATGAATGAATGAACATGATAACATGAATGTTCATGTTATCTATGGATATGCAATCAGTTCAGCAAATGCATTGAAGTGCATTGAACATTGCATTACAATCGCAATATGTAGTTCAACTAACTCTGAACGAATATGTCACTGAGTGAACAGTCCTCCTCCATTTTGGAGCTCAGTTAGCTTCATTATTTCACAAAGCACATTGGCTATGTATCACACCTGTCTCCATAAGGTCTGACAACGGCACACCGTTACTCGGTGTCCGCCATTCGCTGATCTCGTACATATCAGCGGCCTGTCCGTGCTGCCGCTGCTCACCGTATATCTCCAGTCGTCTGACCGTCCGTCCCAGGTCAGCCAGGTGACTGATGGTGTCGGCAGCCACCCCCTGGAGCGACACTGACAGACCATCATACCGGTACCGTTCCGGCCTCCTCGGCTCCGTCACCTCCGGCCCTGTCGGACAGAGCTGTGTCAGCTGACTGCAGTCGGACAGAGCTGCCGCCAGCTCCCCGCTGCACCACTGACACCAGAGTGTCAGACACTGACACAGCCTACACTGACATAGCCGAGCGGCCGCACAGCAATTTTTTAGCACCAGCAGTTATATGTAGAATGTGAATATGAACATAATATGTATATGCGATAAGTGTATGCATAATACAGTAGTCTATGAAACTACTTATACTACTCTTATTGGTTGCACTATGTCTTTATATAATCATCCCTCATTGGAAATAACTGCTCGAGTGCTTACTAATTGTAGCAATGCCCATGCATTCCCGTGCTGGCCGCCTTCGATCGTGGCGCCACCTATACTCTGTATAACCGCCGCGCCAGGGCCGCGGCCAGTCAGTCTCGCCAGTCTGCTCAGACTCGTCGTCAGTGTACGCTGTCTATGTAGTCTGTCAGTGTCAGTCGTTAACCCAGACTAATTACTTTTGTTCGGAAATTTGCTGCTTTGATTCTGCTTTGATGCTTTGATGCTTTGATTTGATTCCCGAAAATTAGAGTGACTCGTATGATTGAGTCGATTGAATGGAAAGTTCAAATAAGTTTTAGTTGACGAAAAATAATGACACCAATTGATGACATCAAAGATCACAAAACTACACTGAAAACTGCTTGTCATCACAAGTGCAATATGGGGTAGATGGCCAAATAAAGAACAGGGCCTAAACATGAACAGCCAACTTTGAATTTCAACTGCAATAACTGCTCCAATCCTGGTGATAGAACCTGGCGATGCACCTACCTACCTTTCCGCACTCAACAGGAAACGTTTTTTTTTAAATCCAGATGATAAAGTGCAAGGCCCTATATACTAATAAGTGTGATTAATTAATAATTCACATCTCCACAGTCCACATCTCCTCAGAAACAACCCACTAAACTCTATAAATATCTGAAACCCCTACAAAAATAACTGAAACAAAAGCGCCGTTTTCGTCTCGCTAATTACGTTTACGTGCCTAATTAATCGCTAATTTGCTGCATTGTTTAATTTGCAGCAGAACGTTTGTTGATCATTTTCTCCTGAGAGCCTAAGCATAACATTTTTAATATATTTCATTTTCCTTATAATATTTTACCGAATATTATTAAGTGGTTTTATTTCAAATGAAATAATAATGAAAACGAATTTGGTGTTGTACAACCGATTTATTTTATGATGATCTACCATACTACATGATAATCAATGACGTCATCTTACCAAAATATCAGAAGACGTAGAATAAGGTTTTATAAAAGCTTAGCATACTTATTGGCAAAACGTTTTCATTATGTTCCTACTTCCTTTGTCCTTAACTTATCCTGTGGTTCCAGAGTCCCTGTCCTCTCCATTTCCTTTTAAATATATTTTTAATCCTCATCCCTATCCCCCCTCCTAACAGTTTCAAATTGTATTGCAATAAAATGTTTTGAATTCCTCACATAGGTACCTAACATCATGACATGCCACGTCCAGAGTCGTGGACAGCTAAATACTTCAAATATCTTCCTTCCCAATCTGACAACATCCCACGTCTCAAATGCACATTGTGTGGAAAGATTTTTCAGGCTGCCCGTCAGTCTCTGTCTAACCGAAACCGTCACATGCACAATGCAGGTAAGATATTTATTTCTATTTCCCTATGGTTAATATGTTATTGATGCATATTATCCATTAACCCTCGCCCGTAAACGGCGATCTGCCACCTTCGCCCATGCAGGGGGGGGGGGGGTTGGTGCGACCCCCCTTGGCGTTTGAAAACGGAGCGTCGTAGAGCTTAGCGGAAAAGACCAACGGATTGCTCTCGCCGAGATCTCGCGATTGGTGGTATATTTTTTGGTCCTAGGTCAACATCTGACCTACTTTTGACCGGTCAAAGGTCAAATTTTCGGAAAAATAGACTTTTTCAAATTTTCCGCGGCGATTGCGGCAAAACGATGGGAGATATCGACTTGAAACCTTCACTATCGTGTTCCTTGATCAATTCTCTATCGTTTGGTATGTATTTCGTTTCCCTAGCTCTAATAATGGCGCGTTGGGAGCGCCGGAAGTCGGCAAGGTCACAGTCGGCGGCAGAAATTCGAAAAATCAAATTTTAATTTTTTGAAATCTGATTGTATTTTTTGGATTTGGGATGTCCATTTGCTCCCTATACAAGCTAATATTGCTGCATATTCCCATTGAGGTGACAAGAATTAGCAAAATAGTGGTTCGGGCGCTTTTCAAAAATAGTACCGGACGCTGTTCCTCTTGTGACGTCATAGCTCCGTGACCTGACCTGACCCGGTCAAGTTTCTTATACCATATGATAGCCAATACTTGCCCCAACATGCATGGGAAGTTTCATCACGATCCATCAACCGATGTCCGTACCACCGGCAGGAAACCTCGGGCGTTGGCACTCAGTTTGTGAAAATCCGGCCGGAGGCTGTTCCCTTTGTGACGTCATAACTCCGTGACCTGACATGACCCGGGCAAATTTTTTTTTATCAAAAGATGCGCAAGGTTTGCCCCATAAGGTACCCAAAATTTGGCGGAGCTGCGCGCCGCCGTTTTTGCACTATTTCCGAAAAACCTCAGGGGGGGGGGGTTGCACCAACCCCCCCCCCCTACATGGGCGAGGGTTAAAATAAACATGGTGTAGGGTAAATGGCCAAATCACGAACACTGCCAAAATCCGAGCAGCCAACTTTCAACTGCAATATCTGATATTTAGTGTAAATGGAGTTGGAATATGGCCAAAATTAAATTGACAACTTTTAGGTGAAAGGTGGTGATTTGGGTTAAGGGGCGAGTCAACTACTGGGTTATTTTGCACCCATTCAATGAAACTTCTGCTCAAATTCTACCCATTGAACCTCAATATCATGATCCACCTGTCCATCACTAGGTATTCTTCCTTATTACATAGAAACTTTGAATGGCATGGCAATTTATAATTTTAACCCTCGCACGACCAGGCCATTTCTCATAACACGAACGACCAGGGGGGGGGGTTGTTACGACCCCCCCCCCCTGGCGTTTCGAAACGGAAGGTCGTAGAGCTTAGCGGAAAAAAACCAACGGATTGCTCTCAACGAGATCTCGCGATTGGTGGTATATTTTTTGGTCCTAGGTCAACATTTGACCTACTTTTGACCGGTCAAAGGTCAAATTTTCGGAAAAACAGACTTTTTTCAACTTTCGGCGGAGATTGCGGCAAAACGGTGGGAGATATCGACTTGAAACCTTCACTATCGTGTTTCTTGATCAATTCTCTATCGTTTGGTATGTATTTCGTTTCCCTAGCTCTAAAAATGGCGCGTTGGGAGCGCCGGAAGTCGGCAAGGTCACAGTCGGCGGCAGAAATTCGAAAAATCAAAATTTAAATTTTTGAAATCTGATTGTATTTTTGGATTTGGGAGGTCCATTTGCTCCCTATAGAAGCTAATATTGCTGCATATTCCCATTGAGGTGACAAGAATTAGCAAAATAGTGGTTCGGGCGCTTTTCAAAAATAGTACCGGACGCTGTTCCTCTTGTGACGTCATAGCTCCGTGACCTGACCTGATTGGTCAAATTTCTTATACCATATGATAGCCAATACTTGCCCCAACATGCATGGGAAGTTTCATCACGATCCATCAACCGATGTCCGTACCACCGGCAGGAAACCTCGGGCGTTGGCACTCAGTTTGTGAAAATCCGGCCGGAGGCTGTACCTCTTATGACGTCATAACTCCGTGACCTGACATAACCCGATCAATTTTTTTCGGCAAAAGATGCGCAAAGGTTGCCCCAGAGGGTATTGAAAATTTCAGCTCGCTACGACAAGCCGTTTAGCGTGCACTTCGAAAAAAAAACTCAGGGGGGGGTGATACAACCCCCCCCCCTAGGCGTTCTAGGGTTAAATGACAATATTTTTTATGTTTCTTCTGTAGGTAGGTAGGTAGGTAGGTACACCAGACTGCTATGGACACTTTTCCAAGTTGGTGGGGCAAAAAAACCTAATGTATGTCTTGGTTTGAGTCGTTTGATTGAGTTGATTGATTCCTTTCATTGTCGCGTTTGAGTCGATTGAATCAATTCCCGAAAACTGCTCTGACTTGATTGATTTGATTGGTTTCCCAAATTTGTCGTGATTGAATTGATTGCTATTGATTGAGTCGTATACAACCCTGATTGGAAGGTGGCACACTACCTTTAAGTCGCCCCATTCAAGCCCAATGACGCCCCTCCAGAGCGTCCGGCGCGCTTCTGAAGATCGCGTCCATCTAAACGAAGGTTACAGCTGTCCAATCTTAACCCTATTCCTGGCGGGGGGGGGGCCTCAGGAGCCCCCCCTGAGGTTTTTTGGTTATTTCTCCCAAACGCGTTGAGCTAGGAAGCTCAAATTTTCTGACTTTTCCTATAAGGCTTCTACGCAACATGTCTGAAAATTTTGAGTTGATCTGACCTCAGGTCAGGTCACCAGAGGCGGTTTGGTGACCCTACCTCAGAAAAGTTTGCAATCACGCCAGAGCTAGAGTTTTTGACCGATCAATTTCTTCTCTTCAGGCTTTAGTTAGGGTACCAGTATGTGCAATTTGTATATCTCGGAATTTTGATATCGGTGACCTAAGGTCAGGTCAATTTCGCGACCTCCCCATTATAAGTCAATGGGGGAAAAATCAACTCCCTGTTTTTACCACTAAAACGGGTCGGAATGGCCCCATATACCATACATGACTTCATATACGATCAACCTTCACTACCTTGAGGTCTGTTTTGCTGTTGGGCAGCTGTAAGGTCATGTGACGTCATCAAAGGTCACCAAAGGTTTTTGGCCAATAACTCCGTACAGGAACAAGATACAGACGCGTGGATGGTCTCATTGTGTTCAGCTCGTCAAGACGCATCGAATGATATACATGATGACCTCGAGGTCACGTGACCTGAGGTCAACCTTTGACCTTGACCTTTCGAGGTCAACATATATATCATTCGATGCGGATTGACGAGAGGATCACGATGATGCCCTTAGTTTGTTCCTATCTTGACTGATTCGAAAGTTATTCGAGAAAAACTCTCTCCATATCTAGCGCCGCCATTTTGACTTTTTCGACCCCTGTGACGTCATCTTTGAGCTGACCTGAAAATGACCTTAGTAAAAATTGTAGACCTTGTCCATGCGTATCCGATGCCGTTTACCGCTTGTCGCTATCTTGCTTCGTTCTCGAGATCTCAGGGGGGGGCCGAATCGGCCCCCCCCGCCAGTTTCTTGTCCCGGCGGAGCCCGCCAGGAATAGGGTTAAGATCGATGGCAGCCCTCTGAAACCAATGGCGCCCTTCTAGACTACCCGGCACCCCTCTGAAAAACACATTCGCCCCATCCGAGACAACGCCCCTGGAGACTACAGTCGGCCCACCCAAGCTCAAGCCCCTCCAGGGCCTCCCTCCAGCGCCCTGCTGAAGGCAACAGTGGCCCCATCCATGCCTAATGGCGCTCCTCAACGCCGTTTAAAGATCACAGTCGCCCCATCAATCCGAGGTCGCTGGCGCCCCTCAAGAGCCACTGGCGCCTACCTGAACCGGTACTTCAGTCGGCCCATCCTTGATCAATGGCGCCCCTCTGAAACCACTAATGCTCCTCTGAAAATCCCAGTCGGACCATCCGAGATCAATGGCGCCCCTCCAGAGCGTCCGACGCCCTACTGAAGGCAGCAGTGACCCCATCCAAGCATTGCACCCCTCTAGAGCACCCGGTGCCCTTCTGAAGATCACATTCGCCCTATCCGAGGTCGTTGACGCCCTCCAGTAGTCACTGACGCGGAACTGAATGGAGACTTCGGTCGCCCCGCCCCATTCAAGAAACCACTGACGCTAGGCAATTATTGGACAATGGGGCTTTCTCATCGACACCAAGGGCCCTTTTCAAGATGCAGCAGCCAGGCGGCCCTACTTAGATCATTTTTAAGGTTAGGTCGAGCTGGTCGCAGGTCAGGTCACCAGCGACAACCGAAAATCAAATTTCGCCGATGTTGACATTTTTTGACAAAGCGGCGCATGTCAGGATTCAGAAACAGATTGAGCTACAGCGCCGCAGCAAAGCGCATATTCGATAGCTCTTTTTATGCTCTCTCTTATTGATTATCTCAGATTTGACCTAAGGTAAACGTTTTAGCCTCAAAATATACTTTTCGCGGATGACGTTTATCTGTACTACCTCTGGGCTCAGACCTGCACGAGATTAGTTTATCCAGCATCGTGTTCCATTTTTTCGAGACAAACGAGTCAAATGGACTAGAATTTGACATTAAAAGGGCATTTGAGAATTTGACCTAAAGTAAAGGTCATCACCTAACCGGGAAATGTCATACTGCATATTAGTCGATCCATATTTTTGAGAAGGAAAATAATTATATAGGGTGTTTCATTGGTCTATCATATCTCTATCAAAAGTTATTGTCCAAAATCTACTGGAGACCTTTCATGAACTGAGATGACCTCAGTAACATAAAAGTGGTCACATCACGAGTGACATTTACCGATTAAATGTGTCATATTTACCTGAATCCCGATGTTTGAGGTTGTTTTCGTTCAGAAGAAGAGCATTTCAATTGTCTCCCATTAACCCGCGCACCGACGGGGGGGGGGGGGCGGATATCCGCCCCCCCCTGAGGTTTTTCGCGGATAGCGGGAAAACCGCTGCGCGTAGCGCCGCGAAATTTGGTATGACTATTCTCTCATCAATTTTACACATGGTGTGCAAGTTTGAACCTCCTAACTTTTAAGGTCAGGTCACCAGGTCACTTTGAATGACCCAACCTCAAGTCACTTTTTTGCAACTTTGTCACCGTGCCAGAGCTACAGTAGATGTCGGAGGCCTTTGAAAGTCGCAGGATGTTATTAGGTCATTAGTAGCTACAATTTGTATATCTCGGAATTTTGATGTCGGTGACCTAAGGTCAGGTCAATTTCGCGACCTCCCCATTATAAGTCAATGGGGGAAAAATCAACTCCCTGTTTTTACCACTAAAACGGGTCGGAATGGCCCCATATACCATACATGACTTCACATACGATCAACCTTCACTACCTTGAGGTCTGTTTTGCTGTTGGGCAGCTGTAAGGTCATGTGACGTCATCAAAGGTCACCAAAGGTTTTTTGCCAATAACTCCTTACAGGAACAAGATACAGCCGCGCGGATGGTCTCACTGTGTTCAGCTCGTCAAGACGCATCGAATGATATACATGATGACCTCGAGGTCACGTGACCTGAGGTCAACCTTTGACCTTGACCTTTCGAGGTCAACATATATCATTCGATGCGGATTGACGAGAGGATCACGATGATGCCCTTAGTTTGTTCCTATCTTGACTACTTCGAAAGTTATTCGAGAAAAACTCTCTCCATATCTAGCGCCGCCATTTTGACTTTTTCGACCCCTGTGACGTCATCTTTGACCTGACCTGAAAATGACCTTAGTAAAAATTGTAGACCTTGTCCGTGCGTATCCGATGCCGTTTACCGCTTGTCGCTATCTTGCTTCGTTCTCGAGATCTCAGGGGGGGGGGGCGGTCATCCGCCCCCCCCCGTCGGTACTAAGTTGGCGCAGACCCCCGTCGGTGCGCGGGTTAATCTGCGCCGTGCTGAAAGGGAAGGTTCCGCCCCCTTAGGTTTTTTTCGCGAATATCTAAAAAACAGCGTCGCGCAGCGCCGCTGTTTTTGTTACACCTGTTCATACATCTTTTCTACACAGCTTGTGAAAATTTTAGATCAGGGACGTTCAAGGTCAGTTCACCAGGGCACGTCAAGTGGCCTTACCTCAAAAAAGTTAACCCGCGCACCGACGGGGGTCTGCGCCAACTTAGTACCGACGGGGGGGGGGCGGATGACCGCCCCCCCCCCTGAGATCTCGAGAACGAAGCAAGATAGCGACAAGCGGTAAAAGGCATCGGATACGCACGGACAAGGTCTACAATTTTTACAAAGGTCATTTTCAGGTCAGGTCAAAGATGACGTCACAGGGGTCGAAAAGGTCAAAATGGCGGCGCTAGATATGGAGAGGGTTTTTCTCGAATAACTTTCGAAGTAGTCAAGATAGGAACAAACTAAGGGCATCATCGTGATTCTCTCGTCAAGCCGCATCGAATGATATATATGTTGACCTCGAAAGGTCAAGGTCAAAGGTTGACCTCAGGTCACGTGACCTCGAGGTCATCATGTATATCATTCGATGCGTCTTGACGAGCTGAACACAATGAGACCATCCGCGCGGCTGTATCTTGTTCCTGTAAGGAGTTATTGGCAAAAAACCTTTGGTGACCTTTGATGACGTCACATGACCTTACAGCTGCCCAACAGCAAAACAGACCTCAAGGTAGTGAAGGTTGATCGTATGTGAAGTCATGTATGGTATATGGGGCCATTCCGACCCGTTTTAGTGGTAAAAACAGGGAGTTGATTTTTCCCCCATTGACTTATAATGGGGAGGTCGCGAAATTGACCTGACCTTAGGTCACCGACATCAAAATTCCGAGATAAACAAATTGTAGCTACTAATGACCTAATAACATCCTGCGACTTTCAAAGGCCTCCGACATCTACTGTAGCTCTGGCACGGTGACAAAGTTGCAAAAAAGTGACTTGAGGTTGGGTCATTCAAAGTGACCTGGTGACCTGACCTTAAAAGTTAGGAGGTTCAAACTTGCACACCATGTGTAAAATTGATGAGAGAATAGTCATACAAAATTTCGCGGCGCTACGCGCCGCGGTTTTCCCGCTATCCGCGAAAAACCTCAGGGGGGGCGGATATCCGCCCCCCCCGTCGGTGCGCGGGTTAAAAGGTCCGCTATAGCTACAACGACTGAACGATCACTTTTGAAACTTCCAGAGATTGATAAGACTAACAATATGTATAAAATGCTCATCTCGGACTTTTTATTTCTGTGACCTAAGGTCAGGTCAATTTTGGGACCTTAAGTCAGTGGGTGAAAAGTGAAATGCGCCTCTTTCGGACGAATGTCGTTTAAAACCCTCCAAACATCGGTTCATAGGTAAACATAACACACTGAATCGTAAAAATGCACCTGTTAACCTTTTGTGTGCCCTTGAGGTCATCTCAGGTCATAAACGGTCACCAGCAGTTTTTTTTGACTATAACTTTTGATAGAGACGTGCTAGAGCGGTGAAAACACGTCAGATGTGGTCAGCTCGACGATAAGGATCGACTGATATGCAGCATGGCCCATTCCGGTTAGGTCATGACCTTGACGTGCGGTCAAATTTTCAAAATTACCTTTCAAGGTCAACGTATAGTTCATTCGACGCGTCTCGACGAAAGGAACACGTTCCGCGGCGCTGTAGCTCTATTGGTTCCCGAGTTAGCCGTTGGCAGTTTCCAAAATTGTTGAAATGGACTAAATTTTACCTTGATGACTTCTGGTGACCTGACCTTTGACCTGACCAAAAAATTGAAACGAAGTCTTTCCGTCATTATTTTTGACGCTCTTTCGATTTCTCCTTACTGCGTGTCGCTACGTGGCCCAGGAGCCGCGTTAGAGGGGGGACTTGAAAACGCCCCCCCCCAGCACGACACGGAAAGCACAGGCCACCAGCACGGCGCGGGTTAACCCGCGCCCCGTTGGGCTCTGCCGAGCAACGCGCCCGGTTGGGGGGGGGGGCCATTTTGGCCCCCCCCTTAAGATCTCGAGAACCACGCAACATAGCGACAAGCGGTAAACGGCGTTGGATAGCCCCAACGGGGAACTACCTTGTGACCCAATTTTATTGACCTAGGTCAAACCGATGACGTCACAGGTCAGGTCAAAGGTCCAATTTTCACCGTTTACAGGTACTTCAAGAAATGCGTTGTAAAATCGAGTAAAATGCATTTCATTGAAAATCATCGATGGGGAAATGTTCTTCAAACACATATTTTGCTATTTGAGGTCACTGATACCAGGTCAGGTCACAGAGGTCAGGTCACGGGGGGTCACAATATGAAAGTGTCGTGTGATACATGTTTTATGGTCCATTTTACATGACAAATGCGATTATATGGGTCAGGCAGCCTTTGAGGCCAGCTTAGATCACGTTTTGGTCAAGGTCAGGTCAAGGTCAGGTCAAGGTCAGGTCAAATTAGGTCAAATTTCAAAGTTAATATTTTTGCATAAAATGGGTATCGAATCGATGCAGCTCGTCACGGGGAGTTCAATGGTGGTCTTTGTTTTGCCGTACGTGGTCTAGAATCGCTAAAAATTGAGTTCAAAAATTTGACGTCATCATTTTTGAACAGTTTTTTCGCTATAACTTGGCCAAAAAACGAGATATCGATCTGAAATTTGGTATGTATATAGAAGAGCGCTGGGACTATCACATATATTCCGGTTTTTTCGAAATTCGGAAAATTTTTGGATTTTTTCAAAGTTTTTCTAAAAAAATCAATTTTTTGATTTTATTTTGGTCAAAAACCAAAAATTTTGAAAATCCGAGATAGCAGTTTTGTAGCGCCGCTTTTTGTCTACTAGACCATATAAAGAACTTTGAAATTGCTTGATAACTGTAGATTTGGTGAGCGTTTCAAGATTGCATGTTTTTGCTCATTTTTGCTCGAACATGACCTCAGTTTGACCTCAATAACTCCTGACCTAAGGTGACCTAAGACTTGAAATTTGGTGTGAAGGTGTCAAATTGATGCCCGGGAAGGTACTGAAAATTTGGCGGCGCTGCGCGCCGCCGTTTTCTTGCTATTTAGGAAAAACCACAGGGGGGGGCCAAAATGGCCCCCCCCCCCCAACGGGGCGAGGGTTAACTGATAGATAATAGAGAGGTCGCAAAATTGACCTGGCCATCTCAATGTAGATATTTGGTCTGAGGATTACGCAAGGCGAATGTTCGGTGAGATCAGCAGGTTTCTATTAACCCTCGCCGGCCGAGGGGGGGGGGGCGGGTGCCGCCCCCCCCATAGGGTTTTTTCGCGATAGCTCCGAACACGCTGGCGATAGAGAGCTGAAACTTGGCATACCTGACCTTTGATCCAAGCCGCATCTTTTGACACCAACCGCATTTTTGGGTCAGGTCAGGTCACTGACCTATGACGTCATAAGTGAACCTCTGCACGGTCTTCAGATGTCGCAACTTCGCAACGCCCTCACTGCCAGAGGAGATGTCACAGGGAAATGAAACTTGCAGGATCTAGTATCCATTATGAGTCTCACAACTTGTATATCTCGGATTTTTCCTAAAGGTCATATGAGGTCAGGTCATTTTCGTGACCTCACCATTATAAGTCAATGGGGAAAAATTCAAACTGCTATTCTGGCGCCGGGAACGATCTCCAACTATCTCAAGCACACAGAATCGTGATTTGATGCACTCCTTGCAAGGTTAGATGCGTCACTTTTGCAATGTTGACCTTCCGTGACGTCATTTATGACGTCATCAAGGTCATATTAGTTTTTCGTCAATAACTCCCGATCAAATTGAGCTAGCGAGTCGGGAAAGCCACCAATGGACTCAGGAAGACCTTCCGAATCGAATGATATGCGACATGACCTCTTTCGACCAACTTCGTGACCTGGGGGTGCTGACCTGACCTTGACCTGAGGTCAACATCCCAAGTTGACCTGACCCGGACAAAAAGTATATCATTCGACGCGCCTGATCAAGGCGAACACGATGCTGCCAAAATCGCGGCTCTGCGGCCGTTTTTTGCGAAGTTATTCACCAAAAACTGAACCGTACCCTGGGGCACTTGACCTGACCTCAGAGGTCACCGGTTGACCTAGGACCTTAAAATCGGGTACCAATCTCTGCGTCTCGTAACGGCGCACACGCTCGTTTTTTCCGCGACGCGCTAGCTCCACCAGGGGCGAAACGGCGAGGGGGGGGTCGTACCCGCCCCCCCCCCCTCGGCCGGCGCGTATGTAGAAAACCAATAGGTCCGGCGAGGGTTAAAGTCGACCATGCACACTCACATCATCAAAAGTTGTCTTCTATACTACGCCGGCCGAAGACATTCTTAACCTTCGTGCCACTATATGGGACAGTCTCACGCCTAACCCCTCTGGCACTCATGCAGTCATGAGTGTCTGAGATTCTAAGCACGGCCACCCCGGTCGACCAGAGGCTGCAGTCCACAGGTCACTTTGGATCAGTGAGTGAACTTGTATGTTTTTTTTTGCAAAGAATAAAGATTGTGCCTTTCGATCAACGTATATTTTACCGTTTCGAATTCGCATGGGTGTGTGTTTTGAGATAGCATGTCCGTAGCCTGAGCTCGTTTCCTATATCGTGCTAAATATGCATAAAGATCAAGGCTTTTGATAAAAACACCGGGCTGCAAATTGCAATAATTGGATTTTATGAAAAATCAGCGAAACCTGGTTCTTATACTCGTATTTTGCAACACCTAGTAAATCATGCATGCATATATGACGTTACATTTTAGACTGACCCCCTGTCACTAGCTCACAATGGCGCTCCTCTCAAGGGAAAAGTCGCCCCCTCGAGCACCATGGCCCCCCCTTTCGCTGATTTCTGGCTACGCCACTGGACACATCTAGGGGGTAAGTAGGTACCTACCTGCTTTCCGGCTGTCTTCATAAAGCATACCTAATGAAGTTGTCAAATTTGTAGCACATTAACATTTTCAACACTTTCATATGGTGTCAGTGTGGCGTGAAACCTAGCTAGGTTCATTATGTTCAGGGTTCAATTCAGAGGAGCTCCGCATAACTCACATAAGAGACAGACAGGGGCTTTACATGGGGTAGATGGCCTGATGACTTAGCTGGAATATGGCCAAAATTAAATTGACAACTTTTAGGTGAAAGGTGGTCATTTGGGTTAAGGGGCGTTTCAGTTTGTTGAAGTCAACTACTGGGTTATTTTGCACCCATAATGAAACTTCTGCTCCAATTCTATCCATTGAACCTCAATATTATGATCCACCTGTCCATCACTAGGTATCCTTCCTTCACGGAGAAAATTTAAAACACTGCTAACGGTGTAAGTGGTTAAACTGCATACCCACGGGTGTTTTTGAAAGGTGTCAGATAACACTTATATGAGCGTCAAGATACACCATTGTACTATCCCTAAGGGTGTCCAGTTTCTGTACTGTGGTGTCATACACCCCAGACAAGGGTGCGTTTCGACTCCCCTCAGACACCCTATTTACACTTATAATGGTGTCACCAAGATAACACCCGTAGGGATACTGGGGGGAATAATCGCTTGGGTGTGTGTTAAACTGCATACCCACGGGTGTAATTTAAAGGTGTCACAACACAACGCTTATAACGGTGTCACCAAGTTGACACCCATAGGGATACTGGGGGGAATAATCGCCTGGGTGTGTGTTAAACTGCATACCCACGGGTGTAATTTAAAGGTGTCACAGCGCTGCTTACACTTATAACGGTGTCACCAAGTTGACACCCACAGGGAGCCCACAGGCT
Source organism: Amphibalanus amphitrite (assembly GCF_019059575.1). NCBI lineage: Eukaryota > Metazoa > Arthropoda > Thecostraca > Balanomorpha > Balanidae > Amphibalanus > Amphibalanus amphitrite. The sequence continues at coordinate 255,033 of NW_024881904.1, read as the reverse complement.
CCATATACTCCATGACACCCTGTGGGTGTCATGGAGTATATGGGCGGCTCCAGTGGCGCAGTTGGTACACGGAGAAAATTTAAAACAACGCAAATTCAAATTCAAAATTCAAAACAAGTCGCATGGAAACATGGTTTCATTAGGTTGCTTTTGTGAAACGGGTTTAGGCTAACTTTTCGTTAGCCTAAACCCGATTTTCAATTTATTTTAATTTACCCTAACTTTTTGGATAGCATAAATTAAAACTAGTGTATTTTGATAGGAACAGCCCAGACCCGAGTTTATACTAACTTTGGAGCACGTTAGCCTAAACCAGATTTACCCTAACCTGGCCAATTAAACGATTCTGCTAGTTCATATTTTATCCACCAGAGTTTGCTTCGTACTCAAAGGCCTTCCTCGTCCAGTAAAAGATCTGGCAGCGATGTGCCACGTCGATTTGGAAGCACGACTGAGATACAATTTCGGCGCAGCTGTTTGCACGCCGGAATATCTTTGAGCGTTATTGTTGTTGCACGTGCAGTTTCAAGGATGGTGGTCGTTGTGTGCCTACAACAGGTAAGCTAAATATTGTTCTCCCTAATATATGATAGATCAGGTTAAGTAAACAGCCAGAAGAACTCCACCCACCCATATTGTTGTCACTTGTCTCCTTGTTTTGTTTTGTTTTAACACCTACCTTCTTGCAAAAATTGCCTGTAGGTAGCTTGTGCCTGCCATGACATGACTAGAGTACATACCGGTATCCCTTTTTGCTTTATCTTGGCGGCTATATAGTTGTGTGAAGATGGTGGATACTAGGCTCATGTGTTGTTAATGGTTACATCACTTTTCATTTTGAATTGATGGAGCAGGGCATCCTTACAATTGTAAAACTAACCATACTTTGTTGGAAGCCGTTCTGTTAGGTTGTGCATCAGTTGGGTAAAGGACGAGGCTCAAATCCAAATATTGATTGACCAATGAAAGGTTGGAGTGGGCAGGGCCATGACCATGTAACGAAAAAATGGACGTGATTTTGTGCATCCTAGCTTTCAAGTGAAAAATAAGACATTAGCAAGTTGTGATTCACACAACTCACAAGGCCTGTACTCACTCAGCGCACAATTAACTGGCGGTCCTAATGAAGTAAGTTGTGACTCAAGGCCAACCGACGTTTGACTGCAATTGCTGATCGAAAGAAGCGTGCCAGAAAAAGTGAGTAATTAAGAGATGGTAAATAGTTATTATTTGTATTAATTTGTTTACAATATTGTCAATTATTGCAAAATTAATTATTATTCAATAGTTACTATTTTTTATTTATTGTTTTAAAAATAAATTTCTAAAGTTTTTCATAGTGCCGATCCATTTATGGAATGGCCAGCTGATTGTCTGGCAAAGTGGACGCCCAGAACCTGCAAAAAATATCGCCATTTTCGGGTGAATGTGCGTACTTTCGTCAAGTATTACTCGTTAACTATCATTCCTTTGGTAAATGGAAGCTTTTTCTCTTCAGTGGGTGTACTCAATACCGCAAGTATTGTCCCGTTACACTGAATGCACCCCGTCATAGGGCATAAATGCAGCCCCCGTCATAGCGGGGGCTGCATTTATGCCCATATATGGTCATAGGTACAAGATCCATTTATTGATCGATCAATGTTTTTATTTCTGCTTCATAGTTTCCCCAATTGGCATGCTTCTTGTAAAACACTGATTGGCAGTGCTGCTAGCAGGTGGCAAAGAAAAATGATGAAGCTAACCACACACACAAAAAATACAGCCAAAATAATGACTGTTTTTTTATGCAAAGCATGCTAAAAGGCAATCAGGAAATTGATTTTTTATGGAGGCAATCTGGTGTCAAAATCAAACTATTGATTCCACACACATTAGTTTGTTTTGTTTTTGATAGTTTGACTATTAACAAAATTGCATAGGCGTAGGAACAAGAGGGGCCAGGTGGGCAAGTGCCCACCTACTTTTTGAGGTGGGGGGGGGGGGGCCGGGGGCTACAGGGCCTCCTGTAAGGGATTTTCACTGGGGGGGGGGCAGAGGCTCAAGGAGCCAAACCTAGGGTTCCCTCAAATCCTGTTTTCTCATCGGATTTAGGCCACTTATTTTTAGTCATAGCCCTGACACAATGATCTTTTCTTAACTAAGAAAAATAAAAATAGTAGCCTATCTTATCAATGCTTTGATATTTATTTGTAACCCTTTCACATTGCCCGACCAGGTGGTTACAAAAATGAAATACAAAGGAAATACAAACCTCCCAATTTTAACCCTCGCCCGCACATGGGGGGGGGGTTGCCACCCCCCCCCCCCAGGTAGTCTTTCTGCTCTGCACTCAACCTTTTTAGAGCTAGAAGGCTGATTTCTCGTATAGCTGCTCCTCTATCCTTTCTTGATGTCCACTGAAAATTTCAAGGATCTGTGATTTTTGGTTTCGGAGATATGACCTTGTTTTTCAGGTCATGTCATGACCCAAATGGACAATTCTCAACATCTTGCGTTGGCTATGGGCCTTGTGAGCTTTTGACACCTTGATTTCGGCTTTTTTGCCAGTCTTACCTCCCACCTATCATGGAACATGTTGTTCGACGATGTACAGGTGTCAAGGTCAGGGTCAAGGTCAACCTAGGTCATCTAAGATAATTGCGTTTTAGGCAAGCTGAATTTACTTTTTGTGAAGGTTTTTTGACTGCATTTTTGGTAAAAGCTTCTCAGAGTCAGATCATGATTTCATGTAATATGGACACAAAAAAAAAAAAATCGGTGCACACATCAGAATACACACAGACACACAAACACATATAATTGACCTTGACCTAACTTGACCTGAAATGACTTCAGCAGCAAAAATCTGGTCGGGTAGTGTGACAAGGAGGTTCTAGTTGGCTTGGCACCAGAAAACAGCATCGTCATCGGTATATGATAAGCAGCGCACTTGATATCCAACGGTGACCCAAAACAGCAACATTTTTTAGTTTGACCTGACCTGGAAGGTCAATGACTGACCTGAGAAGTTAAAACTGGGTATCATTGGATTCGTCTCTTCCCAAAGAATCTTTTTGGTCTTTACCGCTAAGCTCTATCTCCAACAGGAACGAAATGGCGCGGGGGGGGGTGGCAACCCCCCCCCCCCATGTGCGTTCTAGGATGGGAAAATGGCATGTGCGGGCGAGGGTGCTATCTTGCTCAAAATTTTGCGCTGAACCTGAATCCCCTTTCAGCATTTGGGGCCTGGGGGTAGGTCTGGTCAGGTAGCTCAGGTCAACCAGTGTCCAGTAGCTAGCCTAGGTGTCATGCCAGGTAGCCAAAGTAGGTGTCAATCACCACTGAAAGGGAGCTTCGTAACATGGGAAGCTTCGTAACATATTTTTTGGCACCAAACCCTCTCCTGAAAATGGATCCTAAATTCGACATCTGCAAAAAGGACACTAATATATGTTGAAACTTGAAAAGGTGAAGCAAGGTCATCTAAGCTCAGTAACCTTGACCACCTGACCCTAATGCGACCCTGACACCTACCATAAGGCATGGTATTACAATCATCCCACAAGTTGGCGCGTTTTTTTTTTTTTAAACACAAATAGTCTGAAAACGCGTCGATAATGTGCGGTAACACGCAGAATCGCGATTCTGCCATGCCATGGTCTCTAGAAACACGCCATAGGTCAAGGGTCATGGGGTTCGGGGTCATATAATTGTCATGATGTGTGTAATTTTGATTAGCTCGTGAATGCGAAAAGTTTCGCCGCGATCGGCCACCTTTTACGAGTTTTTTTCTTAACTGAGTGTCATGCAGGTGGGTCTATCCGACCTCCCAATAAGCGCGACGTTCAATTTCTCTCAAACACTCAGGGTATATTTTAACAAACTGACTGCGTCCCATTTGGGGACGCAGCCCCCTGCCTTTGGGACGTAGCCCTCGCGAAATTTGAACCACTGCGTCCCACACTGGAATGACAGGGTGTCAGCGGAAAAGTGCTAGCAAAAATAAGTAACATGCCTCGGTCTTTTACTGTGTAACAGATGTTGCTTTTCGATTGCTTTGTGCCCTGATTTACTATGTACCTAAGCACAAACATGCCCTCTCCATTCCTTGTGCCTTGCCCTATCCTGAAGACGTACACCTTGTTATATCCTCCCCTACTATACCCCTAGGGTATGTGCCCTGCCCAGTGTCCTGTCCTTACGTCTTGTACCTTGCCCTGCCCTTCCTTCAGGCCCTGTGCCCCGCCCTGTCCTGCCCTCAAATCCGATACCTTACGAGTATGTACTCTGCCTTGAAGTTGTATGCGCTGTCTTCCCATCTTTACGCCCGTGCCCTACCCTAGTTTGAGGCCCTGTGCCCTTCTCTGCCCTCAAGCCTTGTACACTTGTCCTGCCATCAGACCCCGTGCCCTGCCTTGCCCTCAGGTGCTGTGCCCTGTCCTGCCATCAGGTCTTGTGCCTTCCCATGCCCTCATGCCCCGGCCCAGCGTCCTTCCTCAAGCCTGATGCCTTGCCCTGCCTCAGGCCCTGTCCTGTCATGTTTTGCTACCAGGCCCCATGTGCATGCCCTGCCCTCAGACCCTGTCCTATTCTGCCATTAAGCCTTGTGCATTGTCTTGCCCTCAGACCCCGCCCTCGCACTAAGCTGCTGTGCTCTGCCCTGTCATCAGGCCTTGTGCTGTCCCATGCCATCAGCCCTGTGTCCTACTCTGCCCTCAAGCCTTGCACACTGCATTTCCCTAAGGTCTCGTGTCCCACTGCTCTTAGGCGCTGTGCCCTGCCCTGCTATCAGGCCTTGTGGTGTCCCCCGTCCTCAGGTCCCGTGCCGTTTCCCGTCCTCATGCCCTTACCTGTCCTCACAACCTGTGCTTTGTTCTGCCCTCATGCCCTGAGCCTTGTCTTGCCCTCAGGCCCTATACCCTGTCTTGTCATACATTCAGGCCTTGTGCCCTACCTGTGTCCTTATATCTTGCTCTGCCCTTAGGTACTGTTTCTTGCCCTGCTCTAAGATCCTGTGTGTGTGTGTGTGTGTTGCCCTGCCATCAGGTGTGGTGTTCATCAGGTGTTCTAAGGCCCTGAATCTTGCACTACTCTCCAGCCTTGTGTAATGACAGCCTCAGACCCGCGCCTTGCCTTGCCCTCGGACCCTGCAACCTACCCAGTCCTCACGTGCCTAATGTGTCTTATCTTAGCCTCATGGCCAGTGTCTGCCCTGTCCTTAAGGCTCACACTCTGTGTCCTGCCCTTCCCCGAGGTCCTGTTTAGAGATGTCAAGGTCGAGCCCGCAGGCCCGGCGGCCAACCAGGGGGCCCTGGGGGCAATCATATGTTTTGCCGCCCCCCCCCCCCGCCCCCATACACTTTTTACTCGGGACCCTCTCGTCTCGAGTTGAGAGGACGTTGTAACCTTCCAGAATAAACAAACTCAGTAAAAATAAGTTCCACGTATCTCCACGCACGGACTCCAAGGGACCCTTGTCGATCCAAGGAGGCCCTCTATCCATACTCGTCAGCGGAGGCTCCTGAGACTGATGGCCTGAGAGGCGCTAGTGGATCTGAGGAGGCCGGAGGCCCCAATATCCAAACTGGTCTGGAAAGGCCCCTGGCACTGGCGGTCTGAGAGGCCCGTCTATCCACACTAGTCAGAGGATGTCCCTGAGACTGGTGGTCTGGGAGGCCTCTCAATTTACATTAGTCAGAATAGGCCCCTGACACTGGCGGTCTGGGAGGCCATTTACCCTCACTAGTCAGAGAAGGTCCCTCTATCCTCAATAGTCAGAAGAGGCCTCTGAGACTGATGGTCAGAGAGGTCCTAGTGAATCTGGGGAGGCCCCTCTCCACATTGTTCTAGGGAGACCCCCGAGACTGATGGTCTGAGGGGCCCTTTTATTTATACTGACCACAGGAGCCCCCTGAGATTATTGGTCTCAGAGGCTCTCCTGTTTATACTCACCAGAGGAGGCCCCTGGGATTGATAGTCTAACAGGCCCTTCTATTTATACTAGCCAGAGGAGGCACCTGAGACTGGTGGTTGGAGAGGTCCTACTGTTCGTAATAGGTAGAGGAGGCCCCTGAAATTCAGGATATCAGAGCCATTCCTATGCATACTAGCCAAGAGAAGACCCTGAAATTAATTATCTGAGAAGCTGATCTATTCATACTAGCCAGAGAAAGCCCCTGGGATTAACCCTCGCCCGCACATGCCATCTTCCCATCCTAGAACGCACATGGGGGGTTGCCACCCCCCCCCCGCGCCATTTCGTTCTTGTTGCAGATAGAGCTTTGCGGTAAAGACTAAAAAGATTCTTTGGGAAAAGACGAATCCAATGATGCCCAGTTTTACCTTCCCAGGTCAGTCATTGACCTTCCAGGTCAGGTCAAACTAAAAAATGTTACTGTTTTGGGTCACCGTTGGATATCGAGTGCGCTGCTGATCATATACCGATGACGATGCCGTATTGTGGTGCCAAGCCAGCTAGAACCTCTATGTCACACTATCCGACCAGGTTTTTGCTGGTGAGGTCATCTCAGGTCAAGTTAGGTCAATGTCAATGATATGTGTTTGTATGTATGTGTGTGTCTGTGTGTATACTGATGTGTGCACCGATTGTTTATGTGTCCATATTACATGAGATCATGAAATGAGAAACTTTTACTAAAAATGCAGTCAAAGAAACTTCACAAAAAGTAAATTCCGCTTGCCTAAAACGCAATGTTTCCAGATGACCTAGGTTGACCTTGACCCTTACCTTGGCATCTGTATATCGTCGAACAACATGTTCACTGATAGGGGAGGTAAGACTGAAAAAAAGGCCGAAATCAAGGTGTCAAAAGTTCACAAGACCCATGGCCAACGCAAGATATTGGGTATTTGTCATTTGGGTCATGACATGACCTGATGAACAAGGTCATATCTCCGAAACCCAAAATCACAGAGACTTGACATTTTCAGTGGACATCGAGAAAGGATAGAGGAGCAGCTATACGAAAAATCAGGCATCTAGCTCCAAAAATGTTGAGTGCAGAGCAGAAAAAACTACCTGGGGTGACAACCATCCCCCCCCCCCATGTGCGGGCGAGGGTTAATGATCTGAGAGGCCCTTCTATCTGTACCTACTTGCCAAAGGAGGCCCCTGAGACTGATGGTGGCCAGAAGAGGCCTTCGAGACTGATGGTCTGAGAGGACCTTCTATTCAAACTATGCAGAGGAGGTCCCTGAGAATAAAAGTCCTAAGAGCCCTGCGGCGGCAACTGGCCGTTAAAAAAAAAAATCTGGCCATATTTCGGCTCGGTAGGGCCCCACAGAGCTCGTGAGAGCACCTCGAGGGCTGCTAAGTAGACACGCTTATCTCCATAAGGGTGCCACACCAGCTTCTGAAGGCTCCTTGTAGGCACCTAAGGGCCCCTTCAGGCCTCTAACGGCTCCACCCGCCTGTAATGGCTCCACACCAGTGTTTATGAGCGCCACACACCGGCGCCTTTGAAGGTCATACCTACCAGTGTCTCTTAAAGGAAATAGTCCACTTTTCACATGTTTTTTTATAACTGGAATAGCAGTTTTGTACTTTGTAGCTTGAGCTGAGACTAGCACAAAGATGATTGGCTCTTTGTGGCTTTTACGGCTCAACAATCACCCTAGACGAAGATATTCCATTTCTCATTCCAAAAAGAGTGCCTTTCAGAGGAATGCGCGCCTTGCAGAGGAATGCAGTCACCTCATCGTCAGCCAATCAGCATGGGTATGTTTGAACTACACAATATGATTAGTCAACGCGTTGTAAGGTTCCGCGATTAACATAATTTTATATAGAATATAGTTCTTCCTAGATTAACCCTCGCATGTGTAGGGGGGGTCGGATGGACCCCCCCCCCATGGTTTTTCGCGAATAACTCGCGTAAAAAGCGGCTGATCGCGACGAAACTTTCAGTACCCTCGCATTGATCGATTTGACACCTACCCTGAAAATTTCGTGACCCTGACCCAAATGACCTTTGACCTGTGACCTCTTTTCCGAGACCATGTTTGGCTGGAATCGCGATTTCGCGTATGTCGGCTCGCACTGGCCGCGTGTTTGCAAGCTTTTCGTGGTTTCAAACGTTCAAACATGTGATTTGATGTTACTCCCGTGTGTGTCAAGGTCACCTGAAGGTCAGGTCAGGTCATTGACCTTTGGTGACCTCGGGTGACCTCGGGTCACTTTTTCGAGTTTTACATGTTTCTAGGCTAGTTTTTGGAGCTGAATTCGAATTTAGCAACCATTTGAACATTTACGAAGTAGTTTTGGTGACTTCGTAACATGTTACGAAGCTGTCAGAGGCGGTTGACACGTACTACGAATACCCGTCACGACGCCTACTGGTTGACCTGACCTGACCTGACCCGACCTGGTCTAAATGCTTAAAGACATCATCTGTGATCAAAACTAACACGATATTCGTGATCAGCACCCCGAAAAACCCCTTAGCAGCCACACTTTACGACTTTCTAACAGGTCCCGATTTTCCCGACTTTGGGTCATTGACCTGACCTGGAAGGTCAACCAATGACCTAGGACCTTAAAATTGGGTATCATCGGCTTCCTCTCGTCACGGGCAACACGCTCGTTTTTTCCGCGAAGCTCTAGCTCGATCAGGGGCCAAACGGCAAGGGGGGGGGGTCCAACCGACCCCCCCCCCCTACACATTAGAAGCTGGCAAACGCCGCACACATGCGAGGGTTAAAATATGGAAAATAATCCTTCATACAAAAAGGTTTTATTTTATTTTCTGATAATTATGATCATGAAACTCATTATTCTGTAGTAAAATACAAATTTCAGGAAAATGAACCATTTCCTTCAAGGCCCTATACCTATCTGTGGCTCTGAGGGCCCCACACCGGCGCCTCTGGGGCCCACACACGTGTGTATCTCAACTCTCAAGGCTCTATAGGTGCATCTGAAGGACCCACACCGACACCTCTGAGGGCCCCACACCAGTATCTCTGAGCTCTAAATGCCCCACACCGGTGACTGAGGAGTGAGGACACACCGGCGCCAGAGAACACTAACGGCTCCACAAGGCCACTGAAGGCACCACACAAGCTCTCACTGAGCTCTAATATCCCATACCGGCCTCTGAGGGATACCGGCCTCTGAGGGTCTGAGAGGCCCGTCTATCCACAGTCCACACTAGTCAGAGGAGGTATCTGAGACTTCGGACTATTATTCTCAGGGGCCTCCCATGCCTAGTTTGAATAGAAGGGCCTCTCAGACCATCAGTCTCAAAGGCCATTTCTGGCCACCGTCAGTCTCAGGGGCCTCCTTTGGCAACTATAGATAGAAGGGCCTCTTAGATCATCAATCCCAGGGGTTTTCTCTGGCTGGTATGAATAGAAGAGCCTCGCAGATAATTAATTTCAGGGTCGTCTCTTGGTTAGTATGAATATGAGGGGCTCTCATACCCTTAAGTTCATGGGCCTCCTCTGCCTTTTATGAATAGTAGGTCCTCTCAAACCACCAGTCTCAATTGCCTAGTCCTCTGGCCAGTGTGAATAGAAGGGTCTCTCAGACCATCAGTCTCATTGGCCTTCTTCCGGCCAGTATAAACATAAGGGCCTGTTAGACCATCAATCCCAGGGGCGCCTTAGGTTAGTATAAATAGAAGAGTCTCTCAGACCATTTATCTCAGGGGGCTCCTGTGCAGCTGTGGCTAGTATAAATAAAAGGGTCTCTCAGACCATCAGTCTCGGGGCCTCCCTAGGACAGTGTGGATAGAGGGGCCTCCTCAGATTCACTAGGACCTCTCTGACCATCAGTCTCAGAGGCCTCTTCTGACTATTGAGGATAGAGGGGCCTCTTCTGACTAGTGAGGGTAGGGGGATCCCAGACCACCAATGTCAGGGGCCAATTCTGACTAGTGTGGATGGAGGGGCCTCCCAGACCACCAGTCTCAGGGACCTCCTCTAACTAGTGTGGATAGACGCCAGGCGGGCCTCTCAGACCGCCAGTGTCAGGGGCCTCCCCAGACCAGTGTGGATATTGGGGCCTCCTCAGATCCACTAGCGCATCTCAGGGCATCAGTTCCAGGGGCCTCCGCTGACGAGTATGGATAGAGGGCCTCCTTGGATCAACAAGGGTCCCTTGTACTCTGTGCGTGGGGATTCGTGGAACTTATTTTTACCGAGTTTGTTTATTCTGGAAGGTGACCACGTCCTAGACGAGAGGGCCTCGAGTAAAAAGTGGGTGTGGGGGGGGCAAAACACATGGTTGGCCCCCAGGACTTCCTCTGAGATGCTAGGGGGGGGGCATAGCCCCCCGCAGTGATGCCGCTGGCCCCCCAGTGAAGCTGAAAAGAAAAATAGGTCCTCTCGGCATCACTTATCATTCTGCTAGGGACTTCATGGCGGTGCGCCGCCCCGCATGAAAACTGCGCGGCTTGAATCAGGCATCAGTACACGTTCAGAAACTGAGCCCACCTGTGCAGCCTGGTTGAGTGGCTCTAACCAATCGCTAGCCAGGATGTTGCGCCGGTAATACTTGTCACTGATAGTGGTTTTCTGTGGCGTCATGAACAGCTTGAATATTACACAGCAGCTGAACATGCTTCAGGTCTAGATTTTGGCCGGATGTTTGACGCCGGGCGACGCCGTTCGAGCTGCTGGCAGCCCACACATGGTCAATTTGACGGCTCAACGGATATCGCAGCTCGAACGGCTTCCCATCCGACCAGGCCACCTCATTCATCTCTTCCTGCGACCAGTGGAAACGCCCTGGCCTGAGTCCAAAGGTGGTGGACTGGTTGTTGTCCCGTCAATTTCATTGTCTTTTTCAGTTTGAAGGGCAGCAAAACCAAGCTAAAGGGCGGGTAATGGTGAATCATGATGTGGGACCTCTTATTATCTGCCTTGGTAAGAATTCGAGTCTGTTTGCGTTTCCCAGTCGCTATCTTGACAACTCTTCTCACCACTTGGCAAAGGGCGCCTTTTGCGATCGACGCCGGACTGAGTCTGCCGTCCCAGTCTGTTACGCCTCAGGCAGATGTGCTACTGGCTGCTGCTGATGTCCAGCTGCTGACAGACCAGCTCCTAGCTCATGCCACCATGCCACTAACACTTAGCCTTACTACGAAACGAGAGACTGTACTCCCTTCTCTCCACTTCCTTGAACGAAAACTCTCAAATGAAACCGTTGGCGACTCGACTCTTACTAAGAGCAAGAGTCATTTCGCAAGGTCAGGTCACTGCTGAGTTGAGAGCAGATACCAGAGATATGTCGCATGGAGCTGAGCTGGCGGCCGCCGCGCCGGTGCACGCGTACTTGCGCTCGTGACATCCGTGCTGGGGGCACTCGTATGTGAACCGTGGTGGCGTTGCCTCTGTGACCCGGGGGCTACCTGGCCGGCTCGAATACGCGGCGATGGCGGGCAGGGCGCCCGAGTTCGATGCGGACGTTGAGTGCTTCGGTGCTTATACGCGGCGGTTAAATCAGTACTTTGTGGCGCAAGATATCGGGAGTGATCAAGAAGCAAAGAAGCGGGCCGTGCTGCTTTGTGCGATCGGCGCAAAAACGTTCGGTCTGCTGGAAGATCTTATTGCTCCAGCCACTGTAAGGCAGAAAACATACGATCAGCTGGTCAGCGTTTTGCAAAGTCACTTCGAGCCGGATAAATCTGAAATAGTGGCCAGATTCCGGTTTCATTCGTGCTCCAGGAATGACGGCGAGACAGTTGCTAATTTTCTAGCGCGGCTTCGTAAGCTGGCTAAAGACTGTTCGTTCGCACCTAATGTCCTTAATGAAATGCTGCGTGACCGTTTTGGTCTGTGGCATACGGAACGAGTTGCTGCAACCTTGCTTCTCAGTGAGCCGGGGCTGACGCTCCAGTCGGCGGAGCAGCTGGCTCAGGCACACGAGTCGGCGGCAGCGAGTGCGGCTGAGCTCAGCGGCGGTGCTGAGCAGCGAGCAGATGGAGCCTCCGTTCATCGGCTGACTGGTGCCCGGGGTCCGCTGCGGCTGCGTAGCAGTTCTAGGGGTGCCGGTGCTGCCCGCGCTCCTGCCGGCTACAGGGACGGCGGTGGCGGCGCAGCGGACTCCAGAGCTGGTGGTCGGCTGCGCTCTCAGCGTGACAGGACGACGCCCGGGCCAGGTGACAGCACGGCGGCGAGCTGTTTTAGGTGCCTGAGGTATCATCAGCCGGCCAAGTGCCCGTTCATCGATAAGGTGTGCTACAGCTGTGGCCTCAGGGGTCACGTCCGAGTACCTCCGCCATGTCTCGGCTGATGGCGACGCGTTACAAGGGTCGGACGCGCAGGAGGGTAGCAGAGAGGACGGCACTATGCAACCGAGGAGTTCTAGTCCCGGGACCGGTGAGGAGGTGTACATACAGCATTTTCACCGTCCGGACCGGCCTCGGTGTCAGGCGACCGCCGCTGATGGTGCCGGTAGCGCTCGACGGTCAGAAGGTCGAGATGAAGCTGGAACCGTGTTCGGTGAAGCTGAAGACCTACAGCGGTGAGCAGCTGCCAGTCATGGGGCAGGCTGCAGTGAACGTTCAGTACGGCGGACAGGCTCAGCGACTACCTCTCATCGTAGTCGAAGGTGGCGGGCCCTGGCTGTTCGGCAGGAACTGGCTGGGACACATCAGGCTCGACTGGCCCTCCATCTGTTGAGTGACTGCGGAGACCCGTGTGCAGCCCATCCTGGACGAGTTCGCTGACGTTTCAAGGAGGAGCTGGGCTGCTATCGAGGCGGGGAAGTCGGCATCGACGTAGACCCGGACGTCCAGCCTCGTTTCTTCAAGCCTCGCACCGTACCGCTGGCCTTCAGGGAAGCTGTGGACACCGAGCTGGAGGACCAGATCCGTGGCGGACTCTGGGAACAGGTACGGCACAGCAAATGGGTGGCTCCCTTGGTGGTTGTCCCAAGGCTGGGGGTCAGTCAATACGGGTGTGTGGGGACTACCGCTTGACCGTCAACAGGGCTGCTAAGGCAGAGCAGTATCCCTTGCCGCGTGTGGAGGAACTGTACTCAAAACTGTCGGGATGTACCATATTTTCAAAGATCGACTTGAAAAACGCGTATAATCAGCTTCCGCTAGATGAAAAGGCCCGCGAGTATTTCACGGTAAACACCCCGAGGGGTCTTCTTCGACCCCTTCGGTTGACCTTCGCCTATTCGAGTGCAGTGTCGCTGTTCCAGCGGACGCTGGAAACTGTCCTGGCTGGTATCTCTGGCGTTGGGGTCTTCTTGGACGACATTGTAGTCGCGGGTGTCGATGCCGCTGCGCATGACGAGGCCCTCCGGCAGGTTCTTAGACGGCTGGAGGAAGCGGGTTTTAGGCTCAACAAGGCCAAGTGTAGCTTCAGCGTCAGCAGCGTGACCTACCTGGGGCTTAAGATAAGCAGCCGTGGTGTGGAGACCACCGACGAGAAAACGGCCACGATTGTCCGTGCCCCGGAACCGCGGGATGGTAAGGAACTGCGTAAGTGGCTAGTAATCAACTACTATGGGAAATTCCTTGAGAACCTGGCGAGTGTCTTGGCTGCGCTCTATCGTCTTCTAAAGGCAGATCAGCCCTGGCAGTGGGCTGCGGCAGAGAAGTCTGCTTTTCGGAAAGCCAAAGAGATGCTAGTTAGCCCTCCTGTACTAGCCCATTTTGATCCTGCCCTTCCGTTGGTTCTCGCCTGTGACGCGGGACCGGTCGGCATTGGCTGTGTGTTGAGTCAGCGGACATCACAGGGCGAGCGACCTGTGGCCTACTATTCGCGCACGTTGAATGACACCGAAACTAGATACTCACAGACTGATAAAGAGGCATTAGCTGTAGTGACCGGCGTTAAGAAATTTCACTATTACCTAGCGGGGCGAACTTTCACTATACAGTCAGATCATAAGCCTCTCATAGGCCTCATAGGAGAGCAGAAACCTTTGCCCGTGATGGCGTCACCTAGGGTGGTCCGCTGGGCTCTGATGCTTGGGGCCTACGATTACCACCTTGAGTACCGGCAAGGATCTAAGCAAGGCCACTGTGACGCGCTTAGCAGGCTGCCTTCGTGCGAGAAGGCTTGTTCGAGCGTTCCAATTCCGGCTGAGACTGTCCATTTACTTGAGTTCATCGACTCATCCCCAGTGAATGTGTCCCAGATACAGCGGTGGACCGCTCTGGATCCCGTGTTGTCAGCGGTACATCGATATGTCAGAGATGGCTGGCCGGATGTCAATAGTGTTTCCCTCAGCCCTGATTTTCAGCCGTACAGGTCCCGTACCTATAGGTGAACTGAGTGTGCAGGATGGCTGTGTTTTGTGGGGGTCACGAGTCCCGCCGCAGGGACGGGGTGCCATGTTAAAGTTATTACATGAAGGTCATGCTGGCGAGTGTAGAACCAAAATGTTGGCTAAAATGTATGTTTGGTGGCCAAAAATCGATGACGACATTCGTGATATCGTGAAGTGTTGTGTGAAGTGTCAGGAACTGAAGGGCAGGGCCCCTGACGCTCCACTGCATCCTTGGCAGTGGCCGACTCGACCCGGCAGCGAGTCCATGTAGACTATTGCTCGGCTAACGGATAGATGTTTCTGGTGATAGTCGACGCCCACTCCAAATGGATGGACGTCTACCCAACTCGTTCCTCCGACTCACTGATCACGATTGAAAAATTACGAGCGTCGTTTGCGTGCTGGGGAGTGCCAACAGTGCTAGTGACAGACTACGCCCAGTGTTTTGTATCACAGCAATTCAAAACGTTTTGCAGTGTAAATGGGATCAGGCACTTAACGACACCCAGCCTATCACCCAAATCAAACGGCTTAGCCGAAAGAAGCGTGCAAAGCTTCAAAAACGGGCTGTACAAACAGATCTCGGGGTCCATTGAGACCAAGGTCTCTCGATTTCTGTTTAGGTACCGCACAACACCGCATACTACGACCTCATGTACGCCCGCCGAATTATTTCTGGGTCGTGTGCCACGCACTCATTTAGATGGTGTGCTACCAGATAGGCAGGAGCGTATACGGAGACAGCAGGAGGCTCAAAAGACGTACCGTGATCGAAATGCCCGTGAACGATGTCTGAACCCGGGTGACCCTGTGTATGTGCCTGCTGTCGATAGATTGCAGGGATTGGAGCGTTGTCGGTGGGCGCCCGGTCGTGTAGTGTTCGTAGAGGGTTAAGGTCACTGTGGAGCTAAATGACGGAAGGGTGATTGTGCGGCACGCCGACCAGGTTCGTGAGCGATATTCAGCTGTTCCGCATGTCGCTAACGATCCTCTCCGTTCCAGAGTGACACCGATACCTGCTCCTGATCCGGTCACGGAGAGCGCCGCTGCATCTGCACGGCATGCTCCCGTTCCCGGACAACTGGCCTCCACTCCCGACCGGCTGCCGGCTCCTGATCGAGCGCCTGCTCCTGGCCGGCCGCCTGTTCCGGCGCCGCCCGGGCTGACCGGAGCGGTGCCCGCGCCGGGTGTGACCACCGTCCCGCCGTCCGCACCCTCTCCCAGCGCGCCGCGGTACCGGCTGAGAGACCGGTCCACCCTGCAGCCCCCAGACCGATACGTGGCGAGCTATGAGTAGGCGTTTTGTTTCAGTTGTTATTTGTTCTGTGAGGTGCATATTTATTTGTTTGTCCATGCTGTGCAAGTATTCGGGGTGGAGGAGTGTCATGGAGCTGAGCTGGCGGCCGCCGCGCCGGTGCACGCGTACTTGCGCTCGTGACATGCGCTCATGACACTCGTATGTGAACCGTGGTGGCGTTGCCTCTGTGACCCGGGGGCTACCTGGCCGGCTCGAACACAGTTTGGACCGAGACACCGTCTGTGATAATATGCATTCATCCAATTTTCCAGCTTCCACATTAAACAAGAAACTGTGCGAGCAGATATGGCGAAAAAATAGATGTCCGGATAATTTCGTTACACCCTGTATGTTCTAGTGCAAACTAATGCTATGATGCTAGGGGAGCGGCTGCAGGCTGGCGTAGCGCGTGCGGCCTTACGGTGGTTGGGTGAACGTGCCACCTTCTGCTGTGGGGTGGGTGGGTTGGGGGAGGTCCTCCTTGACCCCGTGCCGGCCCCGCCACCTGTGCTGCGCCATCTTTGGGCTGGCGACGGTGTGGAAGCGCGTACCTTCCGTCAGTTTTCCAGGCATCTGAAGTCTGAACTCGGCGCTGACCCTGTCGTCGATGTCTGCGCGTGAGCCGTGGCGGGTGCCACAGCCTGCTGGCACCGGCGGGTACGTGCCGTGTACATGTGGTGCGGACTGCGGCACCGACTTGAACCACTCGAAGCCAACGGAGACCAGCCACCCTCATTCGCTCAGATTTATGTGAACGACCCACGAGCCGAAATACTGATGCCGAGGACCACGCACGCATTGTGGCATCACATAGAGAACACCTATTACATCCGGGAACGACTCCGAACGGCCATTTTCGGGAAATTTACCGTCCGCGGTGAATATTCCTGCAGGAATATGCTCTGAACGTATCAACCGAATTTGATGTTAGTGCCGGACCCGTGGACTCAGAACTGCGTCACTAATGCCTGTTCATAAATGTAGCGCGGCGTGACCCATCCATGGACTGCGTGTTTCTTTTTTCCAACCAAAGCTAGGCACTAACTATACCTGAAGATGCTTCTTTGTAACCAAACCAAACAAAAACTAACAACCTAACCTAACCTAACTTGATCTAACCTACAGCCTACAAACCTACAACGCGCTAAAAAATTCAGCCGCCGGCGGGATTCGAACCTTCGGTCCTCTGAACACGGGGCGAGTGCACTAACCAACCACTACACCTCGCAGACAGTTGGCCGGATAAAGGTGTTGTAAGTCACTTGACAATGACGCACTGGGATATACTCCGTATAGCGCCTTCCTTTGATTGGAAAAAAGAATTACGCCCGTGGACTAGCCTCTTCAACTCCGTAGCAGTGTCTCCCAATCTGCGGAAAGCTCAGCTGGTCGCATGATAACCGTGGCGAAGTTTTCTGGCTCTGCTTCAACGGCTCCTTCATATTCCCTTCATATCAGCATAAGCCAGATTTAGGCTAACTTGCAATTAAACGATCAAAAATGTTAGCTTAAGTTTCGTTAGGGTAAATTAAACGGTGTTTTATTTGGTTAGGCTAAGCCCGAAAAACGCGTATATATGCATGTGGTGGGATTCAATCGGATCTCAGATCCTGATTTTGGTTTGTTATAAGATGCAATGAGATCATAGATTCAGAGATTCAGGATACATTTTCTACGTGGGATACAATGGGATTATAGAACCAAGCTTGTCGTTTGCTTTAAGATCCACTGAGATCATGGATCAATCACTCGGATCCATGCACATGTCTACTACATATCAGCCCCCCTCCTCCCTCTTAAGTCCGTATCAGTTCAGTGTTCACCGAGGTCGCCGTAGGACGCTAGCTCTCTCTAGCTATATTCACACACTTCGCAGTTCATAATCGCCTGTCGTGCCTACCCCCCCCCCCCTCCCTCCCTCGCCACACACACCTTTTACAGCTCTGTTCACTTCAGCGCGGCCCGAAGCTTGATCTCTGAGCCCTTCTATCTCTTTGCCCTTTGCTTCAGCTCTTTGAAAACGGAGCGCACTTGAGTGGGTACATGGCAACTGAGCTCCACTTCGAAGACCGTTTGCTCCATGAAAATGTTTATGTTCTTGGCTTTTCAGAGTCAGAGTCAGAGTCATTTATTATAATTCTCCACATGGTGGGTATTACGAATTCAGTCATTGTACACTGGTAAAAGCATGGTTAAAAATGAGACACATTGCAAGACCTAAAACATTTTGTTTAAAACACAGCGCTGGTGATTCACTTGGGCCTCTCCGGTGCTATCCAGTCTAACTGCGTATTAATTGGGCGTTCCAGGCGGATGCAGCCCTATAAGTGAAGCTCCGCTGGGTTCTCAATAGGCGGCATCTGGGAAGATCCAGGGAGGCATATTCTGGAGAAACACGAAAGGACGACACTTAGAAATAGAAACACGTACAGACTACAGAAACAAGTATAGGATGACTCCACGGCGGGCTTGAGGTGTTTGAACATGAACACCACTCCCCCTCCTGCGGTATTTCGCAGATCTTAAAAAAACGGCGGCGCCCTGCCCACTTTTTTCCAAGATTTTTGCACATGTTAAAATTCATACCCAGGTCGCTCAAGGTCAGGTCACCAGGCCACATCAAGTGACCTCATCCCAGAAAATTAATAGTTTGTTCGCCAATGCTACACTATCTGAGTGATCACTTTCAAATTTTAGGCGATTGATAAGATTAACAGCATGAATAAATACGTATCTCTGAAGCTTGATATCTGTAACCTGTAAGGTCAAGAATGCAAACATTATGCATAAGTCAACGGGAACAAATTGAAATGTGTTCTTTTGGACGAAAGTCATACTTAACGCCCCTAAACATTGAATAACAGAGAAACATTACACACTGAATGGGAAAATTGCACCCGTGACTCTATTTATACCCAAGACGTGCTATCAGGTCATGACATGTATCCACTATCCACTATTCAGTTTTTTTTTACAGTAACTTTTTATAGAGCTAGAGCGGTGAAAACACATAAGATGTGTTCAGCTCGACAATACTAATCGACTAATTTGTAACATGACCTTTCTGGTCGGGTCATCACCATAACCCTTGGTCAGATTTTCAAAATCACATTTGACGGTCATATTATTTTTTAATTAGACGCGTCTCAAATCGAGGAACACGATGCCGGAACATTAAATGTCGTGTCGGTTTTGAATCAAATGAATTGCTGCAGAAAACAATTTCTGTAAAACCGTTTATTTCATGGGTTTTCTCCTCTGTAGGGCGATTAGTTGATCTTAGATCAAATCTGAGGACGCATTTCACACCCACAAAAAAAAAAAACGTTGAAAGAGCTACTGGGTGTACTTTTCGGCGGCGCTGTAGCTCTATTCGTTCGCAAGTTATTCGCCGATTCGTCAACAAGTGGCGTAAGAGGCAAAATTTGTCCTTCGATGAACTTTGGTGACCTGACCTTTGACCTAATCTAAGGCTCCCTTAATATCAGCTTCGGGTTACGTTGTTTTTAACGCCCTTTGGAATTTAAGCTCATCCTTCAGGCGTCCATTAAGGGTGTACTTCAACACTGTTAAGACACCCAAGTAACACTCGTAACGGTGTAAAATTGATAACAAACACTGACATTGCAGGGAATGACGCTCACATGTGTGATAAACTGAACACCCACTTTCATCATTGGTGTTATTCAACCTTGTTATTACCAACAATTCATTTAAACTACCAGTGATACATTTGTACCTGACACCCTGTACCCAATGGGGGAATCAATAAGTTGTATGCATACCTATATGATACAGCGTTATGAAATTACACACAGAATGTAGGTTGCAGGGAACAAATGCCACCACATTGCATCGCAAATCAGTCTAGCAGCACGGATACGCGGAGCATAATAGAAATAAGCAGAATCCAACCCCCTCCTCCTCTCCAGTGGGGTTACGAATTCGGATAAATACCCAAGCAGGGTGCGTGTTAAATTGCACACCAACACAAGAGAAAAAAATATGAGGATATATTTTTCGGATATTAAAGAACCCCTATCGGGAGTATGCCGCCATCCCCCCCCCCCCAGCGGCCAGACCATGTCTTTCGGAATCCGCAGCAGTGCCATTGCTAGCCAAGAATAGCTCACCTTTGCTAAAACTGGAGCTCTTCGAGTACCAAGACACCACTCACGATCACTTCTAACTCACTTGCACACACTTATACTCCCAACACACCGTAATCCCACCAGCGCCTCCGCCCGCAGTCGCGCACGTTTCAAACTAGTATGGCGGCCGGCCGCATGGAAGCCAACGGTTGAACATGGGCTACTAGGGCTGCATTATGTTCCCAATATTTTCCCGACGCGTTTTCTTTGAAGTATTGTATATGAATTTATTTATTTATTATCGTGGATTTGTTTATTTGATGTAGTTGAAGCAAATCCATTAGAATATAAATGCAAACTCTGTACACCATACAGCACAGCAGCGCCATCTACCCAACTGCACCCATAGGGAATTTCAAGGGTGTCTGACACTGCTAAGACAGGCTGACGAAGAAAGACGAACGTCTTTCGAAAGCTCCCGTAACTAATAAACGAAGCTGGTAATTTGAATATTTTTATGCTAGAATGTCTCTGTCCCAGCTAAACAATAACATTTATAACTACATGAAGTACCAAGAGAATACGAACGGTGTTAGTCATCCCCTGGCTCAGACCCCCTACGGCTCATACCCCTACGATAATACTAGCTAACACTTACATTTCATAACACTTCAATACCTACATTGTGATGTGATGTGATATGATACCTATCATTGTGTTCTTTCAAGTGTCACTGACACCTTCAACGGTGTTTAACCCTCGCCCTGGCAGGGGGGGGGGGTCGATGCGACCCCCCCCTAAGGTTTTTCGAAGATAGCGTAAAAACGGCGGCGCGCAGCGCCGCCAAATTTGGCACAGCCTATGGGGCAACCTTTTTACATATGACCTGAAAATTTCAGGTCCGGGTGACCTTGGGTCAGGTCACCAGGTCAGAAAAACCGGTACAAGGTCATGGTCAAATTTCAACTTTCTTTTTGCACCTGTACAACTCACAGTTCTCGACTGATTTCCTTCAAACTTCCAGGATGTGCTAAGTTCACCGAGTTGTATAACATATAGTTCGGGTTTTTTGAGGTCACTGACCTGAGGTCAGTTAGAGGTCATTGCGTCGTAATGTTAAGCCTATGGGAAAATACTAAATTCGGAAAATACTGGAGATATCCGCTTCGTTCTATCACTTTTGTGCTTTGAAACCACAGTACTTAACAGCAGGTCACTTGGTGCTTCTTTGTTTGGTGTACTTATCTATGGGTCAGGTCAAATGAGGTCAACTGAGGTCAAATCACATATTTTCCAATAACTTGGCACATAATGACGCTAGAGCTTAAAAAATGGTGTCATTGTGTTCCTGGTGATCAGCCGAATCGAATGATATGCGATATGATGCAATTTGGTTAATTTGAACTTAATTAGTTAATTAAAGTTTACTTAAAAATTAAGAAAAACTTTAAGTACACTTAAGCAAGCTAAAAAGTACATCATTCGACGCGCCTTGACGTGCTGAGTTCACCGGTGCTTTTCTTTTTGCTCTATCTTAATTAGATCAAAAGTTATAAGCGAAAAACGTTTGACCTGTTTTTAGCGAAATTTTTACATTTATACCCCCCAAAACCCCCCTAAATATTGACCTAGAACAACCAAATTTGCACAGGGGCGAGAACTCCATGGGGCCCACCTACCTACCAAATTTGGTGTTTCTAGGTGCCATAGGAGCCAATCGCGAGGGGGGGGGTCGCATCGACCCCCCCCCCTGCCAGGCCGTGTTATGAAAAAGGCCCTGCCAGGGCGAGGGTTAAGTGATGACATGACACTTTCAATACCTACACCCAGAGGGTGTTTTGTTTTCTCTTTGACACCTGCAAAAGGAGTGTTGAATGGGATCGACACTTCGATTGGGTACATCCCAAGTGTGCTTTTCAAGTGTCGTGTGACACCTTAAACGGTGTTTAAGGGATGACATGGCACACTCAGTACACCTAACGGGTGTTATGTTTTCTCTGTAACACCAAAAAAGGTGTTGGATGGGAGTTGAGACACCTCGATTACACCCCAAGTGTGTTATTTCAAGTGTCATGTGACACCTTAAACGGTGTTCAAGCAATGTCATTACACCAATAACGGTGTTCAACGGGGTAATGACACTGCTATGAGTGTTGAATGGGAGTTACGACACCTCGATTACACCCCAGGTGTGCTCTTTCAAGTGTCGTGTGACACCTTAAACGGTGTTTAAGTGATGACATGACACTTTCAATACACCCAGAGGGTGTTTTGTTTTCTCTTTGACACCAAAAGGAGTGTTGAATGGGAGCTACGACACTTTGAGTACATCCCAAGTGTGCTTTTCAAGTGTCGTGTGACACCTTAAACGGTGTTTAAGGGATGACATGGCACCCTCAGTACACCTAACGGGTGTTATGTTTTCTCTGTAACACTAAAAAAGGTGTTAGATGGGAGTTGAGACACCTCGATTACACCCCAAGTGTGTTATTTCAAGTGTCATGTGACACCTTAAACCGTGTTCAAGCAATGCCATTACACCAATAACGGTGTTGAACGGGGTAATGACACTGCTATTAGTGTCATGATACACCATTAATGGTGCTTAACACCCATAATACACTGATAAAACACCCGACCAGTGTTTTATATTTTTTCAGTGTTGTTACATAGAAATTAGAAACTTTGAATGGCATGGCAATTTATAATTTTAAATGACAATATTTTTATGTTTCTTCTGTAGGTAGGTAGGTAGGCAGGTAGGTAGGTACACCAGACTGTTATGGACACTTTTCCAAGTTGGTGGGGCAAAAAACCTAATGTATGTCTTGGTTTGAGTCGTTTGATTGAGTTGATTGATTCCTTTCATTGTCGCGTTTGAGTCGATTGAATCAATTCCCGAAAACTGCTCTGACTTGATTGATTTGATTGGTTTCCCAAATTTGTCGTGATTGAATTGATTGCTATCGATTGAGTCGTATACAACCCTGGTCACCAGAAGTCATCAAGGTAAAATTTAGTCCATTTCAACAATTTTGGAAACTGCCAACGGCTAACTCGGGAACCAATAGAGCTACAGCGCCTCGGAACGTGTTCCTTTCGTCGAGACGCGTCGAATGAACTATACGTTGACCTTGAAAGGTAATTTTGAAAATTTGACCGCACGTCAAGGTCATGACCTAACCGGAATGGGCCATGCTGCATATCAGTCGATCCTTATCGTCGAGCTGACCACATCTGACGTGTTTTCACCGCTCTAGCACGTCTCTATCAAAAGTTATAGCCAAAAAAACTGCTGGTGACCGTTTATGACCTGAGATGACCTCAAGGGCACACAAAAGGTTAACAGGTGCATTTTTACGATTCAGTGTGTTATGTTTACCTATGAACCGATGTTTGGAGGGTTTTAAACGACATTCGTCCGAAAGAGGCGCATTTCACTTTTCACCCACTGACTTAACCCTCGCCCCGTTGGGGGGGGGGCCATTTTGGCCCCCCCCTGTGGTTTTTCCTGAATAGCAAGAAAACGGCGGCGCGCAGCGCCGCCAAATTTTCAGTACCTTCCCGGGCATCAATTTGACACCTTCACACCAAATTTCAAGTCTTAGGTCACCTTAGGTCAGGAGTTATTGAGGTCAAACTGAGGTCATGTTCGAGCAAAAATGAGCAAAAAACATGCAATCTTGAAACGCTCACCAAATCTACAGTTATCAAGCAATTTCAAAGTTCTTTATATGGTCTAGTAGACAAAAAGCGGCGCTACAAAACTGCTATCTCGGATTTTCAAAATTTTTGGTTTTTGACCAAAAAAAAATCAAAAAATTGATTTTTTTAGAAAAACTTTGAAAAAATCCAAAATTTTTCCGAATTTCGAAAAAACCGGAATATATGTGATAGTCCCAGCGCTCTTCTATATACATACCAAATTTCAGATCGATATCTCGTTTTTTGGCCAAGTTATAGCGAAAAAACTGTTCAAAAATGATGACGTCAAATTTTTGAACTCAATTTTTAGCAATTCTAGACCACGTACGGCAAAACAAAGACCACCATTGAACTCCCCGTGACGAGCTGCATCGATTCGATACCCATTTTATGCAAAAACATTAACTTTGAAATTTGACCTAATTTGACCTGACCTTGACCTGACCTTGACCTGACCTTGACCAAAACGTGATCTAAGCTGGCCCCAAAGGCTGCCTGACCCATATAATCGCATTTGTCATGTAAAATGGACCATAAAACATGTATCACACGACACTTTCATATTGTGACTCCCCGTGACCTGACCTCTGTGACCTGACCTGGTATCAGTGACCTCAAATAGCAAAATATGTGTTTGAAGAACATTTCCCCATCGATGATTTTCAATGGAATGCATTTTACTCGATTTTACAACGCATTTGTTGAAGTGCCTGTAAACGGTGAAAATTGGACCTTTGACCTGACCTGTGACGTCATCGGTTTGACCTAGGTCAATAAAATTGGGTCAAAAGGTAGTTCCCCGTTGGGGCTATCCAACGCCGTTTACCGCTTGTCGCTATGTTGCGTGGTTCTCGAGATCTTAGGGGGGGGGGGCCAAAATGCCCCCCCCCCCCAACCGGGCGCGTTGCTCGGCAGAGCCCAACGGGGCGCGGGTTAAGGTCCCAAAATTGACCTGACCTTAGGTCACAGAAATAAAAAGTCCGAGATGAGCATCTTATACATATTGTTAGTCTTATCAATCTCTGGAAGTTTCAAAAGTGATCGTTCAGTCGTTGTAGCTATAGCGGGCCTTTTAACTTTTTTGAGGTAAGGCCACTTGACGTGCCCTGGTGAACTGACCTTGAACGTCCCTGATCTAAAATTTTCACAAGCTGTGTAGAAAAGATGTATGAACAGGTGTAACAAAAACAGCGGCGCTGCGCGACGCTGTTTTTTAGATATTCGCGAAAAAAACCTAAGGGGGCGGAACCTTCCCTTTCAGCACGGCGCAGATTAATGGGAGACAATTGAAATGCTCTTCTTCTGAACGAAAACAACCTCAAACATCGGGATTCAGGTAAATATGACACATTTAATCGGTAAATGTCACTCGTGATGTGACCACTTTTATGTTACTGAGGTCATCTCAGTTCATGAAAGGTCTCCAGTAGATTTTGGACAATAACTTTTGATAGAGATATGATAGACCAATGAAACACCCTATATAATTATTTTCCTTCTCAAAAATATGGATCGACTAATATGCAGTATGACATTTCCCGGTTAGGTGATGACCTTTACTTTAGGTCAAATTCTCAAATGCCCTTTTAATGTCAAATTCTAGTCCATTTGACTCGTCTGTCTCGAAAAAATGGAACACGATGCTGGATAAACTAATCTCGTGCAGGTCTGAGCCCAGAGGTAGTACAGATAAACGTCATCCGCGAAAAGTATATTTTGAGGCTAAAACGTTTACCTTAGGTCAAATCTGAGATAATCAATAAGAGAGAGCATAAAAAGAGCTATCGAATATGCGCTTTGCTGCGGCGCTGTAGCTCAATCTGTTTCTGAATCCTGACATGCGCCGCTTTGTCAAAAAATGTCAACATCGGCGAAATTTGATTTTCGGTTGTCGCTGGTGACCTGACCTGCGACCAGCTCGACCTAACCTTAAAAATGATCTAAGTAGGGCCGCCTGGCTGCTGCATCTTGAAAAGGGCCCTTGGTGTCGATGAGAAAGCCCCATTGTCCAATAATTGCCTAGCGTCAGTGGTTTCTTGAATGGGGCGGGGCGACCGAAGTCTCCATTCAGTTCCGCGTCAGTGACTACTGGAGGGCGTCAACGACCTCGGATAGGGCGAATGTGATCTTCAGAAGGGCACCGGGTGCTCTAGAGGGGTGCAATGCTTGGATGGGGTCACTGCTGCCTTCAGTAGGGCGTCGGACGCTCTGGAGGGGCGCCATTGATCTCGGATGGTCCGACTGGGATTTTCAGAGGAGCATCAGTGGTTTCAGAGGGGCGCCATTGATCAAGGATGGGCCGACTGAAGTACCGGTTCAGGTAGGCGCCAGTGGCTCTTGAGGGGCGCCAGCGACCTCGGATTGATGGGGCGACTGTGATCTTTAAACGGCGTTGAGGAGCGCCATTAGGCATGGATGGGGCCACTGTTGCCTTCAGCAGGGCGCTGGAGGGAGGCCCTGGAGGGGCTTGAGCTTGGGTGGGCCGACTGTAGTCTCCAGGGGCGTTGTCTCGGATGGGGCGAATGTGTTTTTCAGAGGGGTGCCGGGTAGTCTAGAAGGGCGCCATTGGTTTCAGAGGGCTGCCATCGATCTTAAGATGGGACAGCTGTAACCTTCGTTTAGATGGGCGCGATCTTCAGAAGCGCGCCGGACGCTCTGGAGGGGCGTCATTGGGCTTGAATGGGGCGACTTAAAGGTAGTGTGCCACCTTCCAAATTGGAAGGTGGCACACTACCTTTAAGAACCTGGCGATGCACCTACCTACCTTTCCGCACTCAACAGGAAACGTTTTTTTAAATCCAGATGATAAAGTGCAAGGCCCTATATACTAATAAGTGTGATTAATTAATAATTCACATCTCCACAGTCCACATCTCCTCAGAAACAACCCACTAAACTCTATAAATATCTGAAACCCCTACAAAAATAACTGAAACAAAAGCGCCGTTTTCGTCTCGCTAATTACGTTTACGTGCCTAATTAATCGCTAATTTGCTGCATTGTTTAATTTGCAGCAGAACGTTTGTTGATCATTTTCTCCTGAGAGCCTAAGCATAACATTTTTAATATATTTCATTTTACTTATAATATTTTACCGAATATTATTAAGTGGTTTTATTTCAAATGAAATAATAATGAAAACGAATTTGGTGTTGTACAACCGATTTATTTTATGATGATCTACCATACTACATGATAATCAATGACGTCATCTTACCAAAATATCAGAAGACGTAGAATAAGGTTTTATAAAAGCTTAGCATACTTATTGGCAAAACGTTTTCATTATGTTCCTACTTCCTTTGTCCTTAACTTATCCTGTGGTTCCAGAGTCCCTGTCCTCTCCATTTCCTTTTAAATATATTTTTAATCCTCATCCCTATCCCCCCCTCCTAACAGTTTCAAATTGTATTGCAATAAAATGTTTTGAATTCCTCACATAGGTACCTAACATCATGACATGCCACGTCCAGAGTCGTGGACAGCTAAATACTTCAAATATCTTCCTTCCCAATCTGACAACATCCCACGTCTCAAATGCACATTGTATGGAAAGATTTTTCAGGCTGCCCGTCAGTCTCTGTCTAACCGAAACCGTCACATGCACAATGCAGGTAAGATATTTATTTCTATTTCCCTATGGTTAATATGTTATTGATGCATATTATCCATTAAAATAAACATGGTGTAGGGTAAATGGCCAAATCACGAACACTGCCAAAATCCGAGCAGCCAACTTTCAACTGCAATATCTGATATTTAGTGTAAATGGAGTTGGAATATGGCCAAAATTAAATTGACAACTTTTAGGTGAAAGGTGGTGATTTGGGTTAAGGGGCGAGTCAACTACTGGGTTATTTTGCACCCATTCAATGAAACTTCTGCTCAAATTCTACCCATTGAACCTCAATATCATGATCCACCTGTCCATCACTAGGTATTCTTCCTTATTACATAGAAACTTTGAATGGCATATTGGCATGGCAATTTATAATTTTAACCCTATTCCTGGCGGGGGGGCCTCAGGAGCCCCCCCCTGAGGTTTTTTGGTTATATCTCCCAAACGCGTTGAGCTAGGAAGCTCAAATTTTCTGACTTTTCCTAAAAGGCTTCTACGCAACATGTCTGAAAATTTTGAGTTGATCTGACCTCATGTCAGGTCACCAGAGGCGGTTTGGTGACGCTACCTCAGAAAAGTTTGCAATCACGCCAGAGCTAGAGTTTTTGACCGATCAATTTCTTCTCTTCAGGGTTTAGTTAGGGTACCAGTATGTGCAATTTGTATATCTCGGAATTTTGATATCGGTGACCTAAGGTCAGGTCAATTTCGCGACCTCCCCATTATAAGTCAATGGGGGAAAAATCAACTCCCTGTTTTTACTACTAAAGCGGGTCGGAATGGCCCCATATACCATACATGACTTCATATACGATCAACCTTCACTACCTTGAGGTCTGTTTTGCTGTTGGGCAGCTGTGAGGTCATGTGACGTCATCAAAGGTCACCAAAGGTTTTTGGCCAATAACTCCGTACAGGAACAAGATACAGACGCGTGGATGGTCTCATTGTGTTCAGCTCGTCAAGACGCATCGAATGATATACATGATGACCTCGAGGTCACGTGACCTGAGGTCAACCTTTGACCTTGACCTTTCGAGGTCAACATATATATCATTCGATGCGGATTGACGAGAGGATCACGATGATGCCCTTAGTTTGTTCCTATCTTGACTAATTCGAAAGTTATTCGAGAAAAACTCTCTCCATATCTAGTGCCGCCATTTTGACTTTTTCGACCCCTGTGACGTCATCTTTGACCTGACCTGAAAATGACCTTTGTAAAAATTGTAGATCTTGGCCGTGCGTATCCGATGCCGTTTACCGCTTGTCGCTATCTTGCTTCGTTCTCGAGATCTCAGGGGGGGGCCGAATCGGCCCCCCCCCCCGCCAGTTTCTTGTCCCGGCGGAGCCCGCCAGGAATAGGGTTAAATGACAATATTTTTTATGTTTCTTCTGTAGGTAGGTAGGTAGGTAGGTACACCAGACTGCTATGGACACTTTTCCAAGTTGGTGGGGCAAAAAACCTAATGTATGTCTTGGTTTGAGTCGTTTGATTGAGTTGATTGATTCCTTTCATTGTCGCGTTTGAGTCGATTGAATCAATTCCCGAAAACTGCTCTGACTTGATTGATTTGATTGGTTTCCCAAATTTGTCGTGATTGAATTGATTGCTATTGATTGAGTCGTATACAACCCTGCTAGTACCTCAACTTTTAAATCACCCCGTGACGTTACACTAATATTCCACGCATATGCCACAAGCATGGACACTATCGAAGGGTGTGCATTGAACCCCTTCCCCCTCTCACCACAATACGAGACGAGTAATATACACGATTAACGATGAAACTTGCTAGTTGAGGCTGATCAGTTCGTCCATTTGCCGTCTCCCCTGTTCATTTGCATATACCGGCATTACATGTGTGATCTGAGGTATATCTTATCACCTCTGACATTGAGGAGTCTGAGGCCCTCCGGCAGCTGCCCCCTCAGTAGTGGGAGGTCGGCGGCGGTAACTGATAGGTCCTGCAGCCCACGGCACCTGGTGAGGGGCTCCAGGCTGCCGGCCGTGTGATCAGTACAATCTGGAAAACACGCAGACACACATATAGACAGGATCATTTGGCTGTAATACATGTCGATATATGACAAAACGAAAAAACACCTAATAACTCACATGGTTTTATGGACGCAGTAGACAATGGTAAAACAGTGCTATTATATGATATATGCAATGTTAAGCAAATGCATTGAACTTCATTGAACAGTGCAACACAATTGTTATGAGTATGATCAACTAACTCTGAACGAATATGTCACTGAGTAAACAGTCCTCCATTTTGGAGCTCAATTGGCTTCATTATTTCGCAAAGCACATTGGCTATGTATCACTTCTGTCTCCATGAGGTGCGACACCGGCACACCGTTACTCGATGTCCGCCATTCGCTGAGCTCGTATATCAGCGGCCTGTCCGTGCTGCCGCTGCTCACCGTATATCTCCAGTCGTTTGACCGTCCGTCTCAGGTCAGCCAGGTGACTGATGGTGTCGGCAGCCACCCCCTGGAGCAATACTGACAGACCATGAAACCACGGTTTCCATTCCGGCCACCTCGGCTCCGTCACCTCCGGCCCTGTCGGACAGAGCTGTGTCAGCTGACTGCAGTCGGACAGAGCTGCCGCCAGCTCCCCGCTGCACCACTGACACCAGAGTGTCAGACACTGACACAGCCAGCACTAACACATCCGAGCGGCTGCACAACGATATTTTTAGCAACAGCATACATACGTAAATATGCAAATAGGGGCAATAGGGTATTACGATTTTTGCAAGGCACATTGGCCTAGGCACTGGGCAGCCAGTCATGGTATAGTAACGGATCAGGTTGGTAGAAAACATAAATATATGGTTCGCAGTGGTTGCAATGAAACCATTTCAAATTACCATAATTGCTACAATAATATTTCATGCATGCACTTGATGCTCACACTATATGCAAATGCATGCATTGCATCACTCTAACAATACCATATAACACAAACAAGGCTGTAAGATGTTGGCTGAATTCGAACGGTTCGTCCATTTGCCGTCTGTCTCCCTGTTCATTTGTATATCCATGTGCATTGTCCATTATACCGGCATTACATGTATGATCCGTGGTATCTCACCTCTGACATTGAGGCGCTGGAGGCACTCCGGCAGCTGCCCCCTCAGTCGCGGGAGGTCGGCGGCGGTGACTGACAGCCGCTCCACAGTCTCCCGTGAGCTCCGCAGCTCCGTCAGCTCGCTGTCACCGACTCCGGCCGGAAGGATGACAGTGTTTGGCTCCACCCTGATGATGGCACCACGAAGTTGACTTGGAATAGTAGTTATTTGTGCTGGAAAGGTGATTGAACCAATGTCAGGCATTAGTCTAGCTCAAACATAGTACACTTACCTACAGGTGTAGAAAACACAAAGTGAAAACTGTTTGTGGCTACAATGCTGTGATAATTCCGTGTCTGAGTGAGTATGTACTTTATCAAAACGATGTGAATTTCATAAATTACGGCGACTTTCCATAACAGAATATTCAACAAATAAAATGATAATGGGTCTTTGACATATAAAATAAAAATCGCAATTAAATTAGTAGATTATATTCCGAACTAAGACATATTTTCATGATGTCAATTGATCAATCTGACAGCTTTTGAATCCTTTTCACTTAACCCTATTAGTGGCAGGCTCCTGGCTACCCCTATTAGTGGCAGGGGGGGGCTGTTTACGACCCCCCTTGATATCTCGAGATCTAACGGGCCGATTTTCGAAATTCAAACGGCATTCGATTTCGCTCAACGTGATCTACATTTCTAAAAAATAAAAAATAAAAATGTTAATAGGGGGGTAGAGGGGGGTAAAAACGTGCAAATTGCAGATACATTTTAGACTGTTTATCACGGCCAGGTTTCTGAACCAATCTTAACGCAACTTTTGCCGATCGATAGAGAATGAACCAGGAATTCACATGGATCCTAAAAATATGCATTTTCAAAAATCATAGGCGGATACAGATCATTGAGATTGGGGGTACACAAAAAGTATAGTAAATAAGGTTTTTGTTGGTACTGTTTCTAAAAAGGGTGGTAATGGTCTTGTTATGTTACAATTTTCTTATGAGAGAACGACTTCAATTGTATTGGTCATGCATAGGCGGTGTCACGGCACCTATGTTGGGAGGTAAAACATAACCCCCCTTTTTGGACGCCTGGATCCGCCTATTATAGCAAAAACGTGTCAAAAGAGGATGCACAATAACTGTATATGTTATCACATATTACCTTTCATTCACTGTTCGTAAAACTGGTGCAGCATCGTGATCTTCGCCCAAATGACTCGCTTCACGAATAGGACCCCCCAATTCCCAGTGCTCTGGAGCCGCCCCTGGTAAAGTTATGAACTTGAAATTTTCAGGGAATGTGCCCAATTAAGTTTTAGGAAAAGTCAGAAAATTTCAGCATCGTAGCTTTAGCGGTTTCGGAGATATTCCCGAAAAACCTGAAGGGTGGATAAAAACACCCCCCTGCCACTAATAGGGTTAAGTATTTTGTTCAGCTATTATGTGTAGCTAATTATTTCAACTTTCTATCGTTATAAATTTTATAGCGTAAATATTACGTCCATGACAGGCCCAAATTATTGACCAGCACCATTCACCACACGAATTGTCATTCTACGGCTTACCAAATACCATGGCTTATGGCTTCCGTCTTACCTTAGGATGAGGGAGGCAGCATTACCTACAGTACATGTAATATGTGTTGTATCCAGTTATTCCTGGTTTGATTTAGGCTTCAGAGTGTCGGGGATAAACTGCTTCCCCACGTTATTTATAAACATTTGCTAGAAAAAAAAAAATAGACAGTACCTTAGAGCAAAAATCACAAGCAAGGAACGGTGCCGCCGGCCTGTTTCTCCGTTCTTCGTGTCCCCGTGTCGCCCCCTGCCCCGTTCAGGAGCGCCCGGCAGCGCCACCTGCACCTGACCAGTCCGGCAGCGTTTGGGGTCGCCGCGCACCGCCGACAATCAGCTGACGCGGCCGGCAGCGCGTCTCAAGGTCACTGGAGGTCAGCCGGGCCGCGGCCCGCCGGGGTGGCCGTGACGTCACAGCCAGAGAACGCTGAGCGCCGGAACAGCTACTGTTGTTTATCCCTTCCTAGCCATTCATATATGAGTAACTTCAATCGTTGCTCACCATCCGTGACTAGTAGCGTAATCCGTGACCCCAGCTCCGTGGCCAGGTGACTTATGGTGTCGGCAGCCACCCCCTGGAGAGATACCGACAGACCACTCCCGTACCGTCCAGGCCACCTCGGCTTCGTCACCTCCGGCCCTGTCGGACAGAGCTGTGTCAGCTGACAGCAGTCGGACGGAGCTGCTGCCGGGTCGGGAGGCGGCTGACACTGTGGTGTCAAACCCTGACACAGACGACACTGACAACGCCAGGGTCGATCGGCACTGTTGGACAGTAATTGAACACTGTGCACAATGCATGCGCTATGCTTATACATGCGTCAGTTAATTAACCCGCGCCCTGGTGGGGTCTGTTTATAACGCGACCTGGTGGGGGGGGGGCTATTTTTTGCCCCCCCCCTCGTATCTCCGAAACTACTGGACGGATCCGCAAAATTCAAACAGTGTTCGATAGCCCTGTCAAATTTGTCGAAGGAAACCAAATTTCATTGACCTCGGGGTCACCGATGACGTCACAGGTCAGGTCAAAGATAAAATGTTTCACCGTTCACGGGGCTTCTAGGGAAAGCGCTATAACACCGAGTAAAACGCATTTTGTCGAAAATCAGCGATAAGACGTCAGTTGTCTAGTACATATGTTGCTATTAGAGGTCACTGGTCATACCAGGTCAGGTCACAGGTCAGGTCACCAAAGGTCACCAAGGGTCACCACATGAACCCAACTTTACTAAGGTTGTGCGATGCATGTTTTATGGCCAGTTTTTCATTTCCAACCCAACGGTGTTGGTTATAAGACCATCAGGTACGGTTTAGGTCACTTTCTGGTGGAGGTCAGGTCAAGGTCAGGTCAAAAAAGGTCAAATTTCAAAGTTGATATTTTTGCATAAAATGGGTATCCATTCGATGCAGCTCGTCACGGGGAGTCTAATGGTGGTCTTTGTTTTGCACTACAAGGTCTAGAATTGCTAAAAATTGAGTTTGAAAATTTGACGTCATTAATTTTGAACAGTTTTTTCGCTATAACTTTGCCAAAAAAGAGGTATCAATCTAAAATTTGGTATGTGGATGGAAGGCGGTAAGGACTATCACATATATTCCGGTTTTTGCGAAATTCAAAAAACTTTTTGGATTTTTTGACTATTATATCCAAAAAATCTATTTTTTGATTTTTGGGGGTCAAAATAAAAAAATAAAAAATCCGAGATAGCAGTTTTGTAGCCCTGTCAATTCTACAGCTTTTATGTCCTAAACATTTTTCTGTATTTGCAAAGCTATAGGCCTGACAGCTCTTCCCGCGAAACCCTTTTTTGGGTCGAAAACGGCAGAACATGACGTCACTCTGACGTCATTTCCGGCCAACCTATCATAGCTTTTGGAAAAATGTTTGGTCACAAGGTGTAAAATTGATGTCCAGGAGGGTACTGAAAGTTTGGTGACGATCGGCGCAGCGGTTCTGGAGATATATCGAAAAGTCTGGAGGGGGGGCAAAAAATAGCCCCCCCCCACCAGGTCGCGGGTTAATACAGTTCAGTACATAAAGGTCATACAGGTTCAGTACATACAGGTCATATTCGTTTGCAAGAGTATAAAGTAGGTATGTACAATACAGTGGCTAATGTTTGTGTAGCAGGTAGGTAGCATGGCACACATATGTCCGCTGAACGTTTATCACTGAAACTGTTACTTTATGTGAGCTATGTAAGTACCACCATTCAGAAGTAATAGTACGCGTTTCCTCAACTATTTCTCACCGGCAACGTATAGCGTCCTCAGTGACGTCGGCAGCAGCCGCAGCCACCGCCCCGTTCCGAAGGACGGGACTCTGACGGTCAGCTCCTCCAAGCGGGGAAGACTCTGCAGGAGCGCCGCCAGCTGATTCTCGCCAAGGGCTGACGGAGCGTCGAACGTCGTCACGGTCCTTAGCGCCTCTCTCAGCACTGTGGTATCACTGTGTGCCGATGGCTGGGGCTCCGTCTGTACCGTGACGTCATGAAACGCTTTTGTAATTTTACTGAAAAGACAAGAAAAAGAACATAAATCAAAATGCAAAAGAAGTTCACAACTTTAGTTGGCTCCTTTGATGATCCGATATGCATTTAGGTAGGGGAGAGAGGTCATATTGCGCCACCTTAACCCTATTAGTGGCAGGGGGGGTTGTTTTCATCCACCCCTCATGTTTTTTCGGGAATATCTCCGAAACCGCTGAAGCTACGATGCTGAAATTTTCTGACTTTTCCTAAAACTAAATTGGACACATTCCCTGAAAATTTGAAGTTCATAACTTTACCAGGGGCGGCTCCAGAGCACTGGGAATTGGGGGGTCCTATTCGTGAAGCGAGTCATTTGGGCGAAGATCACGATGTGCAGCATCGGATGCTGCACCAGTTTTACGAACAGTGAATGAAAGGTATCATGTGATAACATATAAAAAATTATTGTGCATCCTCTTTTGACACGTTGTTGCTATAATAGGTGGATCCAGGCGTCCAAAAAGGGGGGTCATGTTTTACCTCCCAACATAGGTGCCCTGACACCGCCTATGCATGACCAAAACAATTGTAGTCGTTCTCTCATAAGAAAATTGTAACATAACAAGACCATTACCACCCTTTTTAGAAACAGTACCAACAAAAACCTTATTTACTATACTTTTTGTGTACCCCCAATCTCAATGATCTGTATCCGCCTATGATTTTTGAAAATGCATATTTTTAGGATCCATGTGAATTCCTGGTTCATTCTCTATCGATCGGCAAAAGTTGCGTTAAGATTGGTTCAGAAACCTGGCCGTGATAAACAGTCTAAAATGTATCTGCAATTTGCCCGTTTTTACCCCCCTCTACCCCCCCCCCTATTGACATTTTTTATTTTCATTTTTTAGAAATGTAGATCACGTGGAGCGAAATCGAATGCCGTTTGAATTTTGAAAATCGACCCGTTAGATCTCGAGATATCAGGGGGGTCGTAAACAGCCCCCCCCCCCCCTGCCACTAATAGGGGTAGCCAGGAGCCTGCCACTAATAGGGTTAAGGATATCGGCCTATTGCGGCTAAAGTTGACCAGCTGTCATGCTTGATGATATCTCAAATTGTACCTCAGTTATTTTGGCATCAAATTACAACTCCTAATTTGTATCACACCCATAAAAAAATAACAAGAGAAAAGTTTTCCGACACACCTGCAAAGGGCGCATTTACGGACTACCCCATCAAAAAGCGCCCATGCCTCTCATGTAAAAGCGCCCTATTAAAAACAACGGTTTGCCACCTAACTAAGTAGCCTATTTGGACGTGTCAGCCCATTAACCATTTATGCTGTGAAGGCTAAGGTAATGGTAAGGTGAGCGCTCTAATATTCAAAGTGTTCAATGAAATGTGTCCCAACCACAAGATGCTGTTTCTCTGGGCTGAAGAATAGGGCGCAAATAGGGTGGACGCAATTACGGTTGGAACACATTTTTCATGAGCTTCAAATATGGCGAGGACAGCGAAGCCACGGTGATGATAAACTTTCAAAACTACCATTAAACGAGCAATTAACAATGATTATTAGTTGAATCACTATCTCTAAGATAAACCATGACACTAGCAAAGGTCGAAATAGACTGTTTCGCGTAAGAAAATAGAGGAAATCACAAAAAATGGTCTGCGAGAAAGCTGAGACACCTCACCTGCCCCCATGGACCGGAATAAGAGCGAGTTATTGGTGGTGAAGTAAATGCACACATTCGAGCATTCATTCGAATCGAATTTTGGACAGGAGGAAGGTGTGGCGCATTTAAGAACATGGCGCAATATGACCTCTCTCCCCTACATATCGTCGTCAGCAACAGTATGTTGTCAAATCTATTCGGTTGAATAAAATCGTTCAGAGTTGATTTCACACGAATCTGAACGATTTGATACGACCGATTAGATTTTGTGACACGATTGCTGATGACGACATGTAAATACGTGCGGGATATAATGCCCCGAACTGGCCAACATTATGCAGATTGCAGGACGTCTGTCGAAAGCTGGAACAATACGATCGAGACTAAACGGCTAACTTGCAGAAGATGGTACGAATTCAAGGCATGTTTCTTTAATTGGGCGGAAATTACAATTACAAGCTACTCGACCTTAAAAGACCTAGTGGTGGTTTATTTCTTACACCTTCTACAAAGAAAGTTTACTTCTCACCATGACAGCTCTCCAAAATATCTCAGCCCCCACAGCAACCCCTGCTGCCTCCCAGTCTCACCCCTGGGGACGGCCGGATGGCGCCGCTCGCCGGCGGACCTCCTGCCGCAGATCCTCCACCACGGTCTGGCGAGTGGTCCGCTCTTCGACCACTGCCTGCTCCAGGCGGACCATCGCATCGTGAAGTGCGGCGTACTCCCCCTTGAGCTTCTTTGTCTCCTTATTGTCTTTTGCCACCACCTCGTTTAGAATGGTCACTTTTTCACGAAGGGGGGCCACCACTCCACGAAGGGCGGACATCTCTTCACGAAGGGCGGACACCACTTCACGAAGGGCGGACACCTCCCGGCGAAGGGCGGCCAGGTCTTCACGCACATCTGTCATCTCCATCTGGAACGCAGAATTACAGTTTTTTACGTTTCTACTCATCATAAATCAGTGGCCTAGTACGTAGCGTTACGTCGTACGCATTACGACATGTCGTGCAGCGTCGTGTCTAATCACGTCACAAAACGACATGTCATTACGTATTACGACATGTTTTGTCACGCAACCCGTATTGTTGCATACCAGGCAGGCAAGCTTGGCAGTCAGGCAGACAGGTCTTATGTAGGTAACCAATATAGAAATTGACTATCGTTACTAGTTTTTCGCAAAAAAAGAGATAATAAAAAAAACGTTATCACTTCGAAAGTCTACCCCTGGCCAGGCCGTTTTCATAACGCGGACGGTGAGGGGCCGGTTCGACCTTTGGCGATTAGCTCCTGACCTGATGCACTTAGAAACACCAGATGTATAGGGTAAGTGAACTCATACGACATCTCGCCCCTGTTCAAATCTAGTGACTGACACAGTCACACAGACAGTTACACAGACAGTCACAAAGACAGTCACACAGACAGTCACACAGACAGTCACACAGACAGTCACACAGACAGTCACACAGTCACACAGACAGTCACACAGATAGTCACACAGACAGTCACACAGCCAGTAACACAGACAGTCACACAGTCACACATACAGTCACACAGCAGGACCTCGGCTAAGGAATTTCGACTGGGCAGATGGGGACAAACCCGACTCCAGAATGTCATATACAACCTAATATACACCGTATAAGCGGACCTTTACACCACGCGTAACATACATATTATATATACCGTAGGAAAAGGTATACCAAATCCTGCCTAATCAGTTAACCCTCGCCGGCACAGGGGGGGGTTGATGCAACCCCCCCCCCCTAAGGTTTTTCGCAAATAACTCGCGTAAAAAGCGGCCGATCGCGACGAAACTTTCAGTACCCTCGCATTGATCAATTTTACACCTACCCTGAAAATTTCGTGACCCTGACCCCAATGACCTTTGACCTGTGCCCTCTTTTCTGTGACCATGTTTGGCCGAAATCGCGGTTCGGCGCATGTCGGCTCGCATTAGCCGCGCGTTTGCAAGCTTTTCGTGGTTTCAAACGTTCAAACATGTGATTTGATGTTGCTCCCATGCATTAGGGTGGGTGTCAAGGTCACCTGAAGGTCAGGTCAGGTCATTGACCTTTGGTGACCTCGGGTGACCTCGGTTCACTTTTTCGAGTTTTACATGTTTCTATGCTAGTTTTTGGAGCTGAATTCGAATTTAGCAACCATTTGAACATTTACGAAGTAGTTTTGGTGCCTTCGTAACATGTTACGAAGCTGTCCGAGGCGGTTGACACGTATTACGAATACCCGTCACAACCCCTACCGGTTGACCTGACCTGACCTGACCCGACCTGGTCTAAATGCTTGAAGACATCATCTCTGATCAAAACTAACACGATATTCGTGATCAGCACCCCGGAAAACCACATAGCAGCCACACTTTACGACTTTCTAACAGGTCCCGATTTTCCCGGTTTTCGGGTCATTGACCTGACCTGGAAGGTCACCCGATGACCTAGGACCTTAAAATTGGGTATCATTGGCTTCCTCTCGTGACGGGCAACACGCTCGTTTTTTCCGCGAAGCTCTAGCTCGATCAGGGGCCAAACGCGAGGGGGGTCGTACCAACCCCCCCCCCCCTTGTGCCGTCGAAGGACTCAAAATGGCCTGTGCCGGCGAGGGTTAAGGCATCCGTAAACATGTCTACACAAACTTCTACGAAAGGTTTCGAGGCCAGCGTAGGGCGCTCATAAGACGAAGTCGAGCCCCCGGAGGCTAGCAATATGGCCCTTTAGGGTCCGCTTTGGGACCCTAAATGGCCAAATGTGGACGTGGGGCCCAAAGAAGCCAGTGCGTAGCCCTTTCAGACGTAGCCCTTTCAGCGTGGGGCAATATAAGGACAAAGTGGTCCCTGTGGGGTCCTCTAAGACCAGCGGCGTGGGGTCTTCTGAGGTCAAATTGGGGCCCTCTGAGAACAGCTTGGGGCTATCTGAGGACAATGCGGGCCTTCTTAGGCAACGTGGAGCCCTCTGTCTTCTGGAATTCTAAGGCTGGCGCTGGGACATCAGAGGCCATCTCGATGGCCTCGATGGTCAGACTGTAGCCCTTATGCATGTTTAACCCTCGCCGGACCTATTGGTTTTCTACATACGCGTCGGCCGAGGGGGGCGGGGCGGGTACGACCCCCCTCGCCGTTTCGCCCCTGGTGGAGCTAGCGCGTCGCGGAAAAAAACGAGCGTGTGCGCCGTTACAAGACGCAGAGATTGGTACCCAATTTTAAGGTCCTAGGTCAACCGGTGACCTCTGAGGTCAGGTCAAGTGCCCCAGGGTACGGTTCAGTTTTTGGTGAATAACTTCGCAAAAAACGGCCGCAGATCCGCGATTTTGGCAGCATCGTGTTCGCCTCACTCAGGCGCGTCGAATGGTATACTTTTTGTTCGGTCAGGTCAACTTAGGGTGTTGACCTCAGGTCAAGGTCAGGTCAGCACCCCCAGGTCACGAAGTTGGTCGAAAGAGGTCATGTCGCATATCATTCGATTCGGCAGGTCTTCCTGAGTCCATTGGTGGCTTTCTCGACTCGCTAGCTCAATTTGATCGGGAGTTATTGACGAAAAACTAATATGACCTTGATGACGTCATAAATGACGTCACGGAAGGCCAACATTGCAAAAGTGACGCATCTAACCTTGCAAGGAATGCATCAAATCACGATTCTGTGTGCTTGAGATAGTTGGAGATCGTTCCCGGCGCCAGAATAGCAGTTTTCATTTTTCCCCATTGACTTATAATGGTGAGGTCACGAAAATGACCTGACCTCATATGACCTTTAGGAAAAATCCGAGATATACAAGTTGTGAGACTCATAATGGATACTAGATCCTGCAAGTTTCATTTCTTTTTGACATCTCCTCTGGCAGTGAGGGCGTTGCGAAGTTGCGACATCTGAAGACCGTGCAAAGGTTCACTTATGAAGTCATAGGTCAGTGACCTGACCTGACCCAAAAATGCGGTTGGTGTCAAAAGATGCGGCTTGGATCAAAGGTTAGGTATGCCAAGTTTCAGCTCTCTATCGCCAGCGTGTTCGGAGCTATCGCGAAAAAAAACCTATGGGGGGCGGCACCCCCCCTTGGCCGGCGAGGGTTAAGCCCTCTGAGGTCGAGACGGACCCCTAGATGCCGGCATGACCTCTCAGAGGCCGGTACAGGCTTACTAAAACCGGCATGGGTTCCTTGAGAGCGGAGGGGGCCTTTAGAGGCTTACTCAAGGGCTCTCATGAGCCATCGTGGGCCCTGTGAGGTCAGCATAGGCCTTCAGTGAGGCCATTGTGGGTGTAGAGTCCGTGTCCACCAGAGACGTGTATTGGCTGCCTGCCAAGCACCAACTGACCCGGCCGGCCAGGGAACTGACCCGGTCGGCGGTCACAACATTACGTGACCACAGTAGGGCGGGGCTGCCACTGGCCGCAGTGCAGACAGCGCGGACGCCAGTTGATACAGCCCAGACACCAGTTTTGTCAGATATCGTC
The DNA here is from genome assembly GCF_019059575.1 of Amphibalanus amphitrite. Classification (NCBI taxonomy): domain Eukaryota; kingdom Metazoa; phylum Arthropoda; class Thecostraca; order Balanomorpha; family Balanidae; genus Amphibalanus; species Amphibalanus amphitrite. The sequence goes on along the minus strand of NW_024881904.1, from coordinate 214,791 downwards.
ACCAATTTTTCAGGATACTTTTTTCAGGATACTTTTTTTCAGGATACAATTTTTCGGGGCAGCACAGAGAGGAGGACAGAGAGCGTGTCACGCGTCGCTCCTCACGAAAGCCGTCCGCAGGGGTCGGTGGTGGTGGGTGTGTCGGCGGATCAGCCTCTGAATCGAGTGGCGGCACCGCAACTGGCTCTTCTTCCGGTGCCTGGAGTGACTGAGGGATCCTGGTCGGGGTCAGCCTGGACGATGGCGGCGGCGACGGTCCCGGTCTGGTGCCCACTGCTGACCTGGCTGTGGCCAGCACAGAGGCAGCGTTACCTCTGGCAACAGCGATGGAGACTCTTTGTGAGAGCCAGACTGTTTCGCGCTTGTCGCCGGTGCGGGCTGTCAGCCGACGGCCAAGCTCATCTCATCTCATCTCATCTCATCTCATACTGTATTAAGGACATCCGCAATATACTTGCGGCTATTACTGCCTTTCGTCACGTGATAAAACAAATGAACGTCAATCGGCAATGGGAGAGTAGGCACCACAAAATGACAACGATCAAACATACAACTGTCACACGCACGCACACACATACACACAAAAACTCAGTCGCGTCTTAAATCGGTTCCAACTCTGAGGTGCCGCCTGAGGCGGCAGCCAAACAGGTGCGGAGGTAGCCGCGGCAGGTCGGGCGGCAGCGCGTTATAAGCGGCCGGCCCGCGGCACTGAAACCGCCTCCTCCCCATCTCGGTGCGGCACCGCGGCACGTGGAGCAGGTGGTCCTGTCGAGTGTCGCGTGACCACGTCCCGGTCACGACCGCGGGCCTCGGCCACAGTGGCGAGACCGGCTGCCAGCTCCTCGGGTTCCCCGCTGCGGCGTACCTTGTGCAGCAGGCTGAGAGTGTGGTACGACACTAGCTGATCTGCGCTGAGCCACTCCAGCCGCCGCAGCAGGTCAGATGCGTGGTCATACTTCCTGCGACCGAAGCTCCTTCATGAGACAGGCTGCAGCCGGACCCAGGACACCAGACGTTTCGACCGCAAAAGGGACGAAGACGTATCGCTCACAGAGAGCTGCATATCGAGTGCGCTTGCGCTCTTCCGCACAGCGGGCGGCGCTCCCAGGATTCAGCGCGGAGCTGATGATGGCCGTTGATGAGTAAGTGTCGCAGCAGGTAGCGTCCCATACGAGGATCATCCCCCGGCTGAAAGGGAAGAGTGTAATCCCATCGGGACGTCGGCCATCTCCTCTGTCAAGGCCGGTGGGCTCCAGCACACTCTCAAGTCCTGCGCTGCTGAGTGCTCGCCGTAGCACGTCATTTAGGTTAGCGTGACGTGCGTGGCGGCCAGCACTCTTGGCACATGAGAGACCGTGGCGTCCCAGTTGGTCAACAGGGCGATGGCAGAGCTGACAGTTATGGACAGACAGTTCGTGAGGAGCGACGTGTGACACGCTCTCGGTCCCCCTCTCTGTGCTGCCCCGGAGCATGCGCATGTCCCACTTTCACAAGTGGGTCTAGGGCTTGAAGGCCCCAAGACATGCCTATTTTTGAAAGTTGCTGCTGCGATGTCTAACAATACCGCTACTGTCTTCCGGGCATTCATTTTACACATTGTGACCAGACAGTTCCCAAAAGCTATGATAGCCTGGCCACAAATGACGTCAGAAAGACGTCAGGTCCTGCATTTTTCGACAAAAAAGGTTTCATGGTAAGAGATGTCAATTGACAGGCCTACAGTTTTGAAGACACAAAGTTTCTTTTTTATCAATAAAAGGTGCAAAATTAATAGAACTATAAACCTGCTATCTCATACTTATGAAAATTTTGGATTTTGACCCCTTAGAGTAAGGGATGGATAAAATAGCAAAAAAGTATTCCACAAGGTTTTCGAAGTTCAAATAAAAAACGAAATAAATAATATGGCCCTATCATCTTCTATCCACGTACCAAATTTGAGAAACATACCTCTCTTTTTAGCTAAGTTATAGCGGGAAAAAACTGTTCTTAAATGATGACGCATAATTTCCCAAATACATTTTTAGCAATTCTTACCACGTAGCGCAAAACAAACACCGCGATGAGACTTCCCGTGACGAGCTGCATCGAATCAATACTTATTTTTTTTATAAAATATCAACTTTAACCCTCGCCGGCACAGACCATTTTGCGTCCTTCGACGGCACAAGGGGGGGGGGGGCTGGTACGACCCCCCTCGCGTTTGGCCCCTGATCGAGCTAGAGCTTCGCGGAAAAAACGAGCGTGTTGCCCGTCACGAGAGGAAGCCGATGATACCCAATTTTAAGGTCCTAGGTCATCGGGTGACCTTCCAGGTCAGGTCAATGACCCGAAAACCGGGAAAATCGAGACCTGTTAGAAAGTCGTAAAGTGTGACTGCTTTGTGGTTTTCCGGGGTGCTGATCACGAATATCGTGTTAGTTTTGATCAGAGATGATGTCTTTAAGCATTTAGACCAGGTCGGGTCAGGTCAGGTCAGGTCAACCGGTAGGGGTCGTGACGAGTATTCGTAATACGTGTCAACCGCCTCTGACAGCTTCGTAACATGTTACGAAGGCACCAAAACTACTTCGTAAATGTTCAAATGGTTGGTAAATACGAATTCAGCTCCAAACACTAGCCTAGAAACATGTAAAACTCGAAAAAGTGAACCGAGGTCACCCGAGGTCACCAAAGGTCAATGACTTGACCTGACCTTCAGGTGACCTTGACACCCACCCTAATGCATGGGAGCAACATCAAATCACATGTTTGAGCGTTTGAAACCACGAAAAGCTTGCAAACGCGCGGCTAATGCGAGCCGACATGCGCCGAATCGCGATTTCGGCTAAACATGGTCACGGAAAAGAGGTCACAGGTCAAAGGTCATTGGGGTCAGGGTCATGAATTTTTAAGGGTAGGTGTAAAATTGATCAATGCGAGGGTACTGAAAGTTTCGTCGCGATCGGCCGCTGTTTACGCGAGTTATTCGCGAAAAATCTTAGGGGGGGGGGGTTGCATCAACCTCCCCCCCCCCTGTGCCGGCGAGGGTTGAAATTTCACCTAGTTTGACCTGAACTTGACCTGACCTTCACCAGAACGTAGCCTAAAACTGGCCTAGAAGGTTGCATTACCCACATAAGCACATTTGTCATGTAAAATGGACCATTAAACATGTATTACGCGACACCTTCATATTGTGATCCTCAGTGACCTGACCTCTGTTACCTGACCTGGTATCAGTGAACTCAAATAGCAAAATATGTGTTTCACGAGCAATTTGTGCGCGCCAACGGGGCGCGGGCTAACAAAAAGATCCGTTTTTTATTTCAGGGGATTATTTCAAAAAACACTTTTTATTTTGTGGTTCAAAATAAAAACAAATATATAAAAAAGAAGATAGTGGTTTTGCAGCGCTGCTTGTTTTATATCTTTTTGTTTTTTTTTTTTCAACATTTTTATCTATCTTCAAAACTTTGGGCTGGACAGCTCTACCCACCAAACCTCTTTTGGGTCGGAAATGCCTGAACATGACGTGACTCTGACGTCATTTACGTCCAACCTATCATAGGCTGTGAAAAAAGGTCACAAGGTGTAAAATCGATTTACAAGAGGGTACTGAAATGTTCGCGACGATCGGCGCATTAGTTTGAGAGATAATGCGAAACGACTAGAAGAGGGAGGTGGCAAAAATATCCCCCACCAGGGCGCGGGCTAAAAAGTTTCCACTGGGTATCCTAAGGTAAAGGTAATCACAAGATTGTGGATACGATGCTGGATGTTCTCTACGATATTATACTAAGAACAGTGTAAACATGGGCGACAAAATATGAAAATGAATCAGGAAATTGATTGATTTTCGCATCAGGTTTGACTGCTTGAAGAATATTTGAAGTGCCTCATATTTACTCCTATAGAGTGGGCAAAATCTCGTGACTGCAGAGGCAACTGGCAGCCACTGCGGGACATTTGCCCCCTTGCAATAGCGCGGAACACCTTCAATTAAAGGGGCATTTCTGACTTTTAGCTCCATTCTTTCCATGCAAAGCCAATAGGGCTTATGTTAAAATGCCGAAATCAAGGGGACACGGTTCCCCGGTGCCCCCCGTTCCACCCCTTATGCCGTCTCCCCAGTTAACCCGCGCGGGGCTGGGTGGGGGGTAAATTTTACCCCTCCTCGCGAATTTTTGCAATATCTCAAAAAACAGCGGCGCGCAGCGCCGCCAAACTTTCAGTACCTTTTCTTACATCAATTTGACACGTTCCCTGAAAATTTGAGCGAAATCCGTCGGAAACTTTTTGAGAAATTGACGTTTTAGTGACGTCATGTTCGCCATTTTCACCTCAAAAACGGCAAAATTTCAAACGCCGCTAACATCTTCATTTTTAAAGGAATCAAGACGTAACAAAACGTTATACGTAATTCTACTTTGTCTATCAAATGGCTATCTCAGTTTTTTGAAAATTTTGGATTTTGACCCAATTTAAAAAAACTGACTTTTTTGGGAAAATAGTTATAAAATCCAAAATTCTGAGTGTATCGTAAAAACCGAAATATATGTCAAAGAAGTGGTCTATGTGCACATACTTACCAATTTTTAGAAGAATCGGTTCAAAAATGTGGGAGTTATTCAAAATTTTATGACGTAACGACACACAAAAATTTTGAAAAATGATTTTTTTTGAAGTTCTAGACCTCGTACGGAAGCAAAAATAGCACCATTCGATTCGCCGTGAAAAACCGCATCTGATAGACATCTTTTTAGGCCTTAACAACCAACTTCAAAATTTGACCTCACTTGACCTGACCTTGACCTGACCTCGACCTGAAATTCATCCAGAGGTGGTCCATATCACTTATTGAGTGTGCCTATTAAATTCTATGACTAAAATGACCCATAAAACATGTGTCGCACATGCCCTTTTCTATATTTTGTTTTTGGTGACCTGACCTGACCTGACCTTGACCTTGACCTCTGAATGATATTGTATGCAACGAATATTGTCTTGGTAGCCTAAGAACACGTTTTGGGCAATCAGTCTCAGTCCATGACTCCATTCTTCGGCAACTACGGTGCAAGGCCGATACTGTAGGAACTTGCAATTTGTACCCTTGACCTGACCTTGACCTTGACCATAAACTTTAAATTAAGTACACGTTTTTAGTTGTTCGTGATGAGATCTTTCGATTGGCGTTCGAATTTTCCAAATCGGACCATTAGTTCGGGAGATAACAGGGGGGGGGGTAAAATTTACCCCCCACCAGCCCCGCGCGTTCGGCTGGAGACCCCAGCCCCGCGCGGGTTAATGCATGTTAGCAGAGGCCAGACACGCCAACATACAGTATACAGGCAAATGAAGCACAGACATCCAAACACATCAAGACGGGTACCTAGCACACAGAGAAGACACACAAAGACTCACAGAATCACATACACACCGTTACATAAACACCTATGGTCTGACTATAGACACAGACGCACAAAACACACTCAGACAACAGACACAGGGACACACAGAACCCCCCCCCCCCACACACACACACAGGTCGGTCCTGCTCACCTGATATTCGCCGCCTCCGCCGTGGTCGGCTCCGGTGGACAGAGCTCAGTACCGTCCACACACTGTTGGACCACCCGCTCTGTCCACTGACCCGGCCGGTGGACGCAGTGCAGCTCGTGCTCCTCCGTCGGCCTTTGTCCCGGTCTGGACCGCTGCAACTGCGCAGTATGTAATAACCCCGGGGCGGGGCGCCGCTGAGTCATGGTACCGGTTAGCGCCGACCTCGGGCCGCTGGGCGACTGCAGCGCCCCTACCGGTCACCGGCGTCGTACTTTAACTAATGGGGAGCCGGGGCGTTCATGGAACACTGTTGATGTAAGTGCACATTTGCCTCGTAAAGGCTAATCAGCAACAACAACAAAATAAAATGGGAGCTCTCTACATTCGTCAAGTACTTGGATGTCCGGGTTCCAATGGGTCTTGTCCCGTAGCGAGGAGACTCTAGCGTGCCCAGTGAGTCGGCGGCGCGGCGTTCCAGACTGATGACGTCAGCGGAAAGCCACCATGGATTCGTGATAACACGGGCCGGATGGCGGTGCAGCAGCCCCCCTCACCCCTCCCCGGCCGTCTGGAACTCCCCCATCCCTCCGGACACCGCTTGCAACTCGGTAATGTAAAACATAGTGAGCAGCAGACATGTGCGGGGATGGAAGAGGCGGATCTATGATCTCAGTGGATATCTCGACAAGTTGGAGGGGTTGGACCTACATCTCATCCCTCGCCCGGCCAGGGGTTGGGGAGGGGGAGATAGATTAACCCGCGCCCGTACATGGGGGTGGTAACCCCCTCCAACCCCCCCCCAGGTAGTCTTTCTGCTCTGCACTCCACATTGTTAGAGCTAGAAGCCTGATTTTTCGTATAGCTGCTCCTCTATCCTCTCTTCATGTCCACTGAAAATTTGAGGTTTCTGTGATTTTTGGTTTCGGAGATATGACCTTGTTTTTCAGGTCATGTCATGACCCAAATGACCAATTCTCAACAACTTGCGTTGGCTATAGGCCATGTGAGCTTTTGTCACCTTCCTTTCGGGCTTTTTTTGCCAGTCTTACCTCCCACCTATCATGGAACATGTTGTTCGACGATGTACAGATGTCAAGGTCAGGGTCAAGGTCAACCTAGTTCATCTAAAAAAATTGCGTTTGAGGCAAGCTGAATTTACTTTTCGTGATTTTTTTTTACTGCATTTTTTTGTAAAAGCTTCTCAGATCATGATTTCATGCAATATGGACACATAAACAATCGGTGCACACATCAGTATACACACAGACACACACAGACATACAAACACTTATCATTGACTTTGACCTAACTTGACCTGAAATGACCTCAGCAGCAAAAATCTGGTCGGGTAGTGTGAGTGACAAAGAGGTTCTAGCTGGCTTAGCACCAGAAAACGGCATCGTTATCGGTATATGATTTGATTTGCAGCGCACTTGATATCCAGCGGTGACCCAACGGTGACCAACGGTGACAACGGTGACGAGGGTTAACCCGCGACCGCCTGGGGGGGGGGGGTCGGATCCGACCCCCCTCCGTTTTTCTTGAATAACTTATGAACCGCCTACGCTATCGACTTGAAACTTGGCATACCTTCTTCCCCATCAATTTGACGTCTCCTGTGCATTTTTTTAAGAAAAAAAATCTAATTTTTTTGAGATATATCGATTTTAGTGACGTAACTACATGGCGTTTTCAGTCAAAAAGTGGTAAATGTTTTAAAAAATCGCCAAAAATCAGGGTTTTAAGCAAATTGCAAATTAAGGACATGAGTAGACGCAGCTTAATGAGTTCTTTAAAATGGCTATCTCTGATTTTCCATGAAATGCGTTTTTCACCCCTAAAATTTCGAAAAAAAACTACATTTTTTGGAAAACAGCTAATAAAATCCAAAATTTTGAGAGTTTCCAAAAAACCGGAATATATGTTATAGAGCTCTATTAGAACATTAGATGTCCCAAATTTCAACTTTCTATCTTGATTTTGACCCCCAAATTCTAAAAAATAGCTCCAACATGCATAGGGCATGGTGACGTCATAAGCATTTTCGTGAATTATAGGCACTTCTAAACATTGCATGTGAACACAAATGGCACCACTAGATTCCTGGGACAAAGCTCGTCTAGAAAAGTCAAAAGTGCATTTTCATGTCAAAAATACAAAGTTGAAAAATTGACCTTTTTTCTTAGCCCTCGTTTAGTTATGTATGGTATAAACGATTTTTTATGCTTTCAATGCACACTTTTCCACCAGCACAGTGACTTGGGGTCACATATAACCATTACCATCGGATTCGGCGTGAAAAATAAGCCATAAAACATGTGTCGCACGCCCATGTAGCAGAAAGTGAAAACCGTGACCTTTCGTGACCTGACCTGACCTTGAACCGTACTTAGTATGTCCCCTATACGCACATGGTACCTTCACTAGGTCTTTGAGGTCATTTTTGGTGAGTTTCGAGCAGCAGCTGTCGATTCCGCTGTCCGTAAGCCTAATCATGCAAAACCCCAGAATTTGACCTTTGACCTGACCTTGACCCGAAAGTTGACCTCAATCTTAAAATCTTAACCCTCACCCGTAAACGGCGATCTGCCACCTTCGCCCATGCAGGGGGGGGGGGGTTGGTGCGACCCCCCCTTGGCGTTTGAAAACGGAGCGTCGTAGAGCTTAGCGGAAAAAACCAACGGATTGCTCGTAACGAGATCTCGCGATTGGTGGTATATTTTTTGGTCCTAGGTCAACATTTGACCTACTTTTGACCGGTCAAAGGTCAAATTTTCGGAAAAAATAGACTTTTTTCAACCTTCCGCGGCGATTGCGGCAAAACGGTGGGAGATATCGACTTGAAACCTTCACTATCGTGTTCCTTGATCAATTCTCTATCGTTTGGTATGTATTTCGTTTCCCTAGCTCTAAAAATGGCGCGTTGGGAGCGCCGGAAGTCGGCAAGGTCACAGTCGGCGGCAGAAATTCGAAAAATAAAAATTTAAATTTTTGAAATCTGATTGTATTTTTGGATTTGGGAGGTCCATTTGCTCCCTATAGAAGCTAATATTGCTGCATATTCCCATTGAGGTGACAAGGATTAGTAAAATAGTGGTTCGGGCGCTTTTCAAAAATAGTACCGGACGCTGTTCCTCTTGTGACGTCATAGCTCCGTGACCTGACCTGACCCGGTCAAGTTTCTTATACCATATGATAGCCAATACTTGCCCCAACATGCATGGGAAGTTTCATCACGATCCATCAACCGATGTCCGTACCACCGGCAGGAAACCTCGGGCGTTGGCACTCAGTTTGTGAAAATCCGGCCGGAGGCTGTTCCCTTTGTGACGTCATAACTCCGTGACCTGACATGACCCGGTCAAATTTTTTTTTATCAAAAGATGCGCAAGGTTTGCCCCATCAGGTACCCAAAATTTGGCGGCGCTGCGCGCCGCCGTTTTTGCACTATTTCCGAAAAACCTCAGGGGGGGGGGTTGCACCAACCCCCCCCTACATGGGCGAGGGTTAAGAGTGCTTTGGGAAGGTATCGTAGAGACCTTTCGAACGCCGCCTCGCGGGGCTCGATGCGACCATTGGTTCTCGAGATAACAGGGGGAGGGGGTCGGATCCGACCCCCCCCCCCCCCCAGGCTGTCGGAAATAGCCCAGGCGGTGCCGGGTTAAGCGGGAGGGAGGGGGGAGAATGAAAAGCTTTTATACATAAATAAGTAAAAGTCTATTCTTGAATGAAATGGAAACGGTTAAAATGCACAAAATACGGGGGTCACAAATGCGGTTCACTGAATCGTTCTCGTAGGGCCACGTCGGCCGCGTCGTACGTAAGGCCACGTCGGCCACGTCGTGCACCGGGCCGTATCGCACCGGTGGAGTCCCGTCGAAGACTGTATGGCCCCCGTCCCGTCTCAGCCCTCGTGGTAGCACAACACGTGGTCCTGAGAACCAGGACAGGGGCCAGATGACACATATGTGCCCGGCGTGGCGCGGCGGACCGACCGCCGCGCTCCGAGCGCCGGCCGTCTTTGCGAAAATACCTAAAAATACCAACGTATTCGCTCGCTAACACCTAGGTTTACCAATGTTGTACAAGCGGGACATTTTTATTGGTCCACCTACTAGAGTCTAGAGATGTCAATCGGACACTAACTTTTTGGTATACCGATACCAAACCGATACCAACTTGGCATTTGGTGTTTGAATCCTAATGTGTTTGGTATTTTGTTGGTATCATGAACCCTCACTAACGTATAAGAGGCTGGAGAAATTGGTAAAAAGTTGGTATTTCCCTAATGTTCCCAAGTTGGTTTGTTTTCGGTATTTCCCCATGGTTTTGGTTGGTATTTCGATTTGTATCGGTATTCCGATTTTCCGTAATTGACATCGCTACCACCTACCCTTTAAATATCGTGTTTCTAGATGCCATATAAGTCAGGGGCTTATATATGTCGTAGGCATCGGGTGAAATCCGGCATTTCATGAAATGCCTAGGCATTACATGGAATGCCGGCAAAAACTGAAATCTTCGTAGAATTAGGCGCGTTACAGCGAATGCCTGAAAATTTTAGGCATTTCATGAAATGCCAGGCGGAGGCCAGACACTCCCTGAAATATGGTCAAAATTAACTGAGTACACTCGTTGCCTAGGCATTACATGAAATGCCCGACTGACGGCCGGCACTTTCTGAAACGATTACCGCAGCTGTGTGGTTTCCCGCGCTTTTTTCGTATCCATAGAAACCACGACTTGTCTGCGCGTGCAGCGTCTTAGCGGCGGCGTGGGAAGGGGTTTTCGGCTGGCTGTCATTGGGCTGTCAGTTGCGTTGGAGGTGTAGCGGGTGGTTTTCGTTTGTCAGTAGCTAGCTGAGTCGTCTCATTTTATTGTACCGAGTAGCCCACAATGGAGGCCGAAGATGGCAGAGAGGGCTCAGGGGACAGCGGACGAGACAGGCAGGGAACTCAAGACAGCGAACAAGACTCGGAACCAATGAAGACTAGATTTTATCAGGCGCTTGATGAGCACTACAAGACGAAAAACAAGAAACAGGCTATGTACAGGGAGGACATTCAGAGGATCATAGAAGATCTACAGGCCGCGAAGCAAAGAAAGCAGCGCGGGGAACGTCTGACTCGCATGCAGTATCATTATGTGTCTACGTATGACATAATGCAAATATCCGACGACAAGTTCCTGATCAAAAAGCCCAAAAGCGACCGGGAAAAAATAGAGTATGTGGTTGCATACGAAGACTTCTTTAATGTCCTCCAAGTACACCACAAGAAAACTGGACATGGAGGCAGGAACAAAATGCTGCATTCGCTAAAAAGGAAGCAACTTGTCCCGAGAGCCGCTGTGAACATCTTTGTAAAGGCGTGTACCGTTTGCGAAGCGAAGGCGACCATAGGGAAGAAGGGTCTCGTTGTGCGGCCCATCACCTCGAAGGATTTCAACAGCAGAGGTCAGGTCGACCTCATCGACCTGCAGAGCGCAAGTGACGGCAACTTCAAGTGGTTGATGAATTACCAGGACCACGCCACTAAGTTCGTCTTTCTCCGCCCACTCCAGTCCAAGAGAGCCGCTGAAGTGGCCATGGAGCTGCTGAAAATCTTTCTGGAAGTTGGGGCTCCACGCATTCTACAGTCAGATAATGGCAGGGAGTTTGTCGCTGCCGTTATCGAGGATCTGTCACAGCTGTGGCCGGAATGCAAGATAGTTCATGGGAGGCCCAGGCATCCTGAGAGTCAAGGCAGTGTGGAACGAGCCAATCAAGACGTGGAGAACATGCTGAAAGCCTGGATGAACGACGAGAAGAGTACCAGGTGGTCGATGGGCTGTTACTTTGTCCAGGTGAGACATTTTACAGTTTTCAAATATCTTTCGGATTATCCGTAATTTTTTTTTTCTCTCTCTCTCTCTCTCTCTCTCTCTCTCTCTCTCTCTCTCTCTCTCTCTTTCTCTCTCTCTCTCTCTCTCTCTCTCTCTCTCTCTCTCTCTCTCTCTCTCTCTCTCTCTCTCTCTCTCTCTCTCTCTCTCTCTCTCTCCCTCTCTCCCTCTCCCTCTTTTTCTCTCTTTCTCTCTTTCTCTCTTTCTCTCTTTCTCTCTGTCTCTCTCTGTCTCTCTCTCTCTCTCTCTCTCTCTCTCTCTCTCTCTCTCTCTCTCTCTCTCTCTCTCTCTCTCTCTCTCTCTCTCTCTCTCTCTCCTTAGGTAGCTGTCTAGGTGATCATCCGATCGTATGATCTTCCGTCTATCAGTCAGTCAATCTGTAATTCAGTGCATGATATGATCTGTCAGTCCACCAGCCGGCCTGTCCGGCTGTCCCGTCTTTGCTACCATGCTACCCCCGCCAGCCTCGCGTTCCTGGTGTCCCTTCCTTTCCTCCCGCCTATTGTGCCCCAATTCGTCAAAGTGTGCTATTTTTTTCCTTACAGTGGCAGAAGAACTCCAGCCTCCATCGCGTGATTGGGCGAGCACCGTATCGCGCTCTCTTCGGTTGCGATCCACGAGTCGGACTCAGCAACTCCGGGCTTCCAGCCAGCATCCTGACAGCTCTCCATGCGGAAGAAGACCTGGAAGCGATCGTTAGCGCGGAGGATGGTGTCCGCGCAGCTACCCAAGGCACCTCAGGTGACGAACGCAGTGGCGTAGAAAGTCGTCCCGTTGAGGAATCTTCTGATGATGAGGAGGCGGATGTTTCTCAGACCAGTGGCGCGTTTTTTACCGATGACGATTCACACCGCGACGATGATGTTGTCAGCAGTGCCGCTGGTCCTTCTCGTCGTGGTGTGGAAGTGAGTGACGGTTGCGTAGATGAGGCTGATATCCTGCGGGAGAGGGCAGGGGCCTACGAAGGAGTAGTCAGGCAGGCCAAGCAGATGGGCGATAAGGTGCGTAACCTCCCAGCCCTAGCGGTTGGGACCCCCGTAGTAATGGCCATGCCCAAAGTGGACCGTGGGCCGCTCGATCCTGCTAACATCCACGCAGTGATCACTGATGCAAGGAATGATGTGTATCAGCTGAGTACGCGCGCCGGGGTCATAAAGGGCTGGTTTCCGCGCTCAGCTTTGCGGGAAACCAATGCAAACGAGGTTGGGGTGGTCGGAACAGATCGCACTCTTGGCCTGAGAGAGGCGTTCCGAGAGCAGTCGCTTTTTGGAGGGCAAGGGATGAAGCAGTGTGCATGCCGGGCCAGCGCCAAACAGTGCAACACCAAGAGGTGCAAGTGCCGTAAGGCTGGAATGATGTGTACGAGTCGGTGCCACGCGGCACTCCCATGTGTCAACAAATAATAAAACAGTTCTGGAACCTTTTGTTTGAAAATGCGGTCTCTATAGGAGAGTTTCCAGACGATATTTTTTTTTTACTGCCTATGGACCAACACAGCAGACCCCACACTTCAGAGAAACCCGATAACTGCACAGTGTAATATTTGTGTACTAGCTAACAATAAAGTAGGCACGCTGCAGACGAGACGATCCGTGAAATATCTCGTAGTGTTAGCCCATTTTACACCAATACGATAACGTCCCTCCCCCTCCCGCCCGCCGGCGTGTATATGCACACAACCGTCCGCGTACGAAAAGTTGTTACAGAGAGTGCCGGTCGTCTTTTGGGCAATCCATGTAATGCCTAGGCAACGAGTGTACTCAGTTAATTTTGACCATATTTCAGGGAGTGCCTCGCCTCCGCCTGGCATTTCATGAAATGCCTAAAATTTTCAGGCATTCGCTGTAACGCGCCTATTTCTACGAAGATTTCAGTTTTTGCCGGCATTCCATGTAATGCCTAGGCATTTCATGAAATGCCGGGTTTCACCCGATGCCTACGACATATATAAGTCATATATAAGCCAGGGGGTCATACCCCCGCCCCGTGGCCGCTCGATTTAGGAAAAATGATCTGGCATTGAGAAGAATCTGACACACCTACAGCGTTATGTCAGACTTACAGCGAAGTGATACTGTGTATTGCAGGGACCGTGACATTTTACACCGAATCATGTCACCTTGCATATCAAAACAAGGTATTTCCAAACGAACAAAGAAGTAGCTGTTCAAACTACCTATGTATCAATGTGGGACGTACCGGCTGGGGACGTTCCGGCTGGGGACGGCTGGGGACGTACCGGCTGGGGACGTACCGGCTGGGGACGGCTGGGGACGTACCGGCTGGGGACGTACCGGCTGGGGACGGCTGGGTCGTCAGATTTCCCGGGTGTTTCGGAGACCATCTCGTCCACGACATGTCATCCCGGCCCCACCCCGTGCCGTGCCGCCACCACGCCACCGAACGCCACTGACCAGCCCTAAGGTGTCGGCGGGTGTGTCTCTTTTCTACGGCCATTTTCCAGCGGCCGGCCGGAGCCAGTCGCGGGAGGCGCTGCTGAATGGTCCGTGCGTAACGCGGGAGCCGCAGAAGCGTCTGCTGATTGGTCTGTGCGTGGTGCGCGTGCCGCAGAGGCGACTGCTGATTGGTCTGTGCGTGGCGCACGTGCCGCAGAAGCGTCTGCTGATTGGTCTGTGCGTGGCGCACGTGCCGCAGAAGCGTCTGCTGATTGGTCTGTGCGTGGCGCGCGTGCCGCAGAGGCGTCTGGTGATTGGCCAGCTGCCTGGGCCTGCGCCGTCTTCTGGCCGCCTTGGCCGGGACGCTCCACCTCCTGGTCAGTGGACGCGGCGCCGGCCGAGCGAAGCCGCAGGACCAGTGGCGGCCTCCGTCCTATCTGTCCGTATAGTTCTGAGGGTTCCATGACAACTGAACCAGTGACAACTGAACCAGGACAACTGAACCAGTGACAACTGAACCAGTGACAACTGAACCAGTGACAGCTGAACCAGGGACAACTGAACCAGTGACAACTGGACCAGGGACAACTGAACCAGGGACAACTGAACCAGTGTCAACTGATCCAGTGACAACTGAACCAGGGACAACTGAACCAGTGACAACTGAACCAGTGGACAACTGAACCAGTGGACAACTGAACCAGTAGACAAATGAACCAGTAGACAACTGCACCAGTGACAACTGAACCAGTGACAACTGAACCAGTGACAACTGAACCAGTGGACAACTGAACCAGTGGACAACTGAACCAGTAGACAACTGAACCAGTGACAACTGAACCAGTGACAACTGAACCAGTGACAACTGAACCAGTGGACAACTGAACCAGTGGACAACTTCGAACCAGTAGACAACTGAACCAGTAGACAACTGAACCAGTAGACAACTGAACCAGTGACAACTGAACCAGAGACATCTGAACCATTGACAATTAAACCAGTCACAACTGAACCAGTAGCCCAGCCAGCAATTTTACTCCGGGCCCAAGCAGACTGAAGTGAGGCTTGCCCGAGATTTTTAGTTGGGCGAAAGTCGGCTAGCGCTTGGGCTAAAGCCAGCTAGCGTTTGGGCAGTCGGCGTATGACTAAAAAAAAAACGCCGACTAAAGCCAATGCTCTGCCGGAGGTATGCGCGCTCGGCGAGCTCAGGACAGCCGTAGTTACGCCCTAGCTGTGCGACGTTTGGCGCAAGCCCGATGTAAGTCCGAGCAGTCAATCCATTTATATACCGGAGATTCCTCGGGGCCCAAGCGGGCTGAACTCTGCCATGCCCACGTTACATGCCCTGTCTGTCCCGAGTTACGCCATCAAAGTGAATATTATTTATACGTTGCTAACTATTCGGGCGTCCCAGGTGGGCGTAACGGTCAGTTCGCGACCACCAGGCTCTGTCAGCCCTGTCAGCCATCGTACGGCTCTCGGACGGACACTGACACAGATCAATTGGCAGACCAGCAGATTGGTACAGTCCGTCCGTACAGCCACGCGCTACCTTGTACCTATACAGCGCAGTACGACATTAGAATTGTTTCTGGTTCAGCTGTCCACTGGCTCAGTTGTCCACTGGTTCAGTTGTCCACTGGTTCAGTTGTTCGCTGGTTCAGTCGTCACTGGTTCAGTTGTCCACTGGTTCAGTTGTCCACTGGTTCAGTTGTCCACTGGTTCAGTTGTCACTGGTTCAGTTGTCACTGGTTCAGTTGTCACTGGTTCAGTTGTCACTGGTTCAGTTGTTTGCTGGTTCAGTCATCACTGGTTCAGTTGTCCACTGGTTCAGTTGTCCACTGGTTCAGTTGTCACTGGTTCAGTTGTCACTGGTTCAGTTGTCTACTGGTTCAGTTGTCCACTGGTTCAGTTGTCACTGGCTCAGTTGTCACTGGTTCAGTTGTCACTGGTTCAGTTATCACTGGTTCAGTTGTCGCTGGTTCAGTTGTCACTGGTTCAGTTGTCACTGGTTCAGTTGTCGCTGGTTCAGTTGTCACTGGTTCAGTTGTCCCTGGTTCAGTTTTACTGGTTCAGTTGTCCCTGGTTCAGTTGTCACTGGTTCAGTTGTCTGCCTACCAGTTCTGAGACACCAATCCGTGTTTTTGTTCGAAAAATCACACTACTTTGTTTGTAAGAATTACTTTTTACTGCAACAATAAAGAGTAATTTTTGCATCATTCATTTTTGCTGATGATAGGTAGCCGGGGAGAAAAGTAAATGAATGTATTATCATTTATTTATATTCTCATTGTTAGCGATCAAATACTTTGCTTTGGGTATTTTCGCAAAGACGGCCGGCGGTCGGAGCGCGGCGGTCCGTCCGCCGCGCCGCGCCGGGCACATATGTGTCATCTGGCTCCTGTCCTGGTTCTCAGGCCCACGTGTTGTGCTACCACGAGGGCTGAGACGGGACGGGGGCCCGACAGTCTTCGACGGGACTTCACCGGTGCGCGACGGCCCGGTGCACGACGTGGCCGACGTGGCCTTACGTACGACGCGGCCGACGTGGCCCTACGAGAACGATTAGTGAACTGCATTTGTGACCCCCGTATTTTGTGCATTTTAACCGCTTCCGTTTCATTCAACAATAGACTTTTACTTATATGAACAATAACTTTATGGTCCTCCGGGGGACGGAAGAGAACGAGTACGAGAACGAGTGAACGATCATGAGCACGCACGAACATTAACGTATCGAACGGGTGAACTAAACGATTCTCGCGAACACTCATAGCTATGCTCTTTGCGAGGACGTTAACCCGCGCCCCACTGGGGGGGGGGCTATTTATAGCCCCCCCCCTCCTGTTTTTCTGCAATAACTTCCAAACCGCTTGACGGATCGACGCCAAACTTACAGTACCTTTGGCTGCATCAATTTGACACCTTGTGTCAAAATTTAAACTTCGTAGCTACCATAGGTCGGCCGGAAATGACGTCAGAGTGACGTCATGTTCGTCCGATTTCGACGCAGAACATTGAACCACGGCAATCGCTCCCAAGAGCTCAGTTTTTAAGCTAGATCCAATTTCTTTGCATGAAAGGACTCAGAATTGATGGCGCTATCAAACTGCTATCTCGAATTTTCAAAATTTTGAAAATTTTTGAAAATTTGATATAATAATATTCAAAATTTGTATTTTTATATTTTTTTTCAAAAAGTTTTTGACTTTTCGAAAAAACCGGAATATATGTGACAGAACGCATGATTATGACTAACTCTAGCAAGTTTTAGCTAAATATCTTCAAAAATGGCCAAGTTATACGCATTATTGCAAAAAATTCACAATTATTAATTTTTCAAATCAATTTTTCAGTACGTATTTGACATCGTACACCAATATAAATGGCACCATCGTGTTACTGAGCTCAAACTGCATCCAATAGACACCTTTTTTGTTGAAAAATTTTAACTTCAAAATTTGACCTTTTTTGACCTGAAAGTGACCTGACCTAAGCTAAATTCGACTCAAAATGACCTCGAATGACACAGACGACATCAAATTCGAAATCTATGGCCTAAATGGACCATAAAACATGTGTCACGTGACCGACGCATGATAAAATATTTTCGTGACCTGTGATGACCTGACCTTGACCTGAAAATCAAAGTAAAAGCTTAGTACCCTCAGGGTATCTAGAGCATCTGTTTAAGAGTGTGTGTACCAAAAATGAGCCTAATCTGACTTGTAAGACGGCGGCCAGAGCCCAAAATGTGAACAAGCCAAAATGCTAATAATTTTTACTTTGACCTGACCTGTGACGTCATCGGTGACCTCGAGGTCAATGAAATTAGGTTTTGCTCGACAGTTTTTCCGGGGCTATCAGACGCCGTTCGAATTTTGACGATCGGCCCAGTAGTTTCGGAGTTAGGAGGGGGGGGGCTATGAATAGCCCCCCCCCAGTAGGGCGTGTTATACACAGACCCCAGTGGGGCGCGGGTTAAGAAGAATATCTAACTAACAAATAAATTGGCGTTCATGAAATGCATACGGCTGTTCAGTATTGACATAGTACCAATAAAAATATATGCACCATCTAGGTGGAAAATTGACATAATTGACATAAACTCAACTTATCGTTTTTGGCACACGTCATATGCTCCAGGGTCTTCCCAAGATTTCCATTAAAGTAAATGGTGTGACTGTGCAGGAGGTTGAGCGAGTAAAGAATTTGGGGCTGGTTATGGACCGACACTTATCTTTTGAAACGCATGTCAACCAACTGGTTGCAAAGTGCACCGGGCTACTTATAGCTTTGAGCCATGCGAGGCATCGTTTACCTGAAGGTGTGCTACCAGTGATCGTGAGTGGCTTGGTTATTTCTCTGATTCGATACTGCATTGTTGTATACGGAAACTCAACTACACACTCAGTGACGCGCATTCAGAAACTGTTAAACTTTTGCGCAAGAGTGGTGTCAGGGCGGAAAAAGCGGGAACATGTGCGTGATGTGTTGAGCGAGTTGAACTGGTTGCCTGCCGAGGACCTCGTGATGTATCGTACACTGTGTCTGCTGAAAGCCATCCTCACCTACGAACAACCGGCTGACTTGGCGAGTCACTTTCGAACGGCGATGAGTGTGAGGCAGAGATCGACCAGGCAGGACGACCATCTTGTTTTACCACGCATCAGAACAGAGTCAGGGAGGAGAATGTTCATCTACCGGGGGGCCCGAGCATATAATGCCCTACCACCCTCCGTACGGGACGGACGCACCGCGGCTTTCAAAAACGCTTTGCGGATACACATGGGTCAGGCGCGGCAGATGCAGGTGTGAGCGTGCTCGTGTGTGGTACCTTTTAGCATTCTTTCATTGGGTTAGTTGCCTTTTGCATTGTTTTATGTCGCATTAGAATCGTGTGTGTATGCCTTTTATCCCACAACTGACGTAAGCACATGAAAAGCCGGTGTATGTTTATCTGGATGAGCTTGAAATACATTCTGAATTCTGAATTCTACCAGGGGGTGCTTTTCCAGCACCTGGCGAGTGGCAGAGTCAAATTATTGCGCAGTAAAGCACATATTATAAGCACCCTTTTCTACAGCATCACTATCCTCGCGACTAACGCAAAGCAGCTTGTGTCTCAGATGAAATGCAAGCAACCATTTGAGCATTATTACGTGGTAACCTTTTAATTTCAGGGGCGTGCTCGAGCACCCCCAAAACCCCTTATTCTCCACCCATGATATGCTTGCACAGATGTCATTTATTCATATGACTCTTATAAGGAAAGACCTATCTTTAGAGGCTGCATTTTGATTGTTCTTGGCACCCATCCACATTACAGCAAATCGATTATAACACTGCATAGACGTCCTTCAAATTGCAGTATCATACCACAACTGCGCTGTGTATCGTTATGCCACAGGCAATGCAGTGGTCATGTCAACTGCGATCAGACGTAGCCGGTGAGTCCACCTACCGCTCGCTAAGCCTGTTGTATGTGAGTGAGTGGTACGTACGGGGAGGCCGATGGCACGCCGCCGCCGGCCCGGCCTGACCAGTGCAGCGTCTGGCTATCGTCCAGCCGTGCACGGTGTGTTCCGTTTCCGGCGGGCTGAGTCCCTCGGCCGGGCCGGGCCGGCCGTGGCGCGTCTCGCTGTGGCCGCCTGTCCGATCGGCCGCGTCCCCCTCACCGCCCCCTCCGGCCGAGACGGGTCCGTCTGGCGAGACGTTCCGAGCGGTGTGTCCATGTGGAGTGAATGCACTGCTAGCCACTGCAGCTGTTTGGTGCCCGGCTGCCGGAATAGAGTGTCGGAGCGGCGGCAGAGGAGTGGCGGCAGCTGTTTGTGGTGGATTCTGACGGAGCTGACCACCGGCACAATAAGACTGCAGCGGCACCAGCCACGGGGAGGGGGCTGCAGCTGGGAGTGTCAACGGACCGCTCTCCGTGCCGGCAGCTGACACTGACCGGGGACCGGTCTGACACTGTCAGGGGCTGCGGTGTCAGTGTGTCAGTTCAGCTGACAGTCGGAGCACCAGCAGCTGGACACAGCTGACACTGTATATATATATATATATATATATATATATATATATATATATATATATATATATATATAGACCACTGTCACTCGGACACTGACACAGACTGGGACGGCACGACGGTGTGACGTCACACTGGCCTCCAACACGGCCTCCAACAGCTGCACCCGGCTGTGGGCACGGACACACCGGCTGCAGCCAGTAACGCTCGCCGCTGTGCTGGAGCCGCCCGCTGGCCACAGCAGCGACGGGGGCTGACAATCGTCCCGCACGGCAACGGAAAGGCCACACGACGGCAACGGCGGTGACTGCTGTGGTGGGATTTTCCGGTAAATACGGGAATGGTTGTGAGCTCGGTACCTATTATTTTGTGTATATTTGACGAGAGGTGACCGGTTGATTTTGTAAGTGCGTTGATGGACAGGTGAGGGTGATTAGTTGATTTTGTGAGTGCATTTATGGACAGGCGAGGGTGATTAGTTGATTTTGTGAGTGCGTTGATGGGCAGGCGAGGGTGATTAGTTGATTTTGTGAGTGCGTTGATGGGCAGGCGAGGGTGATTAGTTGGTTTTGTGAGTGCGTTGATGGACAGGCGAGGGTGACCGGTTGATTTTGTGAGTGCGCTGATGGACAGGCGAGTGCCCGTGGTTGACAGCGAGACAAGCCGGCTGCTGGATGTGCTGTGACAGTGTGTCGGTGCTTGTTGTCGGTGTCTGGTGGTGCAGCTGGCGGCGGCCCGCTGCCATACGGGAGCGGTCGGTCGGCAGGCCGCTCGGCGGCTCGTCCAGCCGGTAGTTGGTGTCAGATCTCTGAGGCCGGTGTGTCAGAGCCGGTGAGCCCGGTCAGGGCACGGCCGGAGCACGGCCACGGCCCCGGCGGCGGCACGGCGTGCTTGTCAGTGGGCCGGCCGTGACCTGGCGGTGACCGGTCGGTCTGTCTGCCGACCGACCACCGGCCGAGCCCCGACCGACCACTGGGACGGCACCGGTGGATGATCAGGGGGGCGGGCGGGACATTTGAGACTATTGAGCTATGGAAGACCATCGTTATTCGTTCGTGACTGCTGATTACATAGTTCAGAGCGTATGTTGTGTATGTTTCTCGATAAACAGGGGTGTGTGTTGTATGTGAGTGAGTGGTCAGTACGGGGAGGCCGGCTGGCCGGCGGCCGATGGCACGCCGCCGCCGGCCCGGCCTGACCAGTGCACAGTGGGGATTTTTCCGATGTAGCACGTCTTTATTCGTAGAGGGCAAACCATAGGTAGTATTGTAGCCAGATTGTGCACAGATGTTGGCTGGTGTGTTCTGGTGAGAATGTTACCTGTAAATGTGCATAATCAACATAGTATAGGGGGTTCAATTTGACCCCCGACTCAGCCGTTTGGCCCCTGATCGAGCTAGAGCTTTGCGGAAAAATCAAGCGTGCTGTCTATGACGAGATGAGGCCGAATATATCAAATTTTAAAGTACAAGGTCATTAGTTGACTTTCCAAGTCCGTTTAATGACCCAACTAAAGTTGGGAAATCGAGACCTCTTAAAACTTCGTTAAGTTAGGGTCTTACGGGGTATTTGGGGTGCTGATCACGAATTTCATGTTAGTTTTGATCACAGACGATGTCTGTATGCATTTAGGCCAGGTCGGGTCAGGTCAGGTCAGATCAACCAGTAGGCGTCCTGCCGGCCATCCATAGTAGGTGTCACCTATTACTGACAGCATCGTAACATGGTACGAAGGCACCAGAACTACTTCTTAAATATTCAAATGGTTGCTTAATTCAACATCAGCACCAAAAACTACCCTAGAAACAAGTAAAACTCGAAAATGTGAACCCAGGTCATCAAAGGTCAAGGACCTTGATTTGACCTTCACGTGACCTTCACACCCACCATAATGCATGGCACCAACATCATTTCACATGTTTGAACGTTTAAAACCACAAAAAGACTGGAAACCGCGGATAATGTGAGCTGGCATACGCCGAATCGCGATTCCGGCCAAACATGGTCTCGAGAAATATGCCACAGGTCAAAGGTCAGCTGGGTCAGAGTCATGAAATTTTTAGGTTAGATGTAAAATTGATGATCTCGAGGGTACCGAAAGTTTCGGCGCGATCGGCCGCTTTTTGCGCGAGTAATTTGCGGAAAAACCATGGGGTTTTATCCGACCCCTTCCCCCTCCCCCTCCCCACAAGGGCGGGGGTTAATAAGGTTACGGTTACAGTATGTATAATTTACGCTTGTCAATAAATCACGAAGTAAAATTATTCGCCTATATTCGGAACATAACTAGATCGTGCTGTTTGCACTAGCGCTCTTAGAGTGGGGTATTAACCCTCGCCCATGTAGGGGGGGGGGGTTGGTGCAACCCCCCCCCCCCTGAGGTTTTTCGGAAATAGTGCAAAAACGGCGGCGCGCAGCGCCACCAAATTTTAGGTACCTTATGGGGCAAACCTTGCGCATCTTTTGATAAAAAAAAATTGACCGGGTCATGTCAGGTCACGGAGTTATGACGTCACAAAGGGAACAGCCTCCGGCCGGATTTTCACAAACTGAGTGCCAACGCCCGAGGTTTCCTGCCGGTGGTACGGACATCGGTTGATGGATCGTGATGAAACTTCCCATGCATGTTGGGGCAAGTATTGGCTATCATATGGTATAAGAAACTTGACCGGGTCAGGTCAGGTCACGGAGCTATGACGTCACAAGAGGAACAGCGTCCGGTACTATTTTTGAAAAGCGCCCGAACCACTATTTTGCTAATTCTTGTCACCTCAATGAAAATATGCAGCAATATTAGCTTCTATAGGGAGCAAATGGACCTCCCAAATCCAAAAATACAATCAGATTTCAAAAATTAAATTTTTGATTTTTCGAATTTATGCCGCCGACTGTGACCTTGCCGACTTCCGGCGCTCCCAACGCGCCATTTTTAGAGCTAGGGAAACGAAATACATACCAAACGATAGAGAATTGATCAAGGAACACGATAGTGAAGGTTTCAAGTCGATATCTCCCACTTTTTTGCCGCAATCGCCGCGGAAAGTTGAAAAAGTTTGATTTTTTCGGAAAATTTGACCTTTGACCGGTCATAAGTAGGTCAAATGTTGACCTAGGACCAAAAAATATATCACCAATCGCGAGATCTCGGCGAGAGCAATCCGTTGGTGATTTCCGCTAAGCTCTACGACGCTCCGTTTTCAAACGCCAAGGGGGGGGGTCGCACCACCCCCCCCCCCCCTTCATGGGCGAAGGTGGCAGATCGCCGTTTACGGGCGAGGGTTAAGATACTCTAATGTGAATATTCCGTGTTCAGGCAAGTCTCTGCAACCAAACTAGGCGTTGTCTTGTGCAGGAGAAAGTGGCGAATTCGATAGGATATGTTAAGGAGTGGAAAAGTGTGGAAAACATTGTTGATTTCCTACATTTAGTTAGAATACCATTCCTTCAATACGGTTTCTGTACTTTTTTTTTGTAAATGGCATTTTTGTGACCTTAGTAAGGTTGTGGCATACTTTCTGTTTGCCATTCCATTCCTAATAAAGGTACCTTTCAGAAGATATGCAACTTAAAGACTTCGGAAGAATAAAACCAACAGGACTGGACAATGAAATTGAGCTATACTTTCGGGCCTTACTGAGCCCATTGAGTAATCACGCATGAGTGTGAACTTTGGGCGCATTTTTCCTAGTCTTGCTGTGGACATACAGATAAAACAATGCCATATATGAAAAATTCAGGCATTTCTTAGCCCCACTGACACAAAAAATAAACAAAAATCCAAAAAAAGATTTTTGGATTAAGACGCGCTAGATCGGAAAAATCCCCACTGTGCAGTGTAGCGTACTGGGAGCAGCGAGGTCTGAGGCTGTCACCTCGGCGCCGCGGGCAGCGTCGGCCGGCCGCCGCCTGCTCTGTCCTCTCCGGTGTGGACGGAGACGAACATCGGACATAGGAGCGTCCCCGGCGGCCGTTTGTCCCAGTTGTGGGGCCATGCCGGCGCGTCGGACGGCACGGAGGGGAGTCGGGTCGTAGTCATGTGACTGCACGGTGGTGTGTAAGGTCGATCGATGAATACAAGGTGCATTGGAGAAGACATCCAGTTGACCACGTGACCTCGAGCGACCCTGCACAGCGGACTGGGGAGAGGAGAAGGACAGGGTTGGGGGCTCAGCGGCCGCCGCAGAAACGGACCACCACATATAGGGTAGGGACAGTCGACAGAGACAGTCCCACTGGTCCCACTCATGGGGTAGGGACAGTCGGCAGAGACAGTCCCACCGGTCCCACTCATGGGGTAGGGACAGTCGGCAGAGACAGTCCCACCGGTCCCACTCATGGGGTAGGGACAGTCGGCAGAGACAGTCCCACCGGTCCCACTCCTGGGGTAGGGACAGTCGGCAGAGACAGTCCCACCGGTCCCACTCCTGGGGTAGGGACAGTCGGCAGAGACAGTCCCACCGGTCCCACTCATGGGGTAGGGACAGTCGGCAGAGACAGTCCCACCGGTCCCACTCATGGGATAGGGACAGTCGGCAGGGACAGTCCCACCGGTCCCACTCATGGGGTAGGGACAGTCGGCAGAGACAGTCCCACCGGTCCCACTCATGGGGTAGGGACAGTCGGCAGAGACAGTCCCACCGGTCCCACATATAGGGTAGGGACAGTCGGCAGAGACAGTCCCACCGGTCCCACTCCTGGGGTAGGGACAGTCGGCAGAGACAGTCCCACCGGTCCCACTCATGGGGTAGGGACAGTCGGCAGAGACAGTCCCACCGGTCCCACATATAGGGTAGGGACAGTCGGCAGAGACAGTCCCACCGGTCCCACTCCTGGGGTAGGGACAGTCGGCAGAGACAGTCCCACCGGTCCCACTCATGGGGTAGGGACAGTCGGCAGAGACAGTCCCACCGGTCCCACTCATGGGGTAGGGACAGTCGGCAGAGACAGTCCCACCGGTCCCACATATAGGGTAGGGACAGTCGGCAGAGACAGTCCCACCGGTCCCACTCATGGGGTGGGGACAGTCGGCAGAGACAGTCCCACCGGTCCCACTCATGGGGTAGGGACAGTCGACAGAGACAGTCCCACCGGTCCCACTCATGGGGTAGGGACAGTCGGCAGAGACAGTCCCACCGGTCCCACTCATGGGGTAGGGACAGTCGGCAGAGACAGTCCCACCGGTCCCACTCATGGGGTAGGGACAGTCGGCAGAGACAGTCCCACCAGTCCCACTCATGGGGTGGGGACAGTCGGCAGAGACCGTCCCACCGGTGCGCGCCGCTCAGTGTCCCAGAGGGTGCGTCGCTGAGGTGCCGCGGCGCGCCGCAGCCCCGGCTCGGGCCGGCCAGCACCGCTCAGGTGACTGACGGCGGTCAGCCCAGCCGGCAGCGAGTCGCCGGGACCGGCAGCTCGGCAACCGGCTGCAGTCCGGGCCGCCGACAGACGAGCGGCCACGGCCGGCGGCACCGCACCGGTCGGCAGACAGCTCTGCAGCCGCGCCGCGCCGCTGTATGGCCGGGACGGGGGGACTTGGTGCTGATTATAATCCCACATCAGTCCAGTAGTTCTGACTTTCACTCATCACCTGTTTCGCTGTAGCTCGAGTGGATATGGCCGGGCAGAAGCCGGGCACCGTGTGTGTCCGTGTCGAGGTGTCTCCGTGTATGTCCGTGTCTGTCCGTGTCGAGGTGTCTCCGTGTCTCCGTGACGAGGTGTCTCCCGTGTCGATGTGGATCTGTCCGTGTATGTCCATGTGTGTGTCACTGCAATGTCTACAGTGTGTACGGCTGCTGTACGGTCCGTATATGACGGGTACGGAGACGGTGTACGGAGACTGCCGCTCCGCTCCGCCGGGGCGGACTGTCTGTGACCGCGCGGAGCGGGGCGGAAAATGACGGTCCACAGCGGAGCGGGGCGGAAAATGACGGTTCACAGCGGGGCGGGGCGGACGGTGCAGTCGGACAAACACTCGGCACACTGCTCATTGGTGTATTGAAGGCTACATATATGATACAGCTCAAGCAACTCCTCCCGTGTATGTATAGTAGACAGAGAGTAGAACAGACACCCGCTTGCCGGAGCGGCCGGGCGGGCGCGGCTGTGAGTCGGCGTCTCAACTGACACCGCCTATACAGCTCGGACGGCCTATCCAGTAGTAGGGGAAGGTGGGGTAAGACGGCCCAGCGGGGCAAGACGGACCACCAGCCATCCCGAGAGCCAATTACGAGAGCAGTGTAGCAAGATATGCGGCCTCAAACCTTAGCTGGTCCGTCTTACCCCACCTTCCCCTATATTGATATATACCTGTCCGTGTGAGTGTCACAACACGCATCCAGAGCACGCAACATGGCGCGCTGTGCACTAGAGATGTCAATCGGATACCAACGTTTTGGTATACCGATACCAAACCGATACCAACTTGGTACTTGGTATTTCAATCGTAATGTGATTGGTATTTTGTTGGTATTATAAACCCTCAGTAATGTAGGTATAAGAGGCTAAGAAATAGGTAAAAAGTTGGTATTTCCCTCATTTTCCCAAGTTGGTTTGGTTTCGGTATTTTCTCGGGATTTTCGGTTGGTATTTGGTTAGGTATCGGTATTCTGATTTTCTGTAATTGACATCACTACTGTGCACCTCGGTGCCCGGTGAGACAGCGTCCCCGTCCGACTGCCCGCCGAGCCGAGCCGGCACGGCGGTCACGTGACCGAGCCGCCCGACCCGGCACGGCGGTCACGTGACCGAGCCGTCCGACTCCACCGGGAGGCGGTCACGTGACTGAGGCCGCGCCGGGTGGACCAGGCGCGGTGAACCGAGTCGGACGGTCCGGGAGGGCCCGCATTTATACAGCTAAGCTAAGATGTGTTTTTTTTTATTCAAAATATCGCAATGTCACGATCAATTTCTACACTCAGTCACATCACTTTTCACCGTCCAACTACCCACAATACCCGCCCGGTAATTACCCACTAGATCATATCCGTCCAGTCAATTACCCACAATACCCGCCCGGTAATTACCCACTACATCACATCCGTGTGCTACTACTACATCTACACTACTACTACTACAACTACATCACTACACTAGAGCGGACACCGGGGCCGTGTGCCGGCTGACCGGCGCCGCTCTCAGTGCCGGCTGGTGCAGCACACACGGCAGCAGTCAGCTGGCGGCCCCGGCCGACTGGCTCGGCCTCTCTGCAGTCAGCTCATCACTGCATGCACGGTCGGTACTGGTAGTGCAGCGCATCAATTGCACCACCAATGACACACTATGACCCGACCGCCTTCCTGGCTCAACAGCTGACGGTACAGCTCCACTGTGGACAGAGCAGAGACACGTCTGAGGTGGACACCTCACACACAGACACACACACAGACAGCGGTACAGCCATGTCCACACACCGCCGGCCAGTGACGTCACACACAGGACAGACGGCTGACGTGACGTCACCGTCGGCCGTGGTGGCCGTGACGCGTCATGTCACCGTCCGTGACGTGGCCTGCGGCGGTGGTCGAGTGTGTGTCTGAGAGGCCGGTGGCGCCGTGCAGCGTCTGTTGTGAGAGGGACTGACTGGTCAGAGGCGCGGCGCGCGGCGCCCTCTCACCTACCGGGGACATTGAGACCGATGGTACGGGGCCGGCCATCACTGTACTGCAGGTCCGCCTCCTTCAGGGCGGTCAGCACGGTCCGGCCGGTGTCTGCCGTGCAGTGAAGGTACAGACGGTCCAGCTTCCGACACGACTTCACCAGTCTGTAACAGAGCAGAGCAGCAGAGCCGTCACACACAAACAAAGCGGCACCAGCCGGCCGGACGTACGAGTCAGTGTCAGTGTGTCAGTAGTTCAGTGTCTGTGTGTTGGTGTCAGTGGCAATTTGTCAGTGTCAATGTGTCAGTGTCACTGTGTTAGTGTCAATGTGTCAGTGTCATTGTGTCAGTGTCATTGTGTCAGTGTCATTGTGTCAGTGCCATTGTGTCAGTGTCATTGTGTCAGTGTGTCAGTGTCAGTATGTCAGTGTCAGTGTGTCAATGTCAGTGTGTCAATGTCAGTGTGTCGGTGTCAGTGTGTCAATGTCAGTGTGTCAGTGTGCCTGTGTCAGAGTGCAGTCATTGTGTCAGAGCTCGTGTCAGTCAGTGAATCAGTGTCAGTGTGTCAGTATCAGTGTGTCAGTGTCAGTGTGTCAGTGTCAGTGTGTCAGTGTCAGTGTGTCAGTGTCAGTGTGTCAGTGTCAGTGTGTCAGTGTGTCAGTGTCAGTGTGTCAGTGTCAGTGTGTCAGTGTCAGTGTGTCAGTGTCAGTGTGTCAGTGTCAGTGTGTCAGCTTCAATGTGTCAGTGTCAGTGTGTCAGTGTATCAGTGTCAGTGTCAGTGTGTCAATGTCAGTGTTTGACAGGACCCGCCTCGCCAGTGTCTGCTGACTGACCTGGTGACCGCTGCTGCTGTGAAGGCCGTCTCTGCCGGCCGCTGACGGTCCCCCAGTTTAAGGACCTTCAGCCCGGGCCAGCCGCTGAGACTGTCCAGCACGGTGTCAGGGACACCGACGGACAGGGTGAGCTCCCACAGCTTAGGGCACCTGGTGAGGGGCTCCAGGCTCACGGTGTCAGGGACGCCGCCGGACAGGGTGAGACTGAGCAGCTTAGTGGACCTGGTGAGGGGCTCCAGGCTGCCGGTCGTGAGATCAGGACAGTCTGGAAAACACACAGACACACATACAGACAGGATCAGTCGGCAGGAATACATGTAAATATATGGAAAAAAAACGAAACAGCTATGAATTTGCATGGTTTTATAGACACCGTAAGCCTTGGTGTAACAGTGGTTCTATATGATATGCCATATAAACATGAATGAATGTGATAACATGAATGAATTAACATGATAACATGAATGTTCATGTTATCTATGAATATGCAATGAATTCAGCCAATGCATTGAAGTGCACCAAACATTGCATTTCAATCGCAATATGTAGGTATGTTCAACTAACTCTGAACGAATATGTCACTGAGTGAACAGTCCTCCTCCATTTTGAAGCTCAGTCTGCTTCATTATTTCACAAAGCACATTGGCTATGAATCACACCTGTCTCAATGAGGTGCGACAACGGCACACCGTTACTCGGTGTCCGCCATTCGCTGATCTCGTACATATATCAGCGGCCTGTCCGTGCTGCCGCTGCTCACCGTATATATCCAGTAGTCCGACCGTCCGTCCCAGGTCAGCCAGGTGACTGATGGTGTCGGCAGCCACCCCCTGGAGCGACACTGACAGACCATCATGCTCGTACCATACCGGCCACCTCGGCTCCGTCACCTCCGGCCCTGTCGGACAGAGCTGTGTCAGCTGACTGCAGTCGGACAGAGCTGCCGCCAGCTCCCCGCTGCACCACTGACACCAGAGTGTCAGACACTGACACAGTCAGCACTGAAACAGACGAGCGGCCGCACAGCAATTTGTTAGCAGCAGCAGTCATATGTAAAATGTGAATATGAACATAATACGTATATGCGATAAGTATATGCGTAATACAATAGTCTATGAAACTACTTATGCTACTCTCATTGTTTGCAGTTTGCACTATATCTATACTCATTCCTCATTGGAATAACTGCTCACTAATTGTAGCAATGGCCAATGCCTGCATTCCCGTGCTGGTCGCCTTCGATCGTGGCGCCACCTATACTCTGTATAACCGCCGCGCCAGGGTCGCGGCCAGTCAGTCTCGTCAGTCTGCTCAGACTCGTCGTCAGTACGCTCTCTATGTAGTCAGTCAGTGTCAGTTGTCGATTAATGCTCAATGCGTATGTTCGGAAATTTGCTGCTTGTGACAATGCAACTATCGCTAGTACCTCAACTTAAAAATCACCCCGTGACGTTACACTAATATTCCACGCATATGCCAAAAGCATGAACACTATCGAAGGCATGCATTGAACCCCTTCCCCCTCTCACCACAATACGAGTAATATACACGATTAACGATGAAACTTGCTAGTTGAGGCTGATCAGTTCGTCCATTTGCCGTCCCCGCTGTCCATTGTATATACCGACATTACCAACATGTGTGACCTGCGTTATACCTCACCTCTGACATTGAGGTACATGAGGCGCTCCGGCAGCTGCCCCCTCAGTAGCGGGAGGTCGGCGGCGGTGACTGATAGGCGCTCCAGCCCAGGGCACCTGGTGAGGGGCTTCAGGCTGCCGGCCGTGAGATCAGGACAGTCTGGAAAACACACAGACACAGAGACAGGATCAGCCGGCTGTAATTCATCTTGATATATGGAAGGACGAAACAATACCTATGAATTCGTATGGTTTTATGGACAGGGCAGACAAGGGGTATAAACATATTATGTTCAATGGGTCCAGACATTGAATATTCCCATACAATCGTTATGCGTATGCCTAACAAACTCTGAACGAATAGGTCATTGGTTGTACAGTACTCCTCCATTTAGGAGCTCAATTGGCTTCATTATTTCGCAAAGCACATTGGCTATGTATCGCACCTGTCCCCATGAGGTCCGACAACGGCACACCGTTACTCGGTGTCCGCCATTCCCTGAGCTCGTATATCAGCGGCCTGTCCGTGCTGCCGCTGCTCACCGTATATCTCCAGTACTGTGACCGTCCGTGCCAGGTCAGCCAGGTGACTGATGTTGTTGGCAGCCACCCCCTGGAGAGATACCGACAGACCATCATCCTCGTCCCATTCCGGCCACCTCGGCTCCGTCACCTCCGGCCCTGTCGGACAGAGCTGTGTCAGCTGACTGCAGTCGGACGGAGCTGCCGCCAGCTCCCCGCTGCACCACTGACACCAGAGTGTCAGACACTGACACGGCCAGTACTGACACAGCCGAGCGGCCGGGGGCGATTTGTAACACCAACTGTCATTGCAAATATGTGAATATTTGCAATGATCCGATTCTGTTTAGCGGTATGGGGAAATTTGGCGTGACGCAAGGGAAAAGAATTAACAAAATAATTAAATTTGCAAGGCGCATAGCAGGCCGCGAACTTCACAGGCTAACGTGGCGGGTAGATCTTGCCTTGGAGCATAAGATTGCGACTTTAAAAATACCGGGTGTCCCAGAAAAAAGTACCAAATTTTAATTAGAAGTACAAAGAAAAATATGCGCGTGACATGTAAAATTTTAACGTCAATCGAAAGCGAGGTTCATGGAAATTATGTTGTATGGCTCGAGCGGCTCGAGCGCTCTGTCAATCATGAAGCCGTTTAACCCTATTCCTGGCGGGCTCCGCCGGGACAAGAAACTGGCGGGGGGGGGCCGATTCGGCCCCCCCCTGAGATCTCGAGAACGAAGCAAGATAGCGACAAGCGGTAAACGGCATCGGATACGCACGGCCAAGATCTACAATTTTTACAAAGGTCATTTTCAGGTCAGGTCAAAGATGACGTCACAGGGGTCGAAAAAGTCAAAATGGCGGCACTAGATATGGAGAGAGTTTTTCTCGAATAACTTTCGAATTAGTCAAGATAGGAACAAACTAAGGGCATCATCGTGATCCTCTCGTCAATCCGCATCGAATGATATATATGTTGACCTCGAAAGGTCAAGGTCAAAGGTTGACCTCAGGTCACGTGACCTCGAGGTCATCATGTATATCATTCGATGCGTCTTGACGAGCTGAACACAATGAGACCATCCACGCGTCTGTATCTTGTTCCTGTACGGAGTTATTGGCCAAAAACCTTTGGTGACCTTTGATGACGTCACATGACCTCACAGCTGCCCAACAGCAAAACAGACCTCAAGGTAGTGAAGGTTGATCGTATATGAAGTCATGTATGGTATATGGGGCCATTCCGACCCGTTTTAGTGGTAAAAACAGGGAGTTGATTTTTCCCCCATTGACTTATAATGGGGAGGTCGCGAAATTGACCTGACCTTAGGTCACCGATATCAAAATTCCGAGATATACAAATTGCACATACTGGTACCCTAACTAAACCCTGAAGAGAAGAAATTGATCGGTCAAAAACTCTAGCTCTGGCGTGATTGCAAACTTTTCTGAGGTAGCGTCACCAAACCGCCTCTGGTGACCTGACCTGAGGTCAGATCAACTCAAAATTTTCAGACATGTTGCGTAGAAGCCTTTTAGGAAAAGTCAGAAAATTTGAGCTTCCTAGCTCAACGCGTTTGGGAGATATAACCAAAAAACCTCAGGGGGGGCTCCTGAGGCCCCCCCCCGCCAAGCAATGGCCAATGCCTGCATTCCCGTGCTGGTCGCCTTCGATCGTGGCGCCACCTATACTCTGTATAACCGCCGCGCCAGGGCCGCGGCCAGTCAGTCTCGTCAGTCTGCTCAGACTCGTCGTCAGTACGCTCTCTATGTAGTCAGTCAGTGTCAGTTGTCGATTAATGCTCAATGCGTATGTTCGGAAATTTGCTGCTTGTGACAATGCAACTATCGCTAGTACCTCAACTTAAAAATCACCCCGTGACGTTACACTAATATTCCACGCATATGCCAAAAGCATGAACACTATCGAAGGCATGCATTGAACCCCTTCCCCCTCTCACCACAATACGAGTAATATACACGATTAACGATGAAACTTGCTAGTTGAGGCTGATCAGTTCGTCCATTTGCCGTCCCCGCTGTCCATTGTATATACCGACATTACCAACATGTGTGACCTGCGTTATACCTCACCTCTGACATTGAGGTACATGAGGCGCTCCGGCAGCTGCCCCCTCAGTAGCGGGAGGTCGGCGGCGGTGACTGATAGGCGCTCCAGCCCAGGGCACCTGGTGAGGGGCTTCAGGCTGCCGGCCGTGAGATCAGGACAGTCTGGAAAACACACAGACACAGAGACAGGATCAGCCGGCTGTAATTCATCTTGATATATGGAAGGACGAAACAATACCTATGAATTCGTATGGTTTTATGGACAGGGCAGACAAGGGGTATAAACATATTATGTTCAATGGGTCCAGACATTGAATATTCCCATACAATCGTTATGCGTATGCCTAACAAACTCTGAACGAATAGGTCATTGGTTGTACAGTACTCCTCCATTTAGGAGCTCAATTGGCTTCATTATTTCGCAAAGCACATTGGCTATGTATCGCACCTGTCCCCATGAGGTCCGACAACGGCACACCGTTACTCGGTGTCCGCCATTCCCTGAGCTCGTATATCAGCGGCCTGTCCGTGCTGCCGCTGCTCACCGTATATCTCCAGTACTGTGACCGTCCGTGCCAGGTCAGCCAGGTGACTGATGTTGTTGGCAGCCACCCCCTGGAGAGATACCGACAGACCATCATCCTCGTCCCATTCCGGCCACCTCGGCTCCGTCACCTCCGGCCCTGTCGGACAGAGCTGTGTCAGCTGACTGCAGTCGGACGGAGCTGCCGCCAGCTCCCCGCTGCACCACTGACACCAGAGTGTCAGACACTGACACGGCCAGTACTGACACAGCCGAGCGGCCGGGGGCGATTTGTAACACCAACTGTCATTGCAAATATGTGAATATTTGCAATGATCCGATTCTGTTTAGCGGTATGGGGAAATTTGGCGTGACGCAAGGGAAAAGAATTAACAAAATAATTAAATTTGCAAGGCGCATAGCAGGCCGCGAACTTCACAGGCTAACGTGGCGGGTAGATCTTGCCTTGGAGCATAAGATTGCGACTTTAAAAATACCGGGTGTCCCAGAAAAAAGTACCAAATTTTAATTAGAAGTACAAAGAAAAATATGCGCGTGACATGTAAAATTTTAACGTCAATCGAAAGCGAGGTTCATGGAAATTATGTTGTATGGCTCGAGCGGCTCGAGCGCTCTGTCAATCATGAAGCCGTTTAATACTGAACAAAAAACCAAAAAAGTCGAATTTTATCTCAAACACGGATCAGCCGTTTTAACGCAAAGGCAGTATCGCAGACATTTTAACCCGCGCACCGACGGGGGGGGGGCGGATATCCGCCCCCCCTGAGGTTTTTCGCGAATAGCGGGAAAACCGCGGCGCGTAGCGCCGCGAAATTTGGTATGACTATTCCCTTATCAATTTTACACATGGTGTGCAAGTTTGAACCTCCTACCTTTCAAGGTCAGGTCACCAGGTCACTTTGAATGACCCAACCTCAAGTCACTTTTTTGCAACTTTGTCACCGTGCCAGAGCTACAGTAGGTGTCGGAGGCCTTTGAAAGTCGCAGGATGTTATTAGGTCATTAGTAGCTACAATTTGTATATCTCGGAATGTTGATATCGGTGACCTAAGGTCAGGTCAATTTCGCGACCTCCCCATTATAAGTCAATGGGGGAAAAATCAACTCCCTGTTTTTACCACTAAAACGGGTCGGAATGGCCCCATATACCATACATGACTTCATATACGATCAACCTTCACTACCTTGAGGTCTGTTTTGCTGTTGGGCAGCTGTGAGGTCATGTGACGTCATCAAAGGTCACCAAAGGTTTTTGGCCAATAACTCCGTACAGGAACAAGATACAGACGCGTGGATGGTCTCATTGTGTTCAGCTCGTCAAGACGCATCGAATGATATACATGATGACCTCGAGGTCACGTGACCTGAGGTCAACCTTTGACCTTGACCTTTCGAGGTTAACATATATATCATTCGATGCGGATTGACGAGAGGATCACGATGATGCCCTTAGTTTGTTCCTATCTTGACTAATTCGAAAGTTATTCGAGAAAAACTCTCTCCATATTTAGCGCCGCCATTTTGACTTTTTCGACCCCTGTGACGTCATCTTTGACCTGACCTGAAAATGACCTTAGTAAAAATTGTAGATCTTGACCGTGCGTATCCGATGCCGTTTACCGCTTGTCGCTATCTTGCTTCGTTCTCGAGATCTCTGGGGGGGCGGTCATCTGCCCCCCCCCCCCGTCGGTACTAAGTTGGCGCAGACCCCCGTCGGTGCGCGGGTTAAGGTCCGAGAAGCTCCAAAGATAAAGACCATACAGCGTCTGACTGAGAAGTTTCTGGCAGAAGGGTCCGTTAGCAACCAGAATGCCGGAAACAGTGGTCGGAAAAAAACATCTCGCAGCCAGGAGGCCATACGTGTAAAGTACTAGATCAGTCTGTCAATGTATTGGCCAACGCATCCTGAAAGAGAGAACACTGTCAGGATGCGGTCAACATAACTGGCTGCTTAGGACATTACATCTCTCCTCTGCCCAAGGAGGTCTGGACTGTCCAATGTACCTACACTGTAAAGAGTGAACGGAAAGCTCAGTCTGCTCCAGTCTGCTTGCCCCCACACGGATACAGCTGACTTTTCGGCCGACTAGCTAACAAACACGAAGGTCGGAACACAAGAAAAAAGTAGCACGATAACGTAACAGGACCTTACACCTCTCCTCTGCAATATGGTGATCTCGACTGAGCGATGTACCTACATACCTTGCACCTAAACGGTTAACAGAAAGAAATAAAAAGATACAAAAAAGTGTCAATGTATGAATATGTAACCGTGCGGGTTACGTTACAGCAGCAACAATCGCACTTCGTATGTGTAACATGAGATAGTTCTCCGTGGTGCCGTGCGCGAGCCAGTCCTGCCGGATTCACTGCACATACTCGCGGAGGTACACCGGGGCCCGCGTCACCCGTTCGGACCGGCGCTGCCGACCGAGTCCGGGTGTTGTCGTTGTCGCATCGCGCGACCCACCCTCTCCGGCGGCAGTCGACTCGTTCGCGCCGGCCTCCGTGCGGTGTTCGGCCCCGTCGGCATCGGCGCTGTCCGACGTCAGGGCTCCAGTAGCGCCGGTGACACTCTGGCCGGGCTCCGGAGGCCGAGCGACGGTATCACCACTCACTGGGCCATGCAGGTCTGGCCAGTGCTCGTCTCCTGTGCGGTGGTCCATCGGATACCGCTGTTCCCTGTACCGGGTAGCGTCTGACGGATCGAGACACACCTTCTTGAGGCGCTGCGCATCTCTTGTGATTGTCTTCTGGCCTCGGCTGGCCGTGATTTGCGTGCCGAGGACCTTGATGACCTGATATGGTGAAGGATCATACCAGGGCTTTTGCTTTGTTGCCGTTTGCCGCAGAAGGACTGTGTCGCCTACAGCGATGT
This sequence comes from Amphibalanus amphitrite, assembly GCF_019059575.1. Taxonomy (NCBI): domain Eukaryota; kingdom Metazoa; phylum Arthropoda; class Thecostraca; order Balanomorpha; family Balanidae; genus Amphibalanus; species Amphibalanus amphitrite. Next base: position 178,868 of record NW_024881904.1, on the reverse strand, counting down.
TGTGTGCTCGAACGTTTGACTTGCCGTCTTTGTAGTGCTTCTGAGAGGCCTTAGCAGCGTTGTGTGCTGCTTCCAGTGGACTGCCATGCGTTGGCCAAGCTGGATTTGGCAGTCTGACCTTGTATGGTCTGTTGAACAGGACCTCCGCCGGTGGCTTACCGGTGCTGCTGTGTGGGGTGGCCCTGTACTGTCGCAGCATCTTGTACATCTCCTGCATCGGGTTCTTATCTTCGATCACGGACGTGTGCCATGATTTTTTCAGGATCTTCATGAAGTTTTCGGCCAGCCCATTGGCCTCCGGATCCTCCGGGCTCACCTTGCGGTGCTTGCAGCCCGCCCAACGCAGGTACGTTTGAAAGTCGTGTCCATTAAACGGAGGCCCGCCGTCCGTTTTCAGCGTTTCCGGGAATCCATGCGTGGAAAACACCTTGTCCAGGACCGGTATCACCGCTTCTCCACTGGTGCCGCGCGTTAGCTCCACCACCGGGTACCGAGAGTACTCGTCGATCAGCACGAGCAAGTACTCCCCATTGCTTGGCAGTGGGCCCCAAAAATCCGCGTCGAGATGCTGCCAAGCGTGATCCGGAAGTGGGGACGGTTGCAGGGGGTCCCGCCGAGTGGTCGGTGTCAACGCCTGGCACCCCAGGCACCGAGAGATTTTCTGTTCAACTTTCTTGTCCATCCCCGGAAACCAGACCTTGGAGCGAAGTAGTCTCTTGCACTTCACCACCCCTTGATGACCTTCATGTGCGAGGTCAACAACGACATCTTGGAGACTTCCAGACCCAGGGTACAGTTCGACGTCGGGAATGAAGAGTCGGTCCTGCTTGAGGATGACACCTCTGGCGTACATCAGCTCCGGGAAGACCCCGCGAAACGGAACCAGGTCGGGGTCTTGGTCGAGGCTCCCCCGCTGTATGCATGTGACCAGCTTCCGTGCGGTGCCGTCGCCCTGCGTGGCAGTCTGGACGGTTTTCAAGTCTACGGCGTCTGGGAGATCGCTGGTGATCAACGTGCTGATGCACACCTCATCTTCCCCTCCAGATCCATGTCATGACGTTCTGCGTCGCTGTAACGGTGGAGAGGCTTCGGGTGCCGCGAAGCGAAGTCACAGGGATTGTTTGTCCCTGGGAGGTGGTGGGCGGTGAAGGTGTACTCCTGGACCTTTAGTCTGTGGCGCTCTACGCGTGCGTTACCGCGTCGCCCACCGTTGTAGATCGCCAGAAGGGGCCTGTGGTCTGTGAAGGTCTCGAACTTGATCCCGAGGAGGTAATGGCGGTGGTAGTTGATGCCCCATGCCTGCGCAAGCGACTCCTTTTCAAACTGCGAGTAGTTTTTCTCCGCTGGAGTGAGGGACCTGCTGGCATGGTCGATTGGCACCCAGCCCCCGTTCACGAGCTTCAGAATTCCTTTACCGTGACGTCATCACGGCGCATGAATTTTCCTTCACCCATAGAAATGCATGCAAAGCATGGTGTGTTTCAGGCGGGCTAAGGAGAAATCTAAGGCCTACATGTGTTCAAAAGACGTACCACTAAGCCAATGGATTCGTCTCATTACGATAAATGGGGTTGAAATCGAAACATTCGGCCTATATTTATCTAAAATGGGCCAATCAAATGGTCCCTGCAACTCATAATGAAGGATTTCCTCTGCGTTGAAAAATTTGTTTTAAGTGTTTTTTCATCAGCGACAGGGGAAATCCTTCATAATTGCTACCAGATTACTACCATATTCCCTCGCATTTCTGTTGCGCATTGCCTCACAAATCAGAGTTTTGTGAAGTTTATATTGATTTAATTGTCATATTTTGATTGATTTTGGCGATTTTCAATTATTTCAACGCAGCATGGATCAGATAGCTCTCATAGTTTGCTGAAGAATGTGGCTTTTGCTTGGTTATTTTCAAGTTATCTGTGATTTGGTGCGCCGTGATCGTAGCATTATACAAACTAATCAACTTTAAAAATTGAATCAACTTTTGAAGTGAAGTTCACATGAAAAATCAAAAGTTCAAGCATAATAATTGTTTAAACATAATGATGCAACATGTGTCTCCCAGATGGAACTTATATTTCAATTGAAAACTGAAAATGGAAAACAGAAGATGGATCTGCGGAGTTACTGAGATCACAAGGTGCTCTTGATTGTTGGTAATTGAAGATGTTGAGAGAACTTGTGAATCTGCATACCAGTCCTGACTTGCTTGATTGTTTAAAACTATTTTAATTCTCATAATTGTGTAATGTGTAGTGACTGTGCACACTGCGCAGCACATGTGCGCAGAAATGTGCAGGTGGCTGGTAGGTGGGTTAAACTTAGGAGATGCGAATTTGGATGTCAGTTATAAAATTAATGGTTATGCCTTGTAGAGTAAGCTCTGCTGTTTTTTTGTAATTGTCTTTTTTATAATTGTAATCTACAATGCTGTTAGTTTCATTTTTATTAAAATGCTCAACCAGAATTTGCCCTTGTTCATGCATGAATGGCTAAGTTTGGGGTGTTTATTCAACCCTGACTGCTCAAGTTTTTCAAAGGCACATGACACAGCACGGCTAGATCAGCTGGTACCTACCTGTTGACTATTTTTGTTTTTGGTGGTGATGTGTTTGCTGTTTGTCTTTTGCAAGGTGGTCAATGAAATAAAATAATGCATTATTTTGGAATGTTTCCTTGACAGAAGCTAGGAGCCAGATTGATGTGTGCTGGTGAATGAGATGGTTCAATAGCATTTTCTGATGTTTTTCAATGTGCATAAGCCATAACTTCCCTTTCATACGCTGAAGTGTTAATCATAATAGCTTCTCAGTCTCTGTCATTTTCCTGAAATATTGGTGTAGATAAGAGATATCAGTACCTTCTCAGAGGTACCTGCCTTCTGCTGGATGAATATTTAATTGGTTGGACGAAATGGACAGGTAGCCTTATGATAATGTAATGTGAAATCTTATTTCTATAAAACTTTGAAAATGAAGTTCTAATTATTCATATGTGCATACATTTTTGATGACTAAGAAAGTTTTCCACAAGAGTAGAAAATGTGGGAAAGACTAACAAATAACACATTCTGAAGGCTCCCCAGCCAGCCTTCCCAAATGGGGCCCATATGGGCTGAAAGTGGGGCATCTGGGCTTAAGTGGGCATGGGCTACATGTGGGCTATTATCTGGGCTAAATCTGGGTCCCATATGGGCTGAGCCCCAGCAAACATGCCCACATGGGTCCCATATGGGGTGAACATGGGCCAGATGGGCCCACGTGAGACATGGGCTACAGATGGGCTACCCACATGGGCCCCATATGGGATAAAAATGGGCCAGGTGGGCCAAACGCATGTGGGCTGGAGATGGGCATCCCATGTGGGTCCCATATGGGGTGAACATGGGCCAGATGGGCCCACGTGGGACATGGGCTACAGATGGGCTACCCATATGGGCCCCATATGGGATAAAAATGGGCCAGGTGGGCCAAACGCATGTGGGCTGGAGATGGGCATCCCATGTGGGTCCCATATGGGGTGAACATGGGCCAGATGGGCTCACGTGAGCCATGGGTTACAGATGGGCAACCCATATGGGCCCCATATGGGATAAAAATGGGCCAGGTGGGCCAAACGCATGTGGGCTGGAGATGGGCATCCCATGTGGGTCCCATATGGGGTAAACATGGGCCAGATGGGCCCAGTGGGACATGGGCTACAGATGGGCTACCCATATGGGCCCCATGTGAGATAAAAATGGGCCAGGTGGGCCAAACGCATGTGGGCTGGAGATGGGCATCCCATGTGGGTCCCAGATGGGCCCACGTGGGACATGGGCTACAGATGGGCTACCCATATGGGCCCCATAAGGGATAAAAATGAGCCAGGTGGGCCAAACGCATGTGGGCTGGAGATGGGCGTCCCATGTGGGTCCCATATGCGGTGAACATGGGCCAGATGGGCCCACGTGGGACATGGGCTACAGATGGGCTACCCATATGGGCCCCATATGGGATAAAAATGGGCCAGGTGGGCCAAACGCATGTGGGCTGGAGATGGGCATCCCATGTGGGTCCCATATGGGGTGAACATGGGCCAGATGGGCTCACGTGGGACATGGGCTACAGATGGGCTACCCATATGGGCCCCATATGGGATAAAAATGGGCCAGGTGGGCCAAACGCATGTGGGCTGGAGATGGGCATCCCATGTGGGTCCCATATGGGGTAAACATGGGCAAGATGGGCCCAGTGGGACATGGGCTACAGATGGGCTACCCATATGGGCCCCATATGAGATAGAAATGGGCCAGGTGGGCCAAACGCATGTGGGCTGGAGATGGGCATCCCATGTGGGTCCCAGATGGGCCCACGTGGGACATGGGCTACAGATGGGCTACCCATATGGGCCCATAAGGGATAAAAATGAGCCAGGTGGGCCAAACGCATGTGGGCTGGAGATGGGCATCCCATGTGGGTCCCATATGCGGTGAACATGGGCCAAATGGGCCCACGTGGGACATGGGCTACAGATGGGCTATCCATATGGCCCCATATGGGATAAAACTGGGCCAGGTGGGCCAAACGCATGTGGGCTGGAGATGGGCATCCCATGTGGGTCCCATATGGGGTGAACATGGGCCAGATGGGCTCACGTGGGACATGGGCTACAGATGGGCTACCCATATGGGCCCCATATGGGATAAAATGGGCCAGGTGGGCCAAACGCATGTGGGCTGGAGATGGGCATCCCATGTGGGTCCCATATGGGGTAAACATGGGCCAGATGGGCCCAGTGGGACATGGGCTACAGATGGGCTACCCATATGGGCCCCATATGGGATAAAAATGGGCCAGGTGGGCCAAACGCATGTGGGCTGGAGATGGGCATCCCATGTGGGTCCCATATGGGGTAAACATGGGCCAGATGGGCCCAGTGGGACATGGGCTACAGATGGGCTACCCATATGGGCCCCATATGGGATAGAAATGGGCCAGGTGGGCCAATCGCATGTGGGCTGGAGATGGATATCCCATGTGGGTCCCATATGGGGTTAGCATGGGCCAAATGGGCTCACGTGGGACATGGGCTACAGATGGGCTACCCATATGGGCCCCATATGGGATAAAAATGGGCCAGGTGGGCCAAACGCATGTGGGCTGGAGATGGGCATCCCATGTGGGTCCCATATGGGGTGAACATGGGCCAGATGGGCCCACGTGGGACATGGGCTACAGATGGGCTACCCATATGGGCCCCATATGGGAAAAATGGGCCAGGTGGGCCAAACGCATGTGGGCTGGAGATGGGCATCCCATGTGGGTCCCATATGGATCACCCATGTAGGCCCCATTTAAGTTAGGTACTCCAAGAGCATAAAAGCAAAAAAGGTGACTGTTGTTCATGTGAATTTTGGGCTCCAAGTACATCAAGTTCATACATGATGCCATATGGGGTCAATGTAGGCTGGCCCATATGGGTCCCATGTGGGGGCCGCGTGGGTCTCATATGGGGCCTACGTGGGCTTACCCATATGGGTCCCATGTGTCACCCAATGCTATTCCCATGTGGGGCCCATATGGAAGAGGTGGGGGGCCATGTGGGCCCCATATGGGAACCATGTGGGCATGTTTGCTGGGATATGAACATTTCCTGTACTACAAAATGTTGGTATCTGACCCGACACCTATCTGGGCTGGATGCGGGCAGCATGTGGGCAAACTGGACATCAACAAGCTGGGCACACCCAGCCGGGGCCCACATGGGGCCCGGCCGCCCACATTGACAAAATTTACTACAAAACTTTGTTAACTGACCCGACACCTAGGTATCTGGGCTGGATGCGGGCAGCATGTGGGCAAACTGGACACCAACACGCTGGGCACACCCAGCCGGGGCCCACATGGGGCCCAGCCGCCCACATGGGCAAAATTTACTACAAAACTTTGTTAACTGACCCGACACCTATCTGGGCTGGATGCGGGCAGCATGTGGGCAGACTGGGCACCAACAAGCTGGGCACACCCATCCGGGGCCCACATGGGGCCCAAATGGGCAAACCTTACTACAAAACTTTGTTAACTGACCCGACACCTATCTGGGCTGGGTGCGGGCAGCATGTGGGCAGACTGGGCACCAACAAACTGGGCACACCCATCCGGGGCCCACGTGGGGCCCAAATGGGCAAACCCCAGCCAGCATGCCCATGTGGCCCCACATGGGCAGTTGATGGGCATGGTGGGTTAGGTGGGCCATGGGCTAGAGATGGGCAAATATGTGGGCTGCATGTGGGCCCCACATGGGCTGCCCACATATTTTTTTGGCAGGCATAATGCTTGATAATGAGATTGCTTGCACATGTACGAGGGCATATCCAGGAATTTTGGTGAACACAGGCATTCACGCGGTGTTCCTGTATGGTGGGCTTAACATGGGCACTGCGTGGGCAGCCCATGTAGTGGGGTGTAGGTGGGCTGGATGTGGGCAGCCCATTATTTATTTTTTCACTGTCCAATGTGTATGATATTACAAGAAAAAAGAACTCGCTGTTTAGTCTCATGCCTCCAAAATACACTTCGACGTCGTGAGGAAGTCGCATAGTTGATGTTTGTGAGACCAGCTACGGCTGATATTGGACAGTCAATGTTGTGATTGTGTCGTATGATTGTGTCGCCTGAGCCCGCCCCTGCGCGGGCGACCCGCCGGCGGAGCTCGGCCCACCGGACGGGGCCTGGGGCCGCCTCTGCACCGCCCGGGGCGGTGACCGGCCGACCGGCTGGCGGGGCTGCGGCGTCTGGGCGGGCCAGTTGGCGTTGAGACTCCGAGTGGTGTGCGTGTCCAATAAAGCCTTAATTCGGGCGGAACTACTGGCCCGGGATCTACCGGGATGTGGAAAATGTCACCCGCTGCTGTACCAGCTGCCAGAGAGATCTACCCGCTCAGCAGCAAGAGACCATGATGAGGAGACCGCCAGCGGAAAGGCCGTTCGAACTAAACATCGACTTTGCCGATCACGCCGGCAGGAAGTACCTCGTGGCAGTGGACAGATACTCCGGGTGGCTGTTTGTCGCCGACCTCGGTGTAAGCGCCCCCGCTTACACCGGTCCGAAGGACGATAGCAGGCGTCATTACGAGCGCACTCGCTACACGACTAAGCGTAAATGGACGGCACGGGAAAAGGGCTTTCGGCGGTACCCGGCTTTTTGATGTCGTGTCCAGTAAGTAATGGTTTTATCTCTTTATTTAATTGCCCAACTCCCTTGGACACCTGATAGCGGATGTCAGAATAACAGCAGCACTCCCATTCATATGTTATTTCAGGTGTCGTCAATTACTGTCCGATTAGCGAATTCCAAGCAGCCGACTTATAAAGCACTAATGTCCTTTGTGTCCATAATAATCGGACCTTGTATGTTTATTCTGCATCAGATTATTTCCTGCAAAAAAAAAATATCTAAAGTTCATTTCTCAATTATTCAAGTCAAATCAGATGATGTTACTTTTAATGCAGGTAATACAGAATCATGGTAGAACACAGCACGGGCAATACACAATTCGCTTATGTGTCTGCACCTTTTACATTGCTGGTGCTTATTTTACAGGAGCCGTGCGGCGGAACGGGCTTACCCAGGACACCAACAACGGCCAGCTGGAGGTGGCGCCACGAAAGTGGTTTACGGGTGCCAGGAACCGCGACGGAGGCCGCCAGGAGAGGAGACCAGCTGGAGTTTAAGCGGAGGAGCAGATGAGAGAAGAAGTCTAGAGATGAACAGAAGAGAGGAGAGAGTTTAAACAGCATTTTTGTGTTTATCGATAATATACATATTGATCACTGACAGTTTGTTTTGTTGCGGTGGCGAACGTTCAGCAATGATCAGGGGGAGTGATTGAAATAGCAGACATCGATTATATTATAATCATATTGAAATTAATTGTAGGTTCTGGTGGGAACTAAGATGGGCTTTGGTGAATATTTATTGATTAATACAAACGATGCTAGGGAGGTGTGAGCCAGCATGGGGCCCACCTAGGGCCCACATCTGCTGGCCCACGTGGACCCCATATGGTACCCACCTTGAGCCCATGTGGGCCAGCCCAGGTGGGCCACATATGGTACCCATCTTGAGCCCATGTGGGCCAGCCCAGGTGGGCCCCATATGGTACCCACCTTGAGCCCACGTGGGCCAGCCCAGGTGGGCCCCACCATTTACCCAGGGACAAATTTATGTGGGCCCCACATGGGCTGCCCACATGGGTCCCACCAAGTGGCCCACCTGGGCCCCATGTGGGGCCAAGGTAATAATGTTGGCTGGGTATGGGTCCCAGCTGGGTCCCATTTCGAACCCACATGGGCTCCAGGTGGGATTTTTCGCTTATACCCATTTGGGTCCCGGCTGGGAAAGCCCATATGGGACCCATAAGTGCCCCGGCTGGGCCCCATTTGGGTCCCATTTCGAACCCACATGGGCCCCATGTGGGATTTTTCGCTTATATCCATGTGGGTCCCGGCTGGGAAAGCCCATGTGGGACCCATATGTGCCCCGGCTGGGCCCCATATGGGTCCCATTTCGAACCCACATGAGCCCCATGTGGGATTTTTCGCTTATACCCATGTGGGTCCCGGCTGGGAAAGCCCATGTGGGACCCATATGTGCCCCGGCTGGGCCCCATATGGGTCCCATTTCGAACCCACATGGGCCCCATGTGGGATTTTTCAATTATACCCATGTGGGTCCCGGCTGGGAAAGCCCATGTGGGACCCATATGTGCCCCGGCTGGGCCCCATATGGGTCCCATTTCGAACCCACATGGGCCCCATGTGGGATTCTTCAATTATACCCATGTGGGTCCCGGCTGGGAAAGCCCATGTGGGACCCATATGTGCCCCGGCTGGGCCCCATATGGGGCCATCTGGGCTGCCCATATGGGACCCAGTTGGACGCCCATGACAAACACATCTGGGCCCCAAGTGGGCAGCCCAGATGGGCCCCAGTTTGCTGCCCACTTGGGGCCCATATGGGCCCCATTAGGGAAGGCTGGCTGGGTCAATGCTGACAGAGTGCTGCCTCAAAGAATAACTGACTTGCTGGGTTACGAATATTTCTTTATTTTAATTTTCAAATGTAATGTACAATACATTGCAGTGAAATAACAAAATAGTGCAGTAAGATAGTATTGGCGACGATCAAACAACACGTGCACCATTGATGTCTGCAAAAATTGCTACCAGATTGCTACCAAATCCGTGACGTAGCTACGGCGCCTTTATTTCCCTAGTGAACCAACCTGAGTAGTAATCTTGATTGGCACCCACGTGCCGTCCGGCAGCTCTTGAAACAAGCTTGAGGCGATGCCATTCGGCCCCGCGTCGGCCACATGCTTGGTCGGCAGGGATGGATCGAACGCCCTCAGCGCCGTGTCGCTCGTCATAGCCTGCAGGACCTCTTGATAGGAGGCTTCACACTCTGTGCTCCACAAGAACTTGCGGCCCTTGTGCGTCAGCTCTCTCAGTGGTTGGGTGGCTTGAGCATACGCGCGTTCGCTGTCAAACATGAACTTCGCGTTGAACTGGCATGCTTGCAGGAAGCTCTTGACATCATCGACCGAAGACGGGCGTCCTGCCCCCTTGATGGCCTGAACCTTTTTGGGGTCGGCGGACATGCCGGAGGCCGAGAACACCCATCCGAACCAGGTAACCGAAGTTGTTCCGAACGTACACTTCTCTCGTCGTAGCGTCAGTCCGCACTCTTCCAGCCTGGTGAGGCACTGGTCCAGGTTGGACAGATGCTCTTCTGGTGTGTTTCCCCAGACCAGGATGTTGTCATGGATTGAAACACACCCAGGGAGGCCATGGAGAGCTTGGCTGATGCGTTCGTGGAACAGATCTGGTGCGGGGCTGGGGCCGAAGAACAGGACCTTGAAGCGGTGGAGTCCCTCGTGTGTTCTGAACGTCGAGACGTGTCGCGATTCCTTTGCAAGACTGACTTGGTGGAAGCCGTGGTTCATGTCATCTCACTGAACCTTGTTGCTCCTCTGAGTTGGTGCCTCATCTCTTGTACAGTGAGAACATGCTTCCTGGTGGTGCGCAGGGCCTTATTGGCCGCCCTCATGTCGACGTTCATGCGGATTTGACCTTGCTCTCTCTTTTCTGTGATTACCACGTTCGAGATCCACTGAGAGTCTTGGTCTGGTGGGACGTCCTCTATCTTGTCTGCCTCTCTCAGCTCTTGAAGATGCTGACTGAGCCTCTCTTGGTATGCCAGGGGCACACCTCGGTAAGGTGCGGAGACCGGAGTGACCGTGTTGTCCACGTGGAAGCGTGCTGGTGGTCCCCGCAGAAGCCCCACTCCTTCGAAGACTGGCTGATGTCTGGTGAGGAGTTGTTCGACTCTCTTCTTTTCATCTTCTGGGACTTCTTCTGGTACCGCGCTGGCTGTCGCTACGGTGACCCCCGCCTCTCGCAGGGAGCTGGTGATCCCCGCCACTTGTTCGCACCTCTCCTTCTCACCGTCAGGGAGATGGTCTGGTCCTTCGCTGGTGGTCGTGGCGGTGAAACTTGGCTCTCGTGAAGAACTGGGACTCTTTGCTCTCTGTCTTGCCGTCCCTCCGTCTTGCCGGATCTGGAGGATGCCGAGGTGCTTTGCATCACGGTCTCCGAGCAACGGTTCGACCTGATGTCCCTCAACAACATAGACCGTCGTGTCGACCGCTGCGCCACCCCTGCTGCGTAGTGTGGTGTGGAATTGACCGCGAACCTGCAGATGCTCGTTGGTGCCATAGGGCCGGAACCGGATGGACGTCTTTTCAAGGCACCCCATGCTTGTGTCGAATAGGTGGTGGGGAAGAAGAGTCCTACTACAGCCAGAGTCCACATAGAAGGTGAGTGTCACACCATTCACCTGAACAGGTACCTGATTGCTGGCCTCGGCTTGCACGTGTCCCACTACCACTACTCTTCCAACCTCCTCCCCGTCGTACTCATATGCGACTCGACGGACCCCACTGTTGGCACCAGGGCAGTCGGAGGAGCCGGCGAAGTGGTTCTTTTTCTTACACACCACACACGTTTTGCCGTTGGCGGGGCACTTCCCCAGTCCATGAGGTCTGTAGTGCGCGGGGCAGTTGGAACACTTGGACGATATCCCCGTAGCGCTGCCCTTGGTCCCAGGTGTAGCTGTTGGTGCCCTATTGCTGTACTTGCCCGGTTGCTTTCCAGACATCATTCGGGCCACCAGTGCTTCAACCTCCTCTTCGCTGACAACTTGTCTTATTGGCTCTTCTGACTTGATCACACCTGAGGACCGACGTGACTGCTCGTAACTGGTTGCAGTCCGTAGCAGGGTGGAATAGTCCATGTCTTTTGCCAGGGCTTCCTGCCTCAACTTCTCATCAGAAGTGCCATAGATGTAGGCGTCCTTTTTTGCTCTAGCTAACGTGTAACTCACCGTATCCAGTTGACACTTCTGAGCTAGTGAGTCAACTTCTTGCGCGAATTCAGTGACACTCTTGGTGCCTTGTTTCACATGCATTAGCTTATACATAGCCATGGTGAGATTTACATGTTGTGCACAGCTGGCTCTGATTTTTAAGTGCGCTGTCTTCAGACTGTCTTTGGGAGTCTCATCTCCATCTTCATGCACCACCCCCGCGCCCTTAGCGAACTTCCTGAACTCTCGTCCGCCCCAGAGCAGGAGCAGGTTCAGCTTCTGGTCCTCTGTGATGCCACTGATTGAATCAGCAAGCAGCTTGTGTTCCTCATACCACTCTTCAAACCTGTCGAGGAACTGACTTGGGTCTGTGCCGAGGTCACAGACTCTGCCGGCATTGGCCAGGGCGGCATCAACACCAGTAGCCATCTTGAGGCCACCTCGTCGCCAATGTAAAGTACTAGATCTCTCTGTCAATGTATTGGCCAACGCATCCTGAAAAAGAGAACACTGTCAGGATGCGGTCAACATAACTGGCTGCTTAGGACATTACAATACGGAAGGTCGCAGAGCAGGTTGGTCAGACGCCGAAAGTGTCGGTGCGGCGCCTCGCGTCTAGGGTCGGTCTCAGCAAGTCCTCCACTCACAGGATTCTCAAGAAGGATCTCGCCTTATCTGCCTTTAAGCTTAAAGTGTCTCAAAAGCTGTTTGCTGCGGATTTTGAGCAGAGGGAACAATTTTGCAAATGGTTCTTGGAGAAGTGCACGAACAACCCAAACTTCTTGTCTTGTGTTTGGTGGTCTGATGAGGCCCATTTTCATCTGAACGGGCAAGTGAACCGCCAAAATTACAGGTTTTGGGCGGAACGGCCACCAGAGGAAGTTCTCGAGGCTCCGCTGCATTCCCCAAAGGTGACTGTGTGGTGCGCGTTGAGCGCGCAGGGAATCATCGGCCCATTCTTTTTTGAAAATGGTGCTGGCGAGACGGTCACTGTCAATTCCCGGCGCTACCTTACCATGCTTAAACGCTTTTTGCGGGCCCTCGCAGCGAGGTGTGCGGACACCCTGAATCAGCAGTGGCTGCAGCAAGATGGTGCAACGGCGCATACATCACTCGCCAACTTGGCCTGGCTGCACGAGTGTCTAGAGGGGCGTGTCATCTCCCGGCGGGCTAAGGTGAACTGGCCGCCGCACTCTCCTGACCTCACACCCCTCGACTTTTACCTGTGGGGTTATCGGAAAAGTGTGGTGTATCAGGAGGCACCAGAAGATCTAGCGACACTAAAACGGGCGATTCGCGCGGCCATTCGCGCGATTCCACCTTCCGCATGTGCTCGGGTTGCAGAGGAAGCCAGGTGCAGGGCGGAGCGGTGCCTGGCCCAAGAAGGCAGGCACTTCGAACATGTGCCGGTGTGAGAACAGGAAGGAGGTGGCATGGTCCATTTGCAGTGCAAATAAATCTCCATGGAACTGGCTCGCTTTTGATATGCGTTTAAAGCATTCGCGCCGAATAACAAAAAATATATTATCTAAACAAATGTGGTACTTTTTTCTGAGACACCCTGTAACTCGCCAGTGTCTGTTCTTCCCAGAATGTACCTCACCGTTGTTATCGTCACTCTTCAGACAAAGGCAATCAGAGCGAATGACCAGGCAGTCCAGCAACTTAGACCTAGCCATGCCAAACACAGAGTTTAAGAAATCGTCATTTTCATACATCGCCACAAAGCTATGGAACGCTTTGCCCACTCATGTTCGAAATCGCTCTACTAGAACTGAATTAATTCGGTATCTTATTGAAAATCATGTGACCAACTGATAGATCGATGATTTCTGATGTCTTGTGACAATGCCGATATGTCGCTGTGCAAACGTTTGAATTGACCTGATCTTGTGTGTACCTGACAACACTGTACTGAGATTTTCGCCTATGTTGGAGCTACTGTACTAATCACCGAATACGTATGAGTGTGTATGTGTGTTTGTGTGTTATTTACATTTCCCTGTAATGCCCACCATCTGGTGGTTAGTGGAAATAAACGAAGTAATAATAAATAATAATAATAATAATATCAACATTAGAATATGCAGCATGTACAAAGCAAATGTGTACGTATACGTACTATCCCTCGCCGGACCTATTGGTTTTCTACATACGCGCCGGCCGAGGGGGGGGGGCGGGTACGACCCCCCTCGCCGTTTCTCCACTGGTGGAGCTAGCGCGTCGCGGAAAAAAAAACGAGCGTGTGCGCCGTTACGAGACGCAGATATTGGTACCTGATTTTAAGGTCCTAGGTCAACCGGTGACCTCTAATGTCAGGTCAAGTGCCCCAAGGCACGGTTCAGTTTTTGGTGAATAACTTCGCAAAAAACGGCCGCAGAGCCGCGATTTGGGCAGCATCGTGTTCGCCTTGCTCAGGCGCGTCGAATGATATACTGTTTGTTTGCGTCAGGTCAACTTAGGGTGTTGACCTCAGGTCACGGTCAGGTCAGCACCCCCAGGTCACGAAGTTGGTCGAAAGAGGTCATGTCGCATATCATTCGATTCGGCAGGTTTTCCTGAGTCCAGTGGTGGCTTTCTTGACTCGCTAGCTGTAACTGCAGTGCTGGAGGTACTCCTTGCAAACGGGCATGGTAGCAATGATGGAGGTATCTATACTACTATTTGTGGTGACGTAGTTTCTGTCTATTACGAAGGTCGCGACATGGTGCTACGTAGCGCGGGTTACAGGTCACACCGTTGCACCTACCGCGCTGAAGTTTGCGCAACTCATAGAACAAGGATGGACAACGTGCCTTTGATGGGTCTCAGCTCGATCGGATCGATAGCGAGCGCGTGGCGCGTGCCCAAAAAGTGCAAATTCGCGTCATAGACTTAACATGTATTAATCGGCTGGCAAAAACGGGCGAAAACAGCCAAATTTGCCCGACACGGGTCCGGTCCCGGCGCAATATCTTGGTAACCGTGGGCCCGACCGGTACGGGGAAAACAGCATCGTGTAGAGAATCGAACGGGCTATCGAATGGTGTGCGGTGCAGGGGTTGGCACGCGCCACGTGCACCGGGGAGGACACTTTCTTTTGAAAAATGGACGTTTTGGACGGATTTTGGAATTTATATTAATTTCAGGTGATCGTCAGACGGAATGAGTTGAAACAGCGCCTATTAGCAATAAAATGTACCGTCTCTCATGGAAAAATTGTGAAAAGCTAATTGATCAAAAACAATGTGGAAAAAATCGCTGAATTAAATGGTATTTGTCCAAAATGTGCCACTAAATAATTACACGGATTTTGCTGCTTAACCTGATACGTTTGACAATTGAAAATGCTATCCTTGGAAAGAGCATTCAATTCTCTCCAAGATCCAATCATCACGTTTGCCTGACAAGCAACAGTATTCTTAAAAATATAAATGTTTCAAACCTCTGCAAAACGATTTTTAGTGAAAATTATCTACGCCTTTAATTTGTCATAAAACTACGCGCCTAAATTATAAAGCACATTTGACAGATTCTGAAGTGGAAAGCATGCTTATCTGAAACGGGCACCTCGATGCGGTGGATATTTTTTCCACAAACCGAAACGTTTAGCCGTCAAAAAGCAATCGACCGAAATGGATAGATAACCCAACCGACACAAGAACAACCGAACACCCGTCGATCGAAAATATCCCTTTTCGCGTTGCGAAGCACGCGGGTCACCCTAGTCCTATGCTATTGGAAGTGTGCAATTAAGATAGGGAAAAATGACAGAGGGAAAATCGGGGATGGAGCGAGGTGGGGGGAAACGGGAAAATATGTATTAAGACTTGATGTAAATACAAACTACAGGCTATTTCGGCACAAAATGGACGATCGGCACGGCGTTACAGCTGAAGGTGAAAATAATAGTGAAAGTTTCAATGCTGTGCGCAATTTCGATGCAAGACTAATCGCAGAGTACGATGGAACGGAGGATGTTGTGGAGTGGTTCACTCGCACAGAGATGCTGTGTGAGCTCAATTCTGTGCCAATCATGTCCGTGCTGCCACTCCGTCTCACCGGCGCGGTGGCGCCTTTGCCGTGTGGGCTCAGCTGCCTGTGGAAAAACGGAAGTCATTGGAGCATGTACGCTCCGCATTATTCTCTGCTTTCGCCATGGATCAGTACGCGGCCTACGAAGCGTTCAGTCAGCGTCAGTTAAAGCTGGGCGAATCAGTAGACGTGTATCTCGCGGACTTACGTCGGCTGGCGAGGCTTTTTGGCGGAATTCCAGAGAGAGCACTCGCCTGTGCATTCATCAGTGGCCTACCTGACTCCACCCGGCAAACGATCCGAGCTGGGTCCAAGGCTGAAGACCTGAGCTTGGCGGATGTGTTGGCTCGCTCTCGGGCAGTGCTCAGCGATGAGCGAGTGGTGGTGGCTGCTGTTGCAGCACGAGCCCGTCCAGCACCAGACAAGACGGCACGCAGGCTACCACCGCCGAGACAGGCAACGCACCAGTCAGTGATGGGCAACGCGCCAGTCAGAGCTCCTCCATCAGTCGGGGAGCAGGCAAGGCAGGACGATCAGCCAGCGGAACGTGGTGCACAAGGCTGTTGGATATGTGGCGTAGTTGGACACATTTCCTTTACGTGCCCACAGCGGGGAAACGGAAACGGAGAAGACGCGTCAGCGCCGCCGTCCTCTCCAAGGTATCAATAGACGGCGTTTTGCCTGTGATGGAGCTCCAGGTCAATGGTCGACAGTGCCGAGTTCTTATCGATACCGGCTGCACCGACAATATAGTCTACTCACCAGTGTGCACCCAGTGGCGTCCAGAGCGTGTCACAGTAACGACGATTAGTGGTGACCCGTTCACGTGCAGCGGAAAGGGGACTGTGGCAGTGCAGACGCCGTCTGGACAGCATGCTGATGTTGAAGTGTTGGTAGTAAGTGAGCGGCCGATGGGAGCAGACATGATCATCGGCATGGCTGGAATTGCTGCACTCGGAGGCATTACGGTGATTCGCCCAACTGAGGTCCGGTTCTGTGGGACTGCATGCGGACCAGCACCCCAAGTGAGTGCTGCAGACCTCAGCACGAAGTCTGAGACTGCGGACGGACCTGCACTCCAAGTGGACGCTCCAGACTTCAGTGCGAAATTCGATCCGCAAGAGCGTGTCTGGACAGTGGCTTGGAAATGGGCAGATGGAGCTGGACCAGATCAGTTGAAAAACTGTGTAGCGCAATACAAAGAGCCTGAAGAAGATCGCCAGCAATTTGATGAAGAATTGACGACGTGGATTGACAACCAGTGGCTGATCCCATATGACAGTGAGAAGTACGGCCCGCCGCGTGGCTTGATACCGCTTATGGCAGTACCACAGCCAAACAAGGGCAAGATCCGTCCTGTATTGGACTATAGGGAGCTGAACACACACTTGGACTCACACACAGCAGATGCGCAAGTCTGTGCCGATCAGTTACGCAAGTGGTGACGTCACGGTCGGAATTTGGCTGTTGTGGACTTGAAGAAGGCTTATCTTCAGCTCCATGTTGAAGAACAGTTTTGGCCTTTCCAGACTGTGATGGTCCATGGAAAGCTGTATGCCCTTACACGGCTGGGCTTCGGAAACAGCAGCGCGCCTCAAATCCTGACAGCAGTGATCCGTGCCGTTCTGGATCAGGACCCCAGGGTGGCGGAAGCAGTCCTTCCGTATGCAGACGATCTGCTGGTGAATGAAGATGTCCTCAGCGCACCGGAGGTGGTGGAACACTTCAAAAGGTTCGGGTTAGCGTGCAAGGCGCCTGAGCGAGTGGGTGATGTTGATGGGGCTCGTCTGCTCGGTTTACGGGTGGCCGTGTCGGCCGACGGGGACTTGCGATGGCGACGCGACAACCCAGTGGAACCACCTCCTGATCAGCTGACTAGGCGGTCGGTCTTCGCATGGTGTGGTCAGCTGGTTGCACACCTTCCAGTGTGCGGATGGTTACGGCCAGCTGTGGCATGGCTGAAACGACGAGTAAATGCCCTCACACGTGGCTGGGATGATGTCACAGAAGACTCTACTCTCAGGGAGCAAGTGAGGTCTGTGATGGGCCGGGCGACAAGAGAGGATCCGGCCAGAGGACCGTGGCGTGTGACCGGAAACGAGGCGACGGTCTGGGTGGACGCCAGTTCCATCGCGACCGGTGTCGTGGTGGAATCACCAGAAGGTGCGGTGGTAGAAGATGCTTGCTGGCTTAGAGCAGACACATCCACCCACATCAACATGGCTGAGCTAGAGGCTGCTCTCTGTGGTGTGAATCTGGCAATTTCCTGGGGAATGAAGAGCATTACCCTTCAAACTGATGCTGCGACTGTGCACAAATGGATCAGCGACGCACTCAGCGGACGGGCTCGTCTGCGTACCAAAGCTCATGGTGAGATGCTCATCCGCCGGCGGGTGGAATTGATACGACAACTTGTCTCGGAGTTTCAGCTGTCTCTGTCTGTCCGGCTTGTTCCGTCAGCAGAGACCCGCGCGGACGACCTCACCCGCGTTCCAAAGGACTGGGTACGTGACGAAACTGCCGTAGATGATGCGGTGAGCTGTGATGGTTCAGCAGACGGCACCCGATTGTGCGGAGTTTTGACTGGTGCTGCTGCTCGGGACGGAACAGAAGATGAGCAGGTGCAGTCAGCCATCGAATGCGTGCACGAGCAGGCCGGCCACCCAGGGGTTCGTAAAACGCTGCACTTTGCTCGTAGAGAACTTTCAAGGAGCGTGACTCGAGCTCAGGTGCAATCCGTCGTGAGGCAGTGCGACGTCTGTAACTCCATCGACCCGGCTCCTGTGAAGTGGCGGCACGGTTCACTGGCAGTGTCGAACACGTGGGATCGACTGGCTCTGGATGTGACACATCATCGGAAAAGGCACTACTTGACAATCACGGATTGCGGCCCTTCACGCTTCAGTATATGGAAGCAGCTGCGCCAGCTGGACTCGAACGCTGTGATTGAGCACCTGGAGGAGGTGTTCTTTGAAAGGGGGCGCCCCTGGAGCTGCTGCTCGATAATGGTACTGCTTTTCGTAGCCGAGAGTTCGCGTTATTCGCTGCGCGGTGGAATGTGAAACTGAGGTTCAGGGCGGTCTATGAGCCCAGTGGAAACGGAATTGTGGAGCGTTCCCACCGGACGGTCAAGGTGATCGCTGCACGCAAGGAATGCTCCATTGCTGAAGCTGTACACCTATACAACGTGTCACCGCGGGATGAGGAACAGCGACAAGTGAGGAGTCCAGCTGAAGCTGTGTATCGCTACACAGTCAGAGACTGTGTGAAGTCAGCGCAGATACGGCCAGATACATCTGAAGAAGCCGCACAGAATTCACCACCAGCACCGTATGCTGTGGGAGATGCGGTGTGGATCAGACGTCGTGGCACCCGATGCTCTGAAACGTCATTAAGCGGAGTCGTAACACGTTTGGTATCCGACCAAGTCGTGGAAGTCAATGACGTCCCGTGGCATATTCGGGATGTCCGGCGTCGCTATACAACGGCAGCGTCAGTGGCGGACTGCAAGGCCTGGGCAACAAGTCGGCCGGGCAGTAGACGAGTCTCCTTTGGTGGTTCAGGTGGCTGTACCCAGGCAGACAACAGAGTCCGCTGCGGGGAGCAGCGGTGACGCTCCTCAGGATGGTGGTGAGGAAACAATGGAAGCAACTGCTACAACTGCATCGTGTGAAGCACAGTTGAGACGTAGCAGTCGGGTCCGAAGGGCTCCAGCTAGATTGGTGTATGACTGAACAGTGAACATGTCCTCTCCCACATGCCTTTTTGTTCTCTTGACATTTGGCAGTTCGTTGTTGGCATAATGTGTCGGCATGTGACTTTTGTTGTGGTTATTGGGAGCGATTGTAAGTAATCATGTGATCTTTGATGATCAGAGGGGTGTGTAACTGCAATGCTGGAGGTACTCCTTGCAAACGGGCATGGTAGCAATGATGGAGGTATCCTATGCTATTGGAAGTGTGCAATTAAGATAGGGAAAAATGACAGAGGGAAAATCGGGGGTGGAGCGAGGTGGGGGGAAACGGGAAAATATGTATTAAGACTTGATGTAAATACAAACTACACTAGCTTAATTTGATGGGGAGTTATTGACGAAAAACTAATATGACCTTGATGACGTCATAAATGACGTCACGTAAGGTCAACATTGCAAAAGTGACGCATCTAACCCTGCAAGGAGTACATCAAATCACGATTCTGTGTGCTTGAGGTAGTTAGAGATCGTTCCCGGCGCCAGAATAGCAGTTTTCATTTTTCCCCATTGACTTAAAATGGTGAGGTCACGAAAATGACCTGACCTCATATGACCTTTAGGAAAAATCCGAGATATACAAGTTGTGAGACTCATAATGTATACTAGATCCTGCAAGTTGTATTTCCCTGTGACATCTCCTCTGGCAGTGAGGGCGTTGCGACGGTGCGTCATCTGAAGACCGTGCAAAGGTTCACTTATGACGTCATAGGTCAGTGAACTGACCTGACCCAAAAATGCGGTTGGTGTCAACAGATCCGGCTTGAATCAAAGGTCAGGTATGCTAAGTTTCAGCTCTCTACCGCCAGCGTGTTCGGAGTTATCGCGGAAAAACCCTATGGGGGGGCACCCGCCTCCCCCCCCCTCGGCCGGCGAGGGCTAAACTATGGCATGGATGATACCATACCTAGACAAAGTATTGTTTTCATATATGAAAACAATTCAAGTTGGTAGTTAAAATATTTATATTACTTTCAATCGTTACTCCTTACATTACAATAATTCCTCATTGGAATGACTGCTTACTAACCCGGCAGTTGCTGGGGTATTTCGCCACCCACCGTTTGCTGGGGGGGGGGGGGGGCGTTAAACGCCCCCAGCCGATAACTCGAGAACCAATAGGCGCAGCGAAACGAACGAGGCGGCAAACGAAAGAACGCGACGAGACGCTTCAGATGAGTACTTTAAAGTTGAATTTTGAGGTCACAGGTCAGGTCAAGGTCAGGTCAAACACCTGAAATCGGGCTTTCAGTAGCATGGATTCAGGACTTCGCAATGGGCGCCTCTCGTCATAAGCTCTGTCAAAACGGTGCACAATCCATCATATAAGGCCTACAAGAGTGTCAGCTCCATGTAGGGGTCAGTCAAGCATAGGTCAGGGTCAAGGTCAGGTCAACCGGGCAGGCACATATCCCCGAAAATCAAAACTGATATTCGCAGCCTGTGACACATGTTTTATGGGTAATTTGGGGCGTAGAACACGATGGTGACGTTCATTTTACCATATGTGTACGTGTTTGGCTAAAAAAGTTCAATTTAAGAAATACATGTATCATGGTCGTAAAGTGGTCACGAGAAATTGCCAAGATTCAGTTCAAGATTTTGGAAAATGCGGAACGATAATCAACAATCGAAGATGGTCATGTGATTGCTCATGGTATTGGCAGTCTAATGGCGTTTACGGCATGTCTGTATGTCTATTCTGTGATTTTATATGATTTTTTGAACATATGCCGTTTTTGGTCGAAAACTCAGATATCATGACGTCACTAAAACCTCGATATCTCAAAAATTTTCCTACCGATTTTTTGGAAACTTTGTCAAAATAAACTTCAATCAATTCCCTACAGGTACCCAAAATTTGGCGTGCCTGCGGCGCGCCGTTTTTATGCTATAGCCCGGCAAAAAAAGTGGGGGCGTTTAACGCCCCCCCCCCCAGCAACTCGCGGGCTAATAATAAATGCATGCACCACATTCAAGCATTTTATGTAAGTGCATGCATTGCAGCCCTCCTATAATGTCATACACAAGCAACGCTGTGAGCTGTTGTTGGCTGGGTCGGATCGGTTCGTCCATTTGCAGTCTCCGCTGTCCATTTGCATATACCGGCATTACATGTGTGATCTGCGTTATCTCACCTCTGACATTGAGGTACTTGAGGCCCTTCAGCAGCTGCCGGCTCAGTCGCGGGAGGTCGGCGACGGTGACTGATAGGCCCTTCATCCCACGGCACATGGTGAGGGGCTCCAGGCTCACGGAGTCAGGGACGCCGCCGGACAGGGTGAGATACTGCAGCTCAGGGCACCTGGTGAGAGGCTCCAGGCTCACGGCGTCAGTGACGCCGCCGGACAGGGTGAGACTGAACAGCTTAAGGCACCTGTTGAGGGGCTCCAGGCTGCCGGCCGTGAGATCAGGACAGTCTGGAAAGCACACAGACACACATACAGACAGGATCAACCGACTGCAATGACACCGCAAATGCTGTTGTTTGAGAAAGGTAAGGCGTTACCTGTGAATTCGCGAGTATAATTAGATGCTGTAGACAGTTGCATTATACTAACATTACAGTTTTAATGAGCAATTAGCTAAACAATTTACATCACTTTTAATTGGACATTGCAACACTCAAAATCGCCATGCCTATTGTGTGTGCGTAACTATACCTTAACCTGCGCCCCACTGGGGTCTGCGTATAACACGCCCTACTGGGGGGGGCTATAAATAGCCCCCCCCCTAACTCCGAAACTGCTGGGCCGATCGTCAAGATTCAAACGACGTCTGATAGCCCCGGAAAAACTGTCGAACGAAACCTAATTTCATTGACCTCGAGGTCACCGATGACGTCACAGGTCAAGTCAAAGTAAAAATTATTAGCATTTTGGCTTTGGTTCACACACTCGTGAACAGACGCTCTAGATACCCTGAGAGTACCAAACTTGTACTTTGATTTTCAGGTCAAGGTCAGGTCATCACAGGTCACGAAAATAGTATATCATGCGTTGGTCACGTGACACATGTTTTATGGTCCATTTAGGCCAAAAATTTCGAATTTGATGTCGTCTGTGTCATTCGAAGTCATTTTTAGTCAAATTTAGCTTAGGTCAGGTCACTTTCAGGTCAAAAAAGGTCAAATTTTGAAGTTAAAATTTTCAACAAAAAATGTGTCTATTGGATGCAGTTTGAGCTCAGAAACACGATGGTGCTAATTATAATGGCGTACGATGCCAAATACCTGCTGAAAAATTGATTTGAAAAATTAATAATTGTTAATTTTTTGCAATAACGCGTATAACTTGGCGACTTTTGAAGATATTTAGCTTAATTTTGCTAGAGTTAGTCATAATATTACGTTCTATCACATATATTCCAATTTTTCGCAAATACAAAAACGTTTTGGAAAAATGTAAAACTATAAATTTTGAATTTTATTATATTAAATTTTTCGAAGTTTTCAAAATTTCGAAAATTCGAGATCACAGTTTGATAGCGCAGTCTATTTTGAGTCCTCTCATGCAAAGAATTTGGATCTAGCTTAAAAACTGAGCTCTTGGGAGCGATTGAGGTGATTCAATGTTTTGTGTCGAAATCGGCCGAACATGACGTCACTCTGCCGTCATTTGCGGCCGACCTATGGTAGGTACCTACCATATCGACCTATGGGTCGAGTTCATCCGCGCGCAGTCCACGTCCGACAGAAAGTAGTACCGGGAAAATCGAGCAGAACTTCCGACTGAGAAGAGGTAGAGTTGATCTGTTTTCACGAATGCATACAGTGAAGAAAACCGCAAAACTTGAGTCGGTTGGTCGTAGGCAAGCATCGGAAAGTAGTTTTCAAATATGACTTCGGGCGTTAGCTGCCCTCTCGTAGACCACGGCTTGACAGAGAGATATGCGAATACTTCTTGGACTTACAGTTCTGGAGAGTGGCCACAAAGATGCAGAAGGAGATTACGAGCACTCCGATGCCAAATTTCACAAAATTTGTCTTAACGTCGATCAGGCATCTCACATACACATCCCTGGCCTGCCCGTGTCCAAGCGGACCAGCGGTTAATTCGGCTCCCTAATAGCGTCAAGTCTGCCCCTGTGGACGACATTACGGTCGCGAGCCACTCCCGTGGCCGATGAGGGCTCGGCTTGTCGTTCCTAAGCCACTCCCTAGATGGCACAAGCGTTCATTCCCGGGGCAGGGCGGCGGGCTGGCCGAGCGTCCCTCCCCCGGGTCAATTGCGTCGCTCGGCCCCACCGGCCGGGCTACCGGCGGAGTCCCCGCCCCCAATTTGAGTCATCGACCCGTACGGACCAGGCTGAGCGGCAAGCATTCCTTGTGCTGAGATTATTATGGGCGCAGTTCGCCGCCTGACCCTGACCCGGGCGGTCACGCGCGGGGTCGCTCCGCGGTGTGCTGGTCGGCCCACCTGACCTCCGCCCGGCGGGCGGCTGTGGTGTGCCCCAAAACAGTCACTCCGTCGTGACACCAGTAAAATTGCTTGCGAAAGCCGTTCGCGTGCATCAATGGCTGGGACATAGTGCATCGACTGCAAGCCATGTCTAGTCGCCAGAAGCCAGTTGACCTGTGGCCGCCGCCGGGTCAGGTCACGCTCCCGCCGCTCCCGCTCGCCGGCCGCTCCGAGCTGTCAGCTGTGAGTTAGAGTGTCGGTGTGGCCGCGGTGAGCGTTACCAGTGTTTTGTGCTAGTGAGCGGCGCCGGTGAGCACCAGCAGACACTGCACCCACGGCAGTCATGGACGACGCAGCCCTGAAGGAGGCCATCACGAGGATCCTGAAGGACGACGTCTTCGTCGACATCATCCGAGACCAGGTCAGAGCGGCGGTGGACTCAGCCGTTGCAGCCAGGGACGAGGAGATTGAGGCACTCAAGGAGGAGCTAGCAGAGACCAGGGCTCAGCTCAACGGGCTAGAGCAGTACTCTCGCCGCCTCTGCCTGGATGTGAGTGGGATTCCTGAGACACCGAACGAGGACACCGACCGGCTGGTCATGGACACCGCTCGGCTGGCCGGAGTGGACGTCTCCAAGGCGGACATCGACCGCTCCCACCGTGTCGGCGCTGTGAAGCCAGGTAGGCCCCGCACCCTACTGGTGAGATTCGTCTCCTACGCCAAGCGGGAGGCGTTCTACGGGGCCCGTCGACAGCTACGCCAGCCTCGGTCGTTCGAGGGATCGACTGTGACGACTGCGGTGGCCAGCAAGGTGTTCGTCACGGACAACCTCACCAGGGAGAACCAGCACATCCTGTACAGAGCTCGTCAGTTCAGGAAGGAGGGGAAGCTGTTCGCGGCGTGGTCGGACGTCGGAAAACTGAAGGTGCGCCTCAGAGAGAACGGCCCGACGACTGTGATCCGCACCATGACAGACCTGCAGAAGCTAGTCAACAGCGCAGCCGAACGTCGCAAACCTCAGGCGCCGACGGAGACCGACGGGGACGGCTTCCGACGAGTCACCCGGGGCAACAAAAGTTCGGCTAAGTAAAGTGCACGGTAACTCTCGCTGTGCCGGCCCCTGCCCCGATGCGTGTCGACTCAGCGTCTGTGAGAGCGTCCTTTGGTCCTGTGCTGATCCCTGCCCCGAAGTGCCCTGACCCGCCGTCTGCGGTGCGCGCCCTGCTCGCGCCGCCCCTCTGTCTGAGCTGATCTCGCTGCGCACCACTCTGTCCAGTGTACCCGTCCTGCCCTGGCCCTGTGACATCCCCGACCCAGCGCGCCGGCCGAGGCCGGGGCGGTCCCTTTCCCGAGGCTATCCTCAGTACGGTAGTACTGGCGTCGCGTTTACCCGTTACCGCCTGTCACCGGGTCACCCGCTGACCTCCCGACTGTTGACCTTTGAGCCGTGGGACAGGTGTGGCAGCGGATGGGGAGAGGGAGGGAGGGGAGAGGAGTGGGGCGGGCTTGTGGGATGGGAGGGGTTGGTGACTGGTTGCTGTGTTCGTGAGAGTCACACGACTCAAATTATCGCTATTCGGATCAGTGTTCAGTCGACGTGCATTGTTTTGTTAAGCGTCTCATGTTGCATGGCATTTATTTTTATATTGTACCTTCTGTAAACCATGTCTTTCAAGTGTGTATAACACCTGTCTAGCTGCCAGTGGTTGACATACCGACACTATGATTGCAGTGTGCTCGCCGGCGCCGTTCGTCTTCGTTGATGCTCGACCTGACGGCCGTCGCCTCCGCCGCGGCTCCGCCGGGGGTGCGGGCTCGCCCGGTACAGCAACTTCATTCGGCCATCTTCGAGGTGTCAGCCGCCGTCCGGGCGCCGCCGCCGCCTGGGACCGCGGCCCGTGCAGGGACTTCCAGTACCTTAATCCAAGCCCACCGAGCCTCGACTAATCCCATCCAATCTGCGACATCTCCAAGCATACACTGTACCGGACTTGACATACCCTTAAACCTGACTTTGACAAACTCTCAATGGACACGGCTTGGACTCTACCTAAACATTCAAAAACTTTTGACAATGCACGGCATCGAAACGAACCCAGGGCCAACTGATAGGACAAATTTAAGAATTGTGCACATAAACATAAACAGCATTACTGTAGAAAATAAAAAAGAAGAATTGGAACAATTTATACAAACAAACAACGTGCATATCCTAGCGCTCACTGAAACGAAACTTGATAATACGATAGCAGACAGTCAATACATGTTGGAAGACTTCCACCCGCCTATAATAAAAAACAGAACGCGACATGGAGGGGGTGTGGCCCTCTATTGTCATAAATCACTACCAATTCAAAGACTTACACATATTGAAATTGGGAACCAAGAGTGGGTATGGGCAAAAATCAAGATCGCTAACTTCACACTTATCATTGGTTGTATTTACCTTCCACCCCACCTACCATCGGACCGACTGCAGACATTTATCGACACGTTTACCGAAGCAGCCTGTTTAGCACAAACTCACTCACCGACAGCCGTTATAACACTGGGGGACTTTAACACGGGAAACATATACCTTGACAGGTCCTTTAATCAGCACAATGGCATAACCTCATTTGACTACAAAATTAAGGAAACAGCTGACATGCTTAACTTTAACCAATTAATTGATGAGCCAACCAGAGTAACGTATGATGTCGCAAATTTAAGAGACCTAATCTTCACAAGCAACACGGACATAATTCAAAACAGCGGCACACTGTCATCATTTGCAAACCTTGATCATTTCCCCATTTTCACCGAACTAGACACAACAATAATCGACAATGTCGAGAAACCACCAATTGTTATTTGGGAATATAGGAAAATAAACATTGACCTCTTGACCACGACACTTACCGATACAAACTGGAATGACATAATTGAACAAGACATTGACACAGCCACCTCACAATTCATTACCAAACTACAAGACGCGGCAACAGGATCAATACCAAAAATAGTCATCAGACAAAAGCGCAAAGACAAGCCATGGATAACAAGCAACTTAAAACGCAACATTAGAAAAAGGGACAGACTCTTCAAGCTTGCAAAACAAACACAAACTGACTTCAACTGGACGAGGTGGCGATATCAGCGCAATTTAGTCACTACAATGAGCAGACAACTTAAAAACGAATTTATTAAGAATCAAGTTGAAAAACTGATCGAGCAAAGACAAAACCCGTACAAGTATCATAAAACATTACGTACCGTCATAGGCAGATCTACTGACAAAGACATCCCACCACTGCTGACACAAACCGACAACGTGATTACTGACAACATGGAAAAAGCGACATTTTTCAACGACTACTTTGCTTCTCAATCAACTTTAGACGTATCTGACGCTCATCCACTTCCAGACACGAACAGGACAAATGCAAACATTCCACAACTACAGAACTTTACAACCAGTGAACAAGAAATACTTCAAATTCTAAATTCACTAGATGCAAATAAATCGACAGGCCCAGATGGATTACCGACTCGATTTCTTAAACTTACGGCAATTCTTATTGCGAAACCCCTATCACAGTTGTTCAATAAATCACTTTCTCTCGGAGTGTATCCAACTGAGTTTAAAACAGCACATATTAAACCAATATTTAAGAACAAAGGGTCACCATCAGACATTTCAAACTACCGCCCAATCAGCATCCTTTCAGTCGTATCAAAAATATTCGAAAAAGTAGTCTTTAAAAATATATATAAACATTTAACTGATCACAATCTATTAACAGATAAACAAAGCGGCTACAGAGGAGGTCACAGCACCGAATTACAGCTTCAATATCTGACACAAAATCTCTATAAATCTTTAGACGATGGTGGAGATTTTACAGCGATATACTTGGACATCAGTAAATACTTTGATAAAATTTGGCACAAAGGGTTAATTTACAAATGTGAAAACGAATTTGGACTTTCAGGAACACTTCTCAATTGGCTAAAATCATATCTATCCGACAGAATACAGATAGTTAAAATTCAAAATTCGTTCTCAGCTCCCCGTAAGATAAACGCTGGCTGCCCACAGGGATCAGTTCTCGGCCCTTTACTTGCACTTTTATACCTCAACGACCTCTCAACTCGTACAAAAATGACATTTTATTTTTCGCCGATGATACATCACTTTACGCTTCCCATACATGCAAAACATTGAATTCCATTCAAAATTCTTTGCAACTCGACCTTGACGAAATTAAAAAATACGGACAAGAATGGGCCATCAAATTCAACGATTCCAAAACAGTACAACAAACATTTTCCCACAAACCAAACAATACATCACCAAAACTCACTTTCGGAGGACTTCCAATACCCATAACAAAAACACACAGGCACCTTGGATTGACCTTTTCTAAAGACCTAAGAATCCATGAACACATAAACGCCATCCTTACAAAAGCTAACAAATCCCTCAGTCCATTATATCCCATAGCACGATTCCTTCCCCGAAACACTCTCGACGCAATCTACAAGACGTATATTCGACCACATCTAGACTACTGCGACACTATTTACGACGGACACATTACTATTCACGACACCATGAGACTAGAGACATTCCAAAACAGGGTAGCAAGACTAATAACAGGAGCACTTTTCAGGACCTCTTCTGACAAATTACGTTATGAATTAGGATGGGACAAACTAAAAACCAGACGACAACTTCACCGACTACTACTTTACCACAAACTATCAACACCCGGACGTCAAAATTTACCCTCTTATGTCACCTCTCTTCTACCAAATTCACGACATCAAGCCACACAAAGGACGCTAAGGAACGCCGCCCACCATTCCCAGCCACATGTACGCACAACCAAACACCAACGCACATTTATAACACTCACAGGAAAACAATGGAATCAACTACCAAACTCAATTAAGCATCTTCCCTACAAAGACTTCAGAAATGAGATCAAAGAGCTCATGTGCATGAACAAACCTCCTCTTTACTACTCATACGGCACCACGACACTTAACACAATGCATACAAGAATACGACTTAATATGACGATACTAAACGAACATAAGTACAAAATACAAAAGACAGATAATCCTAAATGTTCATGTGGCAATTCCCAAGAAAACGTAACACACTTTATATTTTCATGTCCAAACTACGACCAACAAAGAGACATACTCTACAACAACCTGCGTCGCATCCTTAACTTTGACCTTAAACAAAAACCCAAATCATACCAACTTGAAGTCCTCCTGCACGGCCGCGGACTCGGTGGCGGGGACGGTCGGCTGGTGGCTTGGCACTTCCAAAAATTTTTGCAAGAGTCAGGTAGATTTACCGGTGGATACTAAATTACCTATTCTGTTCGCTGAGCCGGGTGGGCCCGCGCCCGTCGCTGGGCACGCGTGGGGGCGGCTGGCTGCGCGAGACAATCCGAGACACGGCGGCGGCGGTAGTGGTAGTGATACTGGAGATAGTGAAGAGGTCGAGATTTGGCGCCTCGAGATAAGCCCATGGCTTTTGCGCCAACTCTCCGTGATACGTACTCGATGTACCTCATGTACTATGCCAATAAACTCCGTGTGTGTGTGTGTGTGTGTGTGTGTGTGAAGCCCGTTGCGCCTGCCGATGGGAAGGGACAGCGGCCACGCAGCCGGTTACCGCCCCACGCCTCTGGCGGTCGGCCGGCCGCCGGCCCGGCTCGGAGCTCGCCGGCCGACCCGACGCCCACTGGGCCCGGCGGCGCCCCAATCGCAGTGGCGCACTCAGCGGCAGCCGTGGGCAGGTGGACGTCCGGTCCATGGTCAACCGCCTAAATCGTCAGCGGAGCCCAGCCAAACGACAACGAGCGGTCAGTGCCGGTACCAGCTCGGACACATCCGCAGATGATGGAGACTGCAGTACCGACCAGCAGCTGGGTCCAATTCAGCAGTTCTTGCAGCGCGCGCTAGACAAACAGACGGCAGAGCTGACCGAGCGCTTCGAGAACACTGGCCGGTCTCAGGGAGGAGATCACTGGGCTCTGTCAGCGAGTCGTCGAGCTGGAGAGCCACGTCAACGACCAGGGCAACGTCATTCAGCAGTTGCACGAAGCCGTCGACTCCCGGGACAGCAGGATCCACTTTATGGAGGATGAACTGGAAGAGCTTCGGCGCGAGGGGAACACTCCGTATTTAGTGCTGGACGGCCCTGGCCTCCCTGGCCTACCCCCGGAGCTAGAGGAGAAGCCCTGGAAGGAGGATGTCGCGGCTACCACCAGAGCCGTACTACAGCAGCACGTGCCATCGGTGACAGTTCATGAGGAGGACATCGTGCAATGCTACCGGACGGCGCGAGGCAAGAAAATCGTGTGCCGGTTCGCTAGATAGGACCCGGTAGCACCCGAGACGCTATCTACGACGCTCGCACTCATCTGCAGAGAGACGGGAATGGAGCCCGACGACAGCCACAAGATCAGATCTACATCAACGAGATGCTGACCACGGGAGCACACAATGCGTTCATGGGTGCCGCGCGTAAGAGAGGTGAAATAAGCAGTGTGCATACCAGGCATGCTCACCATGCTCACCATAGTAGATAGGAAAGAGGCATAGGGAGCGGATGCTCATAGGATGCTGCCTCTTCTCAGTGTCATATGACGGTCATATCTGTTCTTGAATGCGTTGATGCTTGGACTCAGTACCACATGTTCAGGCAGTTGGTTCCACTGGTCCACAACTCTTGAGGAGAAAAATTGATTGCGTCTGTGCAGCCGATGCCTTGGCTTTTGCAGTCTGAGAGCATGTCCGCGTGTCCTTTCCCTGTTTGTACTGGTCTCTAGTTTCAAAAACTCTTCTCCAGCATTCACCTTGTCATGTCCATGGACCAGCTTGTAGACTTCAATCATGTCCCCTCTAACCCTTCGATCTGCCAGTGATGTCAGTTTCAGTTGGTCTAAACGATCTTGGTAAGGGAGATTGGCGAGTTCAGGTACGAGTTTTGTCGCTCTCCTTTGGATCCTCTCCAACCTGTTGACATCTTTTTGGAGAAACGGGGACCAAGCTTGGATGGCATATTCCATGTGAGGGCGTATCAGTGTTCAGTAAATTGGCAGGAACATTTCCTTACAAGGAAGGAAATGTTCACATGGACAAGTCCATGAAGGTGAATGTCCTCTTCACTCTTCCCAGCATGGAGTTCGCTGCAGCTGCCGCTCTCGTAACCTGCTCTGATACTTTGAGGTCTGGCGTTATTGTGATTCCCAGGTCCTTTTCTTTAATGGTTGAGGTAAGAGTGGTGTCCCCCATTGAGTAGGTGTACAGTGGATTTTTTGTCCCGAAATGCATCACCTTGCATTTGTCTTCATTGAAGGTAAGCAGCCATTTCTTGGTCCACTGTTGCAGCCTGTCAATATCTTCCTGGAGGACAATCTGGTCATCAGGGCTTCTTATCCTTCGGTAAACTTTGGCATCGTCTGCAAAAAGTTTTCCACGTGACTGGAGGCCCTCCAGGAGATCGTCAATATAGATCAGAAATAGGGTTGGGCCCAGGACACTACCCTGTGGCACTCCACTCCAAACCTCTCTCCATCCTGAGTGGCAACCTTGCACTGCCACCCTCTGCTCACGTCCAATCAAGAAGTCTGTTATCCAGTGCAGAATTTGTCCGTCCAAGCCCATTCTTCGTACCTTAGCAATGAGGTGCTGGTGTGGGACAGTGTCAAATGCCTTGCGGCAGTCAAGGTACAGGGTATCCACGCATTCCCCCTCATCAATAGCATTCTCAACATCATAAAGGTACTCCAACATTTGAGTCAGGCATGATTTGTTTGACCGAAAACCATGCTGCTGTTGGCTAAGCAGGTCGTTTGTCTCAAGATGGTTAACAATCTTCTGCCTAATCAGCTTCTCCATGATCTTACAGGGCACTGAGGTCAAACTAACAGGTCGGTAGTTCAGTGGATCTGATCGGTTCCCCTTTTTGAAGATGGGTGTTACATTTGCCCTCTTCCAGTCCTTAGGCAAGCGACCCGACTCAATTGAGCGAGAGAAGATGATGGACAGTGGCACTGCAAGGCTAGTGGCACATTCCTTGAGCACAATGGGGTGTACTCCATCTGGGCCAGGTGCTGATGGTGTCTTTTGTTTAAGCAGTAAAGCCCTTACCTCCACTGGGTCAATGATACACTGCTCCAGCTTGTCATCCAGAACTGTCTCCAATGTTGGTGGTTCTGTCCCCTCTGATTTCTTGAAAATCTGCTGAAATCGTCGATTCATCACTTCACAGGTTTCATTCATGCTAGTTGTCATCTCCCCATTTTCCTTCTTTACAGTCAGCACTTCTTCCTTTATTGTCATCTTGCTCCTGGCATAAGCATAGAATGCCTTTGGATCTGATTTGAGCTCTGATGCAAGCTTGTGCTCAAATTCATGTTTTGCTTTTCTGACCGCCTTTGTAGCTTCATTTCGTGCTTTAATGTATTTCTGTTTCAGTCTCTTGGATTTTCTGTTCTTCCTGTGTTTGGTCCAGGCTTCTTCTTTGCGTTTCACTTTGTCAAGAACATGTTTATTGACCCATTTCTTCCGTTTTCTTCCTTTGCATGGGTAGAGTGGCACTGTCTGGCCTAAATGAGGCATGGCATGGCCTCATGAGGCATGGCCTCATTTACGTGCGCATGATCCCACATGGTCAAAAAATATGCTTGCGGAACCGCATTCAATGCGAACGAGTGCTGCGCGGCGAGTATTGAATAGTGAGTACCGCCGACCGGCGCCGGGAGTGCTGGCGCCGCCCGTGCGCCGGCCTCCCTGCCCGTGGGGTTGGCCGAGGTCACACAGTGCTGAGTCGACGGCCGAGCGGCCGGGGCGGGTGTGCTGGGGGGTGACGTCACGCCGGGATTGCTGGGACGGGACGGTGAGACTCCGGACAGCGCAGTCTGAGGAGGTGAGCATGGGTGGGGAGGGGATCGACGGCTGCCTTTTAGAGGAAGGTCAATATGCGGTGTGTCATTTGGACTTCCCTTATGGCTGGGATGTGTTTGATAGTCCATATAGCTGGTCGGTTTCGTTTATCTCTAGATGCCAGAGTTAAACATTGTTACATTTAACACCAGAGGGTTGAGGTCAATGTCAAAAAGAAGGTCTCTGTTTAGGTTTTTCCATCGGCACTATCCGAAGCATATAATAGTGCTACAAGAGTCACACAGCAGTGTGCATGATTACACTTACTGGCAAGCAGAATGGGGTAGCCCCATATATTTGTCGCACGGGCCCAGTACCCACGATGGCGGTGTGGCGGTGTTATTACCCAGATCCCTAACCTTTGATGTCACTGTGTTGCACAACGATAATGATGGCCGGCTTCTCGTTCTTGGTTTTAATCACGAGATTCTTAAATTTGCGCTGCTCGCAGTATATGCACCCACACAGGGACATAGTCAGCAGAAACTCACTTTTTTTAGTAAGATGAAACAAAGGTTAGACGTCATTTACGAGGAAGGTTACACAGAAATTTGTATGGCTGGGGATTTCAATGTCCAGCTTTCTCCCCTAGACGTACAAGTAGGTCAATTTAGAAATAAAAGACCGGCGCAAACACTTAGAAGCATGTTAGAGGACTGCAGTCTGGTCGATGTTTGGCGGGAGCGGCATGCAAATACTCGACGGTATACATGGCGAAGATACAATCCGGTGCAAGGATCCCGTATAGACTATATCTTTGTATCTCAGAGCATGTCGGCTAATAGTGTAATTAGAAGGGCTGAGATCAAACCGTGTATTTACAGTGATCACAGTCTTGTTAATCTAGAAATGAGCGTGCACACGAATGATAGGGGTAGGGGCCTGTTCCGCTTCGATAACCGCCTGTTAGAAGACCTACAGTTCGTTCACGAGGCGAGGCAGGAGATTATGAAGGCTAATGGCGGCCAGGGACTCTATGAGGGAATTGTTGATCTGGGATTAAAAATAGAAATGTTACTAAGTGAGATCAGGGTGCGTAGTATGAAAATTAGTAAACATAAGGCTCAAGAAAGACGAAAAGAATATAATGCACTCATTGGCGACTTGGATAAGCTTCAACAAGAGATAGCGGAAAACCCATCAGCTGAGCGAGTAGATAGGTGCAGAGCGTTACAAGAAACCTTGGACCGAGCGGAAGAAGAAAAAGGTAAGATTGCCATGATACGATCGGGGGCTAGGTGGTTAGAAGAAGGGGAGAGGCCAACAAAATACTTTTTGAGGCTATGCGAACGTAGAAACAAAGAGAAAAGTATACATGTTTTGCAGCGAACTGACGGGGAAATTATCACAGGAAATAGAGAAATTCTTAATTATTGTAAGGATTATTTCGAAGGCTTGTATGCTACTCAAGCTTTGGCTGACGGGCCGCCCGATGTGGCCCGTTTTCTGATACTCGCAGACTTTCCCAGACTGAGCCAGGCAGATAGAAGAAAATGTGATGGCGACATAAGTAAACAGGAATGTGAAATAGCATTAAAAGGGATGATGAATAATAAAGCCCCGTCCGTCTCCGGATTCTCTAAGGAATTTTTCCTACACTTTTGGCAAGAAATGTGTGATCTCGTTGTTTTATACATTAACCAGGCTAGGGAAGAGGGTACTTTTTTCATCACCCAGCGTAGGGGAGTAATAACTCTAATCCCAAAGAAAGGCGACCCCAAGCTTATCCAGAATAAACGACCAATTTGTTTACTCGATATCATCTACAAGATAGTGGCGAAGGTTCTAGCAAATCGCACAATGTCGGTCATTCGCGACATCGTGTCGCCGGATCAGACAGGGTCAATACGCGGTAGGTATATTGGGACGAACCTCCGAACCATCGCTGATGTGATTCATTACACTAACGCGGACAAGCTAGAAGGAATAATTATGGCCCTCGATTTCCGCAATGCTTTCAATAGTGTTGAGTACGCGTTTCTGTGTGAAGTTTTAAAACTGTTTAACTTCGGCGAAAATTTCATTCAATGGGTTAAACTTTTGCACAACAGAAACGAGTTAGCCGTTATCAACAACGGGTTCACCTCACCATGGTTCTCAGCAGGTAGGGGACTACAGCAGGGATGTCCAATGAGTGGGCTACTCTTCGCACTCGTGCTAGAAACTCCAGCCATTAAGACATTAAGATCCGTAGCGCGAACGAGGTCCGAGGTATTAATGTATCGGGCGAGATTTTCAAGTCAACTCAATACTGCGACGATATGACCTTATTTGTAAAGGACCACGTATCTGCCGTTAACCCGGCAGTTGCTGGGGTATTTCGCCACCCACCGTTTGCTGGGGGGGGGGGGGGCGTTAAACGCCCCCAGCCGATAACTCGAGAACCAATAGGCGCAGCGAAACGCACGAGGCGGCAAACGAAAGAGCGCGACGAGACGCTTCAGATGAGTACTTTAAAGTTGAATTTTGAGGTCACAGGTCGGGTCAAGGTCAGGTCAAACACCTGAAATCGGGCTTTCAGTAGCATGGACTTCAGGACTTCGCAATGGGCGCCTCTCGCCATAAACTCTGTCAAAACGGTGCACAATCCATCTTATAAGGCCTACAAGAGTGTCAGCTCCATGTAGGGGTCAGTCAAGCATAGGTCAGGGTCAAGGTCAGGTCAACCGGGTAGGCACATATCCCCGAAAATCAAAACTGATATTCGCAGCCTGTGACACATGTTTTATATGTAATTTGGGGGGTAGAACACGATGGTGACATTCATTTTATCATAGGTGTACGTGTTTGGCTAAAAAAGTTCAATTTAAGAAATTCATGTATCATGGTCGTGAAGTAGTCACGAAAAATTGCCAAGATTCAGTTCAAGATTATGGAAAATGCGGAACGATAATCAATAATGGAAGATAGCCATTTGATTGACCATGATATTGGCAGTCTAATGGCGTTTACGGCATGTCTGTATGGCTATTCTGTGATTTTATATGATTTTTTGAACATATGCCGTTTTTGGTCAAAAACTCAGAAATCATGACGTCACTAAAACCTAAATATCTCAAAAATTTTCCGACCGATTTTTTTGAAACTTTGTCACAATAAACTTCAATCAATTGCCTACAGGTACCTAAAATTTGGCGCGCCTGCGGCGCGCCGTTTTTATGCTATGGCCCGGCGAAAAAAGTGGGGGCGTTTAACGCCCCCCCCCAGCAACTCGCGGGTTAAAGCCATTGCCTTGGTTCGGGAATTCGGCAATTTGTCTGGGCTAGAATTAAATATGAGGAAGTGTGAGTTTATGTGGGTTGGCTCAAAGAAAG
The DNA here is from genome assembly GCF_019059575.1 of Amphibalanus amphitrite. Lineage (NCBI taxonomy): Eukaryota > Metazoa > Arthropoda > Thecostraca > Balanomorpha > Balanidae > Amphibalanus > Amphibalanus amphitrite. The sequence goes on along the minus strand of NW_024881904.1, from coordinate 143,029 downwards.
ACTGCGAGCAAACAATCTGTGGATGCTCACCAGTTAAAAAAACGAAAATTCTTGGTGTATGGTTTAGCGCTACCCAGAATGGTGCACCTATTAATTTTGAAGCCATCGACTCACGGGTTAAAGGCACACTCCAAGACTGGTCACAAAGAGCACTCACCCTAAAAGGGAAAATAACGGTTGCAAAAGCCCTAGTAGTTTCTCAACTCGTGTATCACATGGTTGTCACAAGAATGGAAGAAAAGCATTTGGCCATGATACAGAGCCACATCATGCACTTTCTGTGGCGAGGACGGCCGCCCAAGGTGGCCAAATCGACGATCATCATGCCCGTCGAAAAGGGGGGATTAACCCTCGCCCCGTTGGGGGGGGCCATTTTGGCCCCCCCCCCTGTGGTTTTTCCTGAATAGCAAGAAAACGGCGGCGCGCAGCGCCGCCAAATTTTCAGTACCTTCCCGGGCATCAATTTGACACCTTCACACCAAATTTCAAGTCTTAGGTCACCTTAGGTCAGGAGTTATTGAGGTCAAACTGAGGTCATGTTCGAGCAAAAATGAGCAAAAAACATGCAATCTTGAAACGCTCACCAAATCTACAGTTATCAAGCAATTTCAAAGTTCTTTATATGGTCTAGTAGATAAAAGGCGGCGCTACAAAACTGCTATCTCGGATTTTCAAAATTTTTGGTTTTTGACCAAAAAAAATCAAAAAATTGATTTTTTTAGAAAAACTTTGAAAAAATCCGAAATTTTTTTCCGAATTTCGAAAAAAACCGGAATATATGTGATAGTCCCAGCGCTCTTCTATATACATACCAAATTTCAGATCGATATCTCGTTTTTTGGCCAAGTTATAGCGAAAAAACTGTTCAAAAATGATGACGTCAAATTTTTGAACTCAATTTTTAGCAATTCTAGACCTCGTACGGCAAAACAAAGACCACCATTGAACTCCCCGTGACGAGCTGCATCGATTCGATACCCATTTTATGCAAAAATATTAACTTTGAAACTTGACCTAATTTGACCTGACCTTGACCTGACCTTGACCTGACCTTGACCAAAACGTGATCTAAGCTGGCCCCAAAGGCTGCCTGACCCATATAATCGCATTTGTCATGTAAAATGGACCATAAAACATGTATCACACGACACTTTCATATTGTGACCCCCCCGTGACCTGACCTCTGTGACCTGACCTGGTATCAGTGACCTCAAATAGCAAAATATGTGTTTGAAGAACATTTCCCCATCGATTATTTTCAATGAAATGCATTTTACTCGATTTTACAACGCATTTCTTGAAGTGCCTGTAAACGGTGAAAATTGGACCTTTGACCTGACCTGTGACGTCATCGGTTTGACCTAGGTCAATAAAATTGGGTCACAAGGTAGTTCCCCGTTGGGGCTATCCAACGCCGTTTACCGCTTGTCGCTATGTTGCGTGGTTCTCGAGATCTTAGGGGGGGGGGCCAAAATGGCCCCCCCCAACCGGGCGCGTTGCTCGGCAGAGCCCAACGGGGCGCGGGTTAAATGCACCGGACTAGAGGTGGCAAAATGTGGACCCGATGACCCGGTCCAAAGAACCAGTCTGGACCCATATGGGTCCAGACCGGTTCCTGGAAATTTTATGACTGGTCCAACCGGGTCCTGCCATAAACTATACATCTTGCACACTACACATTATTGCAAATATGAAGTGAATTAAGTGAATGTTTATTTGCACACAGTAGCTCATGAGTATTCCCAATTGGAAATAGGCTGTTTTACATGATGCCACTATTGATACCTACAAGTAGTTTGTATTAATTGACTTTTGGGGAACGGGTCCAACTGGTTCCGATTCCAACTAAGACCGGGTCCGACTGGTTCCAGAAAGGTCCAGCCGGGTCTGGTTCGAGTCTGGTTCCCAAAATTTTCATCTTTTGCCACCTCTACACCGGACCTGTTATTAACCAATAAGGCGTGCAGAATATCTTGGCTTGGTAGGATGGCAAAGCATAAGGGAGCAACGTTTGTGAAAGCATTGCAAAATAGGCTAGGGCTTAGGCTCGGCAATGTTTTAAACACAGACTTTGAAGAACGCTGGCAAATTAACAGACAGGTCCCGGATTTTTATAAAGAAATGCTACTCTGGTTTCGGAGCATACACCCAGCGAAAACTCCTGAATGCGGTAAAGCAGTTAGGCAACAGCTGCTATGGCAAAATAAGGCACTCAAAGTCAATAATAAGACTTTATTCAACAAGCAACTAGTTAGAGCGGGAATTTGTCTAATAGGAGATTATTATGGGCTGGAAAATGTGGACGGATGATAACCCGGTCAGTGCTGACCAGGCGACAATCGAACAGCTCCCGTGCGAGCGCTGCGTTGTCTAAGGCAGGATAATAATCCGGTCAGTGCTGACCGGACGACAATCAACAGCTCCCGTGCGAGCGCTGCATTGTCTTAACCCTAGAACGCCTAGGGGGGGGGGGGTTGTATCAACCCCCCCCTGAGGTTTTTTCGAAGTGCACGCTAAACGGCTTGTCGTAGCGGGCTGAAATTTTCAATACCCTCTGGGGCAACCTTTGCGCATCTTTGGCCGAAAAAAATTGATCGGGTCATGTCAGGTCACGGAGTTATGACGTCATAAGAGGTACAGCCTCCGGCCGACAGTTACCAAACGTGTGCGCCGAATCCCTAGGTTTTCTGCCGGTGATACCCACATTGTTTGATGGATCATGATGAAACTTCCCATGCATGTTGGGGCAAGCATTGGCTATCGTGTGGTGCAAGAAAATTGACCGGGTCAGGTCAGGTCACGGAGTTATGACGTCATAAGAGGAACAGCGTCCGGTACTATTTTTGAAAAGCGCCCGAACCACTATTTTGCTAATTCTTGTCACCTCAATGGGAATATGCAGCAATATTAGCTTCTATAAGGAGCAAATGGACCTTCCAAATCCAAAAATACAATCAGATTTCAAAAATTTAAATTTTGATTTTTCGAATTTCTGCTGCCGACTGTGACCTTGCCGACTTCCGGCGCTCCCAACGCGCCATTTTTAGAGCTAGGGAAACGAAATACATACCAAACGATAGAGAATTAATCAAGGAACACGATAGTGAAGGTTTCAAGTCGATATCTCCCACCGTTTTGCCGCAATCGCCGCGGAAAGTTGAAAAAAGTCTATTTTTCCGAAAATTTGACCTTTGACCGGTCAAAAGTAGGTCAAATGTTGACCTAGGACCAAAAAATATACCACCAATCGCGAGATCTCGTTGAGAGCAATCCGTTGGTTTTTTCCGCTAAGCTCTACGACCTTCCGTTTCGAAACGCCAGGGGGGGGGGTCGTAACAACCCCCCCTGGTCGTTCGTGTTATGATAAATGGCCTGGTCGTGCGAGGGTTAACCCTATTCCTGGCGGGGGGGGGGCCTCAGGAGCCCCCCCCCTGAGGTTTTTTGGTTATTTCTCCCCAACGCGTTGAGCTAGGAAGCTCAAATTTTCTGACTTTTACTAAAAGGCTTCTACGCAACAGGTCTGAAAATTTTGAGTTGATCTGACCTCAGGTCAGGTCACCAGAGGCGGTTTGGTGACCCTACCTCAGAAAAGTTTGCAATCACGCCAGAGCTAGAGTTTTTGACCGATCAATTTCTTCTCTTCAGGCTTTAGTTAGGGTACCAGTATGTGCAATTTGTATATCTCGGAATTTTGATATCGGTGACCTAAGGTCAGGTCAGTTTCGCGACCTCCCCATTATAAGTCAATGGGGGAAAAATCAACTCCCTGTTTTTACCACTAAAACGGGTCGGAATGGCCCCATATACCATACATGACTTCATATACGATCAACCTTCACTACCTTGAGGTCTATTTTGCTGTTGGGCAGCTGTGAGGTCATGTGACGTCATCAAAGGTCACCAAAGGTTTTTGGCCAATAACTCCGTACAGGAACAAGATACAGACGCGTGGATGGTCTCATTGTGTTCAGCTCGTCAAGACGCATCGAATGATATACATGATGACCTCGAGGTCACGTGACCTGAGGTCAACCTTTGACCTTGACCTTTCGAGGTCAACATATATCATTCGATGCGGATTGACGAGAGGATCACGATGATGCCCTTAGTTTGTTCCTATCTTGACTAATTCGAAAGTTATTCGAGAAAAACTCTCTCCATATCTAGCGCCGCCATTTTGACTTTTTCGACCCCTGTGACGTCATCTTTGACCTGACCTGAAAATGACCTTAGTAAAAAATGTAGATCTTGACCGTGCGTATCCGATGCCGTCTACCGTTTGTCGCTGCGATGTGTAGTTTTTGAGATCTGAAGGGGGGGCCGAATCGGCCCCCCCGCCAGTTTCTTGTCCCGGCGGAGCCCGCCAGGAATAGGGTTAACCCTCGCATGTGTGCGGCGTTTGCCAGCTTCTAATGTGTAGGGGGGGGGGGTCGGTTGGACCCCCCCTTGCCGTTTGGCCCCTGATCGAGCTAGAGCTTCGCGGAAAAAAACGAGCGTGTTGCCCGTGACGAGAGGAAGCCGATGATACCCAATTTTAAGGTCCTAGGTCATTGGTTGACCTTCCAGGTCAGGTCAATGACCCAAAGTCGGGAAAATCGGGACCTATTAGAAAGTCGTAAATTGTGGCTGCTAAGTGGTTTTTCGGGGTGCTGATCACGAATATCGTGTTAGTTTTGATCGCAGATGATGTCTTTAAGCATTTAGACCAGGTCGGGTCAGTTCAGGTCAGGTCAACCAGTAGGCGTCGTGACGGGTATTCGTAGTACGTGTCAACCGCCTCTGACAGCTTCGTAACATGTTACGAAGGCACCAAAACTACTTCGTAAATGTTCAAAAGGTTGTTAAATTCGAATTCAGCTCCAAAAACTAGCCTAGAAACATGTAAAACTCGAAAAAGTGAACCGAGGTCACCCGAGGACACCAAAGGTCAATGACATGACCTGACCTTGAGGTGACCTTGACACCCACCGAAATGCATGGGAGCAACATCAAATCACATGTTTGAACGTTTGAAACCACGAAAAGCTTGCAAACGCGCGGCTAATACGTACCGACATACGCGGAATCGCGATTCCGGCCAAATATGGTCTCGGAAAAGAGGTCACAGGTCAAAGGTCATTTGGGTCAGGGTCATGAAATATTTAGGGTAGGTGTAAAATTGATTAACGCGAGAGTACTGAAAGTTTCGTCGCGATCGGCCGCTTTTTACGCGAGTTATTCGCGAAAAACCATGGGAGGGGGTCCATCCGACCCCCCCCTACACATGCGAGGGTTAACCTTCCAGGCGGTGGGGGGGGGGCATTTTTTTGCCCCCCCCCCCCCCTTTACTTTTTTCGATATATCTCGAGAACCGCTGCGCCGATCGTCACCAAACTTTCAGTACCCTCCCGGGAGCAGCTAGCGCACATGGTGACCAAACATTTTTCCAAAGACTATGATAGGTTGGCCGCTAATGACGTAAGAGTGACGTCATTTTTGCCATTTTCGACCCAAAAAAAAGGTTTCGCGGGAAGAGCTGTCAGACCAACAGCTTTAGAGATACAGAAAAATGTTTTAGACATAAAAGGTGTGGAATCAATAGGGCTACAAAACTGCTATTTCGGTTTTTCGATTTTTTTGGATTTTGACCCCCAAAAATCAAAAAATAGATTTTTGAATATAATAGCCAAAAAATCCAAAAAGTTTTTTAAATTTCGAAAAAAACCGGAATATAGGTGATAGTCCCTACCGCCTTCTATCTACATACCAAATTTGAGATCGATACCTCGTTTTTTGGACAAGTTATAGCGAAAAAACTGTTCAAAATTGATGACGTCAAATTTTCAAACTCAATTTTTAGCAATGCTAGACCACGTAGCGCAAAACAAAGACCACCATTAGACTCCCCGTGACGAGCTGCATCGAATCGATACCCATTTTATGCAAAAATATCAACTTTGAAATTTGACCTTTTTTGACCTGACCTTGACCTGACCTCCACCAGAAAGTGACCTAAACCGTACCTGATGGTCTTATAACCAACACCATTGAGTTGGAAATGAAAAACTGGCCATAAAACATGCATCACATAACCTTAGTAAAGTTGGGCTCATGTGGTGACCCTTGGTGACCTTTGGTGACCTGACCTGTGACCTGACCTGGTATGACCAGTGACCTCTAATAGCAACATATGTACTAGACAACTGACGCCTTATCGCTGATTTTCGACGAAATGCGTTTTACTCGGTGTTATAGCGCTTTCCCTAGAAGCCCTGTGAACGGTGAAACATTTTATCTTTGACCTGACCTGTGACGTCATCGGTGACCCCGAGGTCAATGAAATTTGGTTTCCTTCGACAAATTTGACAGGGCTATCGAACGCCGTTTGAATTTTCCGGATCCGTCCAGTAGTTTCGGAGATACGGGGGGGGGGGCAAAAAAGTGCCCCCCCCCCACCCCACCGCGTGGAAGGTGGCTGGTAGGCCCACCGCCTGCCGGGTTAAGGCAGGATAATAACCCGGTCAGTTCGGACCGGACGACAATCAAACAGCTCCCGTGCGAGCGCTGCATTGTCTTAAGGCAGGATAATAACCCGGTCAGTTCTGACCGGAAGACAATCAAACAGCTCCCGTGCGAGCGCTGCATTGTCCTAAGGCAGGATAATAGCCCAGTCTGTTCTGACCGGACGACAATCAAACAGCTCCCGTGCGAGCGCTGCATTGTCTTGAGGCAGGATATTAACCCGCGCCCTGCTGTGGGGGGTGTTTGAACACCCCCCATTGTGGTTTTTCGCGAATATCTCAAAAACGGCGGCGCGGAGCGCCGCCGTTTTTGGTACACCTTATCATACATTAATTCTACACACGTTGTAAAAATTTCAGACCAAGGTCATTCAAGGTCAGGTCACCAGGTCACTTGAAGTGACCTCACCTCATAAAAAGTTTCAATGTCTGTCATAGCTACACCGAGTGACCGATCGCTTTGAAACTTTCAGCGATTGCTAAGAGCAATAGCATGTAAAAAATGTTTATCTCAGAATTTTGATATCGATGACCTAAGGTCAGGTCAATTTTGCGACCTCCCCATTATAAGTCAATGGGAGAAAATTGAAATGCGCCTCTTTTGGACGAAAGACATTATTAACACTCCCAAACACCGAATTACAAGTGGTTGAGACACACTGAACATGAAAATGGTATCCGTGACCCCTGTTTATGCCCTGAGGTCATCTTAGGTCACGAATGGTAACTAACAGTTTTTCGCAAATAACTTTTGATAGAGGCATGCTAGAGCGATGAAAACGCCTTAGATGTGCTCAGCTCGAAGTTACGGATCGACTGATGTGCAACATGACCCTTTCCGGTCAGGTCATGACCTTGACCTGAGGTCAAATTTTCAAGTTGACCTTTCAAGGTCAAGTTATAGTTCATTCGATGCGTCTTGACGAGAGGAATACGATTCCGGTAAAAGTAAGCTCGTACAAGGCTTGGGTCAAAAGTTATTGCAGATAAACTGTTTCAGAAAAAATCGGCTATTTTTGCAGTTTTTGCCCCCTGCAGGCAAAACCGTTGACGTTAGGTCAAATCTGAGAAAATTCCTCAGAAAGGGCGTTAATAGGGCTATCGAATGCGCTTTCCCGCGGCGCTGTAGCTCTATTGGTTCCCGAGTTATGCGTTGGCTTCTTGGAAATTGTCGACATTCGACCTGGAAATCGGCGAAATTTTGCCTTCAATGACCTCTGGTGACCTGACCTCTGACCTGACCAAAAAATTGACCGAAGTGATTTCCTCATTATTTTTGACGCTCTTTCGAACGCCGCCTTCCGCGTATCGCTACGTGGCCCAGGAGCCAAGTTAGAAGGGGGGGTGTTCAAACACCCCCCCCCCAGCAGGGCGTGGAAATCCAGGACCCCCAGCCGGGCGCGGGTTAACCCGGTCAGTTCTGGCCGGACGACAATAAACAGCTCCCGTGCGAGCGCTGCATGGCAGGATAATAACCCGGTCAGTTCTGACCGGAAGACAATCAAACAGCTCCCGTGCGAGCGCTGCATTGTCCTAAGGCAAGGATAATAACCCAGTCTGTTCGGACCGGACGACAATCAAACAGCTCCCGTGCGAGCGCTGCATTGTCTTAAAGGGACAGTATCACCATTTTTATGAAATTTGACATTGCATAGGCCCCACCTTTCTGGTCCGGGAACTGAAGACCGATCCTCGAAGCTCCACACCGTTATCCCGCTATCGCCGCTCAAAGTACGAAAGGTGTACTACACTTTGAATCGTGCTTCACTATCTTCACTGTTTAAATGTTTGCGCCGTTTTGAAGTGACCGCCAGTAATAAAACTTTTACCCTGGTCATTTCATCAAATTTTATAAAGCCAAAACGTTTTTCGCACTTATTCATCACCGTTAAATTCATTAAATAGTCGTAGGCAATTTCCGCTGTTTCCTTCGGATTCTAGCGGCTCAACAAAGGAATTCCTCCAGCTTGAATCACAATCTCCCTCCAATGTATGACGTTTATCACGTGATTGTCATGTGATATTTTCTCCCATTGTCAATTGTCACGTCCAATTGTCACTCCCTCCAATTGCCACGTCATATTTTTATAGGCAATACCTAAGGCTACCTCTCCCTAAGGACAACTCAATCAGAAGAACGACCGCGTAAGCGTAGCGTCAATAATGTATTATCTGCGCCAGTTCTGTAGTAATTTTGCATGCTTCCAAACTGGCGGCCATGCTTGTATAGTGGTGGTTCGCTCATGAAAATGAATCATGAAAATGAAATGTGGTTGCAATATTTTTCACCGAGTTCGGTCCTCAAACTATGTTTTTCTGATTCAGAAAAATAAGAAATGCTAGTAAAAAAAAATCAGCTCCATACATGGATTTTTTTTCGATGATACTGTCCCTTTAAGGCAGGATAATAACCCGGTCAGTTCTGACCGGAAGAAAATCAAACAGCTCCCGTGCGAGCGCTGCATTGCAGTCCTAAGGCAGGATAATAATAACCCAGTCTGTTCTGACCGGACGACAATCAAACAGCTCCCGTGCGAGCGCTGCATTGTCTTAAGGCAGGATAATAACCCAGTCTGTTCGGACCGGACGACAATCAACCAGCTCCCGTGCGAGCGCTGCATTGTCTTAAGGCAGGATAATAACCCAGTCTGTTCTGACCGGACGACAATCATACAGCTCCCGTGCGAGCGCTGCATTGTCTTAAGGCAGGATAATAACCCAGTCTGTTCGGACCGGACGACAATCAACCAGCTCCCGTGCGAGCGCTGCATTGTCTTAAGGCAGGATAATAACCCGGTCAATTCTGGCCGGACGACAATAAAACAGCTCCCGTGCGAGCGCTGCCTTGTCTATAGGCAGGATATTAACCCGGCCGCGAGTTGGCCAGACGACGAGGGTGTGGAATCAGCTCAGGTGCTTCGGGGTCAGCCTGGTCACTCCCGCGCTCTCCAAGATTAGTGTAGCTGGGCCCGTCCCTAAAGGTACAGGGACCCGCAGTTGCTACTGTACACATATATTACCAAGTTAGAATTGTGCTATTATTTGCTAAGTGCTGGCCTTTGGAGAAAGGAAATGTAGCGCAAAGTATGGAGGAATAACACATGTTTGCTCCTAGGACGTATGTTTTGTATAATTCCTCTTACCGCAACAGATATTCTTCCAAAACTACAATCGTGCTATTTTTCCGTGCCGGTTGCCTCCCCAGAGCCGGTCCTTGGTATCGCCTATAGCTTCCGTTCCCGCTACGTGAATGAAAGTCACGTGACTACTACACGTTTGCGCTCAGTACTAACACACCTAGCCCGAGGGCCGGTCCGTAGCGGGGAGGGGTAGAACGCCAGAGCTCCAGCGCAGTGGAGGTGGTGGTGGTCCGTATCATAAAGAGGCAACCGTAAGCAGAACTACAATTGCCGCAGTATGAGATTATGATAAAGTTTTCTTTAAATGTATTGATTGACAAGAAAGTGCAATGCTTATCCGATATAATAAAACGGTGTCCAAGGCCTTGGAAGAACTATAAAACATATTCAGCAACGTATAAATTTCTGATACAGGCCATGACCTTTCACCTTGCCTCCGGGGAGGACCGCTCAGGATCCACATACCGAACGAATCGAGGCCTCGCAGCGCGGCGGCAGAAGAGGTGGATAAACCATCGCCAGATCTTTCGGTTACTTATGTTTCCAGAAGAAAATGTTTCCAGGTGGAGGGTGAGGGCTGTTTTCAACCCATTCACCAATCCTTTCCTTATTAACTTATAGCTTACCGAAAAAATGCAATGCAATGGTGGCCATCACGAGATGTAACGAATAGTGCCTCAGTTACACCGTTTTGAGTAAACCTTATGCATTGGAATTCAGGCCAGTGATCCTGAAGCATTATTTTATTTTTATCATGCATTAGCTGGGATGACGTGGGCCAAGTTAATTGCGAAGAAACGGTTTTAGTTTCAGAACATTTCTGAGGCTAGTCGCGCCAAATAGTATACGTTTGTTGCAAAATGTCAAATATAATGTTGACGTGCTATCCAGATGATGGAATTTATTCGACACAAGAAGTCAAAAAGTGGCATCGTTAGTCATCCTGCATACCTATAAATCGATTCGTCACCACGGTTCGAGCTCAATAGTTCTTTTCGCGGATGATCGGTTTCGTTTTTTTTTTTTGGAGGGGGGGGGACAGTTAATGAGCCGCCAAACACCCTCCCCAGTCCCCCCAACAACAATTGTTGACAAATACTGTGATGGCCTAAAATGCCCTCAACTGTGTTACGTATTTGGGGCTCTCAACTTTGATTTGTTAAAGTTATTTGTCTATTCATTATAAAAGCTGTCAAATTTTCCGTATCATTAAACTTTTATTGAGTTTGTATTTCACGCTTATCTAAAATGAACAATTTTATCACTGGCTTCTTTTATGAATGGATGGTCGCATGAATGAACGAATGAATAGCTTCTACATCATTTGAGCATCAGCTGAAATCAATCCTAAAATTTAATATACCAGTCTGCAACGAATAGGTTTAAAAACCAGTGCAAGTTAGGTGCAGTTTTTAATCTATGCCGTTTTTTATTAAGTGTCTCATAGCTCCTTAATCTTGAGCCGCTTCTCTCACGATTCATTTTATCTGGTGCTTACATTGTCCAAGAAGTTATAGTATTCGAGCTCCTTGGTCTTAAAAACTGCTATCGAAGTAAATTGAAGTGCTTCGGGCTTCGGCACTTAAAAAAACAATCGATATTATACCCTCACCCATTTAGGCATTTCTTTTCAGCGTCTTACATGTGGCGAGGGGCGTAGAAACCCTCAGCTATTCGGCCCTTGATAAAAAGAGCCAGAGCTTCGCTGAAAAAAAAAGAGCGAACTGCTCGTGACGAGAGAAATCCGATGATTAGAGAGTCCTGGTCGGTCATCGCTGACGAGAGAAAGCCAATTATTTTTATATCCTGGTCAATGTTGAGATCCTAGGTCATTGGTTGACCTCCCAGATCAGGTTTATAACCCAAAAGCACGGAAAATTGGGTCCTGCTAGAATTTCTATAAGTGAAGTTTGCTGGGATTTGGCTTGCTTCTGACTCCGAATTTGCACTTGCTTTGATCAAAGATGATGTATCAAAGCATTTGGGGTAGGACGGGTCACGCCAGGTCACCCATTAGGCGTTCTGCCGGCTATCCAAAGAATGTTAACTACAGCCTTGCAACATATTGCATAGGCACTATAACTGATACCAAAGTATGCCTAGTTTTCAAATGCTAAATTTCATGCCACCACTTCCTAAAAACCACAGTAAAAAGGTGTAAATTTAAGGAAGTTAGCCGAGATCATGTCAAGTAAATGTGAACCGTTAACCTGAGTTTCACGTGACCTTGGCACCCACAACAATAAATGAGACAAACATTGTATATTTCACATGTTGTCACGTCCCTAATCACGAAACGACTATGGAAACACAGAAGATGTGCGCTGATTTTCGATTGCTATTCTGGCCTGACATGATCTATAAAGGTAATAATCACAGAAGAAAATAAGCACAGGTTAAAGGTAATTTGGTCCAGGGAGTTAAAATTATCGGAGAAGATGCAAAAATGATCAGGGCTGTTTAACTTTCCGGGAAATTGAAAAATTTATTAACTCCAGGGCACCAAAGAATCGCCGCAATCCCTCGCTTTGCCGCGATTTATTGGTGAAAAAGCAGGGGTGTGGGCTACTTACCTAGATACTTATATGTGTGGTGAGGGTTAATATTCATTTTATCTGCGGTGATGAATGTGCAACAATTTCTACATGAACTGAGACCAGTCCATATGAGTATGTTTTTCCCACGGACAATGACAATATAAAAACAATGCGAATAAAACCAAACGTTTCGGACAACAACGTGCTTTCGTCAGTGGAGAAAAATAAGTGTAGGTTTAACGTCGATGAGAACTTTATGCGGCACCGTCTCGGTCTGGCCAGCCGGGCTGCCGATAAAATACACAAATGTTTATAAGCTTCCATGATGTGCTTAAAAAACTGCTGAAAACATATCTTAGAAAAATAAAGATAACTGCTTCATCGATTTAATCGAAAGAAAACATGTATGCCTAGTTATTTATTTCTTGCCACTGACGGAGGCACTTTTTTGTGCGAAACGTCTGGTCATATTCGTATTGTTATTGTATTGTCATTCCCTGTGAGAACAAAGGATAACTCAGTCAGTTAGTAACCATAAGAGCGAAACGGCTTAACCCGCGAGTTGCTGGGGGGGGGGGGGGGGGGGCGTTAAACGCCCCCACTTTTCTCGCCGGGCCACAGCATACGCGCCAAATTTTGGGTACCTGTAGGGAATTGATTGAAGTTTATTGTGACAAAGTTTCAAAAAAAATCGGTCGGAAAATTTTTAAGATATCGAGGTTTTAGTGACGTCATGATTTCTGAGTTTTCGACCAAAAACGGCATATGTTCAAAAAATCATATAAAATCACAGAATAGACATACAGACATGCCGTAAACGCCATTAGACTGCCAATACCATGATCAATCAAATGGCTATCTTCGATTATTGATTATCGTTCCGCATATTCCAAAATCTTGAACTGAATCTTGGCAATTTTTCGTGACTTCTTCACGACCATGATACATCAATTTCTTAAATTGAAGTTTTTGAGCCAAACACGTACACATATGATAAAATGAATGTCACCATCGTGTTCTACGCCCCAAATTACCTATAAAACATGTGTCACAGGCTGCGAATATCAGTTTTGATTTTCGGGGATATGTGCCTACCCGGTTGACCTGACCTTGACCCTGACCTATGCTTGACTGACCCCTATATGGAGCCGACACTCTTGTAGGCCTTAAAGGGTGGTTTGTGCACCGTTTTGACAGACTTTATGGCGACAGGCGCCCATTGCGAAGTCCTGAAGTCCATGCTACTGAAAGCCCGATTTCAGGTGTTTGACCTGACCTTGACCCGACCTGTGACCTCAAAATTCAACTTTAAAGTACTCATCTGAAGCGTCTCGTCGCGCTCTTTCGTTTGCCGCCTCGTGCGTTTCGCTGCGCCTATTGGTTCTCGAGTTATCGGCTGGGGGCGTTTAACGCCCCCCCCCCCCCCCCAGCAAACGGTGGGTGGCGAAATACCCCAGCAACTGCCGGGTTAATGTAACACAATTCACTGTGTATACGAAACCTATAATTTCCTAAAAATAATCCTTTTTACAGCTTTTAAAAAGATACAGCTTATACAGCTTACGCATACAATTTTTTTCTGCATTTATCTCCACAGAATATGGTAAATTAATGCTACTGAAGTTCGCTTTCGAAGCGTCTCCTCCAGGCATTCCACAGTTCTCGTGCCATTTTGGATCACGGAACATGGCTGGGCGCGGGACAGGTCGTCTGCGAGCTTGGACGGACCACGTGACCACCTCCTCCCCTCCCCTCACTCCCGTCCCCTTCCCCAGCAGGGCGTCCGATTTAACCGCGCTCCAGGCAGTCGGCTCGGTCCGACCCTCACTGGTCGAGCCACGGTGCCGCCTGAGTTTGTGCCGGGTGCAAAACTGGAGCAGTAACTAGCGCCGGGACTAGTAATCAGCACGACCATCGTCAGATGGCAGGAGTGAATGGAATAAGCGGTTCCAGGTTTCAGAAGGAATGGGGCAGGAAAAAGCGCTGAAAACAATGTTTTGCTGATATAGCCGTAAAAAGTTCACTGAATTAGGAGAGCAGCACACCAGTTTAAAGCCCTTCATATGGTGGTTTTAATAAGCACACAATCATTTCCCAATTCGCCTCCAACGGTGTCACAGGCAAAGAATACTCTGAAATACTAGTGTGTACAGAAGCAACTGCGGGTCCCTGTACCGCCCAAATACTGAGCTAATCACTGACGGCCGTGCCGGCTGACTCCGCCCAGCCCATGTTAAGCGAGAGTGGGCCCTACCTATCCTTGTACAGGGACCCGCAGTTGCTACTGTACACATATATTACCAATTTAGAATTGTGCTATTATTTGCTAAGTGTTGGCCATTGGAGAAAAGAAATGTAGCGCAAAGTATGGAGGAATACCACATGTTTGCTCCTAGGACGTATGTTTTGTATAATTCCTCTTACGGCAACAGATATTCTTTCAAAACTACAATCGTGCTATTTTTCTGTGCCGGTTGCCTCCCCAGAGCCCGTCCGTGGTATCGCCTATAGCTTCCGTTCCCGCTACGTGAATGAAAGTCACGTGACTACTACACGTTTGCGCTCAGTACTAACACACATAGCCCGAGGGCCGGTCCGTAGCGGGGAGGGGTAGAACGCCAGAGCTCCAGCGCAGTGGAGGTGGTGGTGGCCCGTATCATAAAGAGGCAACCGTAAGCAGAACTACAATTGCCGCAGTATGAAATTATGATAAGGTTTTCTTTAAATGTATTGATTGACAAGAAAGTGCAATGCTTATAGGATATAATAAAACGGTGTCCAAGGCCTTGGAAGAACTGTAAAGCATATTCAGGAACGTATAAATTTCTGATACAGGCCATGACCTTTCACCTTGCCTCCGGGGAGGACCGCTCAGGAATCCACACGGCCGAACGAATCGAGGCCTCGCAGCGCGGTGGCAGACGAGGTGGATAAACCATCGCCAGATCTTTCGGTTACTTATGTTTCCAGAAGAAGGGGGTGGAGGGTGAGGGCTGTTTTCAACCCACTCATCAATCCTTTCCTTATTAAGTTATAGCTTACCGAAAAAAAATGCAACACAAGGCCGTCACGAGATGTAGCGAAGTGCCTACGCCACACCGGTTTTGAGTAAACCTTAAGCATTGGAATTCAGGCCAGTGATCCTGAAGCATTATTTTATTTTTGTCGTGCATAAGCTGGGGTGACGTGGGCCAAGTTCATTGCGAAGAAATTGTTTTAGTTTCAGAACATTTCTGAGGCTAGTCGCGCCAAATAGTATACGTTTGTTGCAAAATATCAAATAGAATGTTGACGTGCTATCCAGATGATGGAATTTATGACACAACAAGTCCAAAAGTGGCATCGTTAGTCATCCTGCATACCATATAAATCGATTCGTCACCTCGGTTCGAGCTCTTCTTTTCGCGGATGATCGATTTCGTTTTTTTTTTTTGGAGGGGGGGGGGTGACAGGTTATGAGCCAGCAACCACCCTCCCCAGTCCCCCCCAACAGCAATTGTTGACAAATACTGTGATGATTTGTCTATTTATTATAAAAGCTGTCAAATTTACCGTATCATTAAACTTTTATTGAGTTTGTATTTCACACTTATCTAAAATGAAAATTTTTATCACTGGCCTTTTTATGAATGGATGGTCGCATGAATGAACGAATGAATAGCTTTACATCATTTGAGCAGCAGCTGAAATCAATCCTAAAATTTGATCTACCAGTCTGCAACGAAAAGGTTTAAAAACCAGTGCAAGTTAAGTTATTAAGTGTCTCATAGCTCCTCAATCTTGAGCCGCTTCTCTCACGATTCATTTTATGTGATGCTTACATTGTTCAAGAAGTCATAGCATTCGAGCTCGTTGGTCTTAAAAACTGCTATCGAAGTAAATTTAAGCCTTCGGCTTTGGCAATTAAAAACCAATCGATATTAAATCCTCACCCATTAAGGCATTTTTTCAGCGTCTTACATGTAAGGGAGGGGCGTAGAAGCCCTCAGCCCAGGGGGTGTCGAAGTCTAGTAGGAAAATCTGGCAAATTCCCTGCGTGACGTCACGTCGGGGATGACCAACGGCACCTTGCACTGAAAGATACGGCAGAACGGCTATTTTTGAAAAATGATTAAAAATACTTTTGTGCTGTTATGACGCATAAAACGCTTATCAGCATGTTCCTCATCATGTGATAAAGGCATATCCGTGGTCGAAAATAGCTGAGCCCCTCCCAATTTCCAACCACCGACCTCATAAGCAAAGGATGTAAGCGTAATCCTTAAGGGCGACTTTCCTATACATATCTGTACATATGCGTCCTTATGGAAATCGGTAGTGTGGCGATTGGCGACGCGCGCGACATCTGTGTGGCGACCAAGTGGCGACTGTGGCGACACCTGGTGGCTGTTTTTCTGCTGTATGTAGGCATTGGGGTTTTGCCAGATGTGGTTCCTACTGCTACACCACTATGTTGACCCAATACTAGAAAAGTTATTTGGCTAGTAAAAGGCAAGCAAATTGAAAATTGATTTATAAAATTGCTTATAAATGATTACGAGATAATAATAAAGAAATTTTGATTGAATAATTATTTAAATAATCAACCGTGAAACTATATTCTGGTAGGTTTAGTAGAAATAAGTCCGTGCAACCTTGTATTTAGGGCCTTGTCCTCAGCCATTCGGCCCTTGATAAAAGAGCCAGATCTTCGCTGAAAAAGAAAAAAAAAGAAAGAAAAAAGAGCGTGCTGCTCGTGACGAGAGAAATCCGATGTTTTTAGGGTCCTGGTCATCGCTGACGAGAGAAAGCCAATTATTTTATGTCCTGATCAATGTTGAGATCCTAGGTCATTGGTTGACCTCCCAGATCAGGTTTATAACCCAAAAGCACGGAAAATTGGGTCCTGCTAGAATTTCTATAAGTGAAGTTTGCTGGGACTTGGCTTGCTTCTGACTCCGAATTTGCACTTGCTTTGATCAAAGATGATGTATCAAAGCATTTGGGGTAGGACGGGTCACGCCAGATCACCCATTAGGCGTTCCGCCGGCCATCCATAGAATGTTAACCAGCTCTGACAGCCTTGCAACATGTTGCATAGGCACTATAACTGATACCTAAGTATGCCTAGTTTTCATATGCTAAAATGGGTGCTAAATTTCAAACCAACACTTCCTAAAAAACACAGTAAAAAGGTGTAAATTTAAGGAAGTTAGCCGAGATCATTTCAAGTAAATGGCCTTAACCTGAGTTTCACGTGACCTTGGCACCCACAAGAATCAATGAGACAAACATTAGATAGTATATTTCACAATCACATGTTGTCACGTCCCTAATCATGAAACGACTATGGAAACACACAGAAGATGTGCGCTGACTTTCAATTGCTATTCTAGCCTGACATGATCTTGAGAAAAATAATCACAGGTCAAAGGTAATTTGGTTCAGGGATTTAAAATTCTCGGAGAAGATGCAAAAATTATAAGGGCTATTTAATTTTCCGGGAAGTTGTAAAATTGATTACCTCCAGGGCACCAAAGAATCGTCGCAATCCTTCGCTTTGCCGCGATTTATTGGTGAAAAACAGGGGGCTACTTACCTCTACTTAGGTATATGTGCGGTGAGGGTTAATATTCATTTTATCCATGTTGATGAATGTGCGACAATTTCTACATGGACTGAGACCAGTCCATATGAGTATGTTTTTCTCACGGACAATGACAATATAAAAACAAAGCGAATAAAACCAAACGTTTCGGACAACAACATGCGTTCGTCAGTGAAGAAAAATAAGTGTAGGTTTAAAGGCTGAAACAGACTCTTTCCGCGTTCAGGAAATCGCATGCGAGAGCCTATTCAAATACATTATAATTCTTCTCGCATCAATCGCTTGCGGGAGGTGCGTGCGATTGAGGCGAGCGTGCTTCCATGCATTTGAATAGGCTCTCGCATGCGATTTCCTGACTGCGGAAAGAGTCTGTTTCAGTTTTAACATCGATGAGAACTATATGCGGCACCGTCTCGGTCTGGCCAGCCGGGTTGCCGATAAAATACACAAATGTTTATAAGCTTCCATGATGTGCTTAAAAAACTGTTGAAAATATATATTTAAAAAATAAAGATAACTACATCATCGATTTTATCGAAAGAAAACATCTATGCCTAGTTACTTATTTCTCGCCACTGACGGAGGCACTTTTTTGTGCGAAACGTCTGTGTTATTGTCTTGTCATTCCCTGTGAGAAAAAAGGATAACTCTTCAGTTCTCAAACCATAAGTGTGAAACGGCTTAATGTAACACTTCAGTGTGTATACGAAACCTATAAGTCCCTAAAAATAATTCTATTTACAGCTTTTAAAAAGATACAGCTTATACAGCTTAGGCATAATTTTTTCTGCATTAAGATAATATTCATTTATCTCCACAGAATATGTTCAATTAGTGCTGCTGAAGTTCGCTTTCGAAGCGTCTCCTCCAGGCATTCCACAGCCCTCTAGTGCCATTTTGGATCACGGAACATGGCTGGGCGCGGGACAGGTTGTCTGCGAGCTTGGACGGACCACGTGACCACCTCCTCCCCTCCCCCTCACTCCCGTCCCCTTCCCCAGCAGGGCGTCCGATCTAACCGCGCCCCAGGCAGTCGGCTCGGTCCGACCCTCACTGGTCGAGCCACGGTGCCGCCTGAGTTTGTGCCGGGTGCAAAACTGGAGCAGTAACTAGCGCTGGAACTACTATGGACGTCAAACCCCTTGAGACCCCACTTTTTTGCGATAATTTTTAAATGCGTCAACTCTCGTTGACAATATTCTGGCAATGTGTGTTTCAGAACCTGCCGAAACTTTTATTACTAAGGTATTTTGACGCCAAACGATTATGAAAGGTACTTCTCATTCACTCGTAATGTTAAATTTCACGGAACGATTCTGCTGTTTGGGCAGAGGCTACGCGCTCATGGGGCGGAGCCACGTAATGACGTCAGCGCTAAGCTCCGCCCTACCCCTCCGGCGCTCCTTGACTGGTGACCGGTCACTCGCGTCTCTCGCTTCATTCAGGCTTGATGGTGGGCGGTAGCTGGTAGCGGTAGCGAGCGCCGGTAGATGACATTTAGAGCAGATGGCGGGGCTCGAGTGTGGCCGAGCGAAAGCCTCTGCCCGGGCCTGAATTGACCTTAGCATTACGAGTGAATGAGAAGTACCTTCCATAATCGTTTGGCGTCAAAATACCTTAGTAATAAAAGTTTCGGCAGGTTCTGAAACACACATTGCCAGAATATTGTCAACGAGAGTTGACGCATTTAAAAATTATCGCAAAAAAGTGTGGTCTCAAGGGGTTTGACGTCCATAGTAGTAATCAGCACGACCATCGTCAGATGGCAGGAGTGAATGGAATAAGCGGTTCCAGGTTTCAGAAGGAATGGGGCAGGAAAAAGCGCTGAAAACAATGTTTTGCTGATACAGCCATAAAAAGTTCACTGAATTAGGAGAGCAGCACATCAGTTTAAAGCCCGTCAGATGGTGGTTTTAATAAGCACACAATCATTTCCCAATTCGCCTCCAACGGTGTCACAGGCCAAGAATACGCTGAAATACTAGTGTGTACAGAAGCAACTGCGGGTCCCTGTACATTGTACAACCGTAAGAGAACGCGATCAGACATAGACTTTAATGTACAGGTCTAGCGGGTTTTAGCGGTAGGTTTTGCACCTAGAAAATTTAGTGTACTTCAGGCTATATCTTCGTCGTCTTAAGCTTTTAAGTGTTGAAGATGCGATCGACTTGTTGGGTAACAAGCCGGCCATGATCGTGCAAAATGGCTTCATCGTAGATCGATTAGTTTCTGAGATATAACCGGAAATGTAAAAGTGCAAAACCTACCGCTTAATCTCGCGAGACCTGTACTTACATTAACTAAAAAAAAAACACCCTGTTTAGGGTAACTGTGACTCATCATGAACAAGTGTAAAAGTAACACCGAGGCAACTATCTATTTCACTCTCATTATTACGAATTAGAGCTTTAACGACAATCACAAGGACAACAACAAATCGGTGTGACACTGCGTGTGGGTTTTCCCAGTGTTTGTGTTCCGCGAAGAAACGGCATGCTCACGGGTGAGAGCAGTGTGAAGGGTGGTGTTTCCCTTGGTTTCCAAGTATCGACGGCTCAGACGCTCTCGCTGGGTCTGCTCGTTCACCATTCCCTCCCTAATATCCCCAACAGATATGAGTACTTTTCCAAGATATATTCAATCAAACAAGAAGATATGAAACTCGCAATACAAAAGCAGATGATTCAAAGGAGGGAACGAAAAAAAAACTCGACCCGTTACCTAACAAGTTAATCACACATTTGGGGGGCGGAGCGAGCCCCCAAAGCGGCTAAAAAATATTTCCTGCACTCAAAACTCATTGACCCCTTTTATCGGATGAAACCGCTTAGGCTTAAAATCTAACTCTCCCCAACTACCTGAAAAACCGGAGTAGGCCCACTTCAGATGCCAGGTGCATAATTGATGCCCCCCCCCCAAAAAAAAATCATCCTGAAGCGCAAATTCACTGCAGACATATCCTGCCGGGCCTGAGAAGCCGGGCGGGTTCACCTCGCTCGCAAAAAAAAAAACCGTTAACCCAACGTATTTACAAGCTCGGATCGACGTAGTTCGTCGTACATCGCCATTATCGCGCCTCGGTATGATCTAGACCGGGTGGGCGATGTTGACTTAATAAACGTACTCCCTCCCCCGACCGGTGAATGTCTACAAAGGGTTGGACCATACCCGGGGTGGCGGGTGCACAAACGGAAAGACCAACAAGCATCATAATTGTAACCGGCGGCTAGGGGTGAATATGAATTATGAGGCGTGGTTACATGGTGAAGGGGGCCAGGATGCGTTCTGATGTGTCCGCTTCAGACTCACTTGCAACCGATGGTCGCCGAAGAGGCTGCTGCGAAGTGTAGCGCCGACTGGATCTCGGCTGCGTGGTGACGCCCGGAGGAGCACTGTGTGCGAGTGACGTCCGGGGAGCAGTGTGTCGAGCGCCGTCTCTCCTCCCCTTTTTATGCTTTCTGTCCTTTCTCTCGACCTTTCGCCTTTCACCGACGCCATTTTGCTGGCTTCTCGTGATTTCGAGGGGCCTTGTGCTCGAATATTCTGTTCTTTGTGAATTTCCTTCGCTTGATTCTGGCCTTAGTTATACAATTTTCTTGTTCCATTTCACGAAAGTTGCAATTGCAAATCCTTTTCTGGAGGCGTTTGTTTGGTTTTGTAGGCGGATGACCTGACAGTATTGCTGTATCTGTGGTCTTCCAATTCTTTATCGGGTTTTTCTTGTGCTGTAATCCGTTAATTTTATTTCAAATCGGGTTGGTTATTTGTCCTCAATTCTCCTCCTTGCTTGCTTTGGCCCTTTTCTTCGAATCCGCTCCAGATTCTCTAATGAGAAATTGCTGTTCTTTCATGTTTTGGTACGGCGAAATCTAACATTTGCCGCGTCTTCAATATTGACGCATATTCGATGTCCCTGGGTGTTCATCTCTCACAGATGTTTATCTTTGCTGGTTTGACCAAAAACTGTTTTCATGGTTATCCATTCAAGCATTGGAAGTGGATGATTCCGAGAATTCCGAACTCTGACCATTCGATGTGTTTCCCGTCTGTTTCCGGTGTCTAGACGGTGACCTGATCTGTTCCTTGACAGCGTATCCTTGCAATTTGCAATTGACATGCTCTTTCTGGGGACGGGCGATTTTCTGAAGCGTAACGGTTTCATCTCCAGTTCTCTATCCATTCCGTGAAAAGCCGGCCCTTCTGAATTTGTTTCAGCTGTGTAAAAATATATGTTCCACGTTTATCTTCTGGTGACCTGACCCGCTCTTTAAATTCGGCGAATCCTTCCAATGTGCAATTAACCGGTTCCCTTTTTGCGGGTTGAGTGAATTTCTGCAGCGTCTTGGTTTCATTTCCGGTTA
Source organism: Amphibalanus amphitrite (assembly GCF_019059575.1). NCBI lineage: Eukaryota > Metazoa > Arthropoda > Thecostraca > Balanomorpha > Balanidae > Amphibalanus > Amphibalanus amphitrite. Next base: position 120,904 of record NW_024881904.1, on the reverse strand, counting down.
ACTTTTCTTCAGATTTGGTGAGCTTTTGCGAGGACTCAACTTTTGCGAATTCCTTCTCTGTTGATTTAGCTGTTTTGAGCTACACGGGCGATTTATCTTCTTTTAGTGGTTCTTGATTGTGAATTCGCTATTTTGCATGTAATTTACTAAGCCGCTCATCAACTCAGACAATTTGGTTCCGTTCATAAGCTCCCACTCTTCCGCTGATGTTTTGGATACTTTCTGTGTACTGCCGAGCCGGTATCATGAAACACCTTTTTTCCAGTCTGTTTGCCGGCGGTCGTGCAACCGAGTCAACTGTACATTCATCTGTTCTTCCTTGCCGCTCGACTTTGTTTTGTTGAGTTTTAACCCTCGCCCATGTAGGGGGGGGGGGGGTGCAACCCCCCCTGAGGTTTTTCTTAGCTACACGCCGAACCGTTTCAGCTAGCCTGCTCAAATTTTCAGTACCCTTTGGGGCATTCTTTGCGCAACTTTTGGTAAAAATTTTTGTCAAGGTCATGTCAGGTCACGGAGTTATGACGTCATAAAGGGAACAACCTCCGGCCAGATTTACGCTAAATTGGAGATTGCTTCACATTGGTATAAATGTCGACTGACCTGACACACTGATGGGTTGTTTTAGAATCACAACTGGCTGAGTTGACATTGGCACAATGTCCGTTGACATTTTGAAGGTTACTTAAGGTCAAGGTCAGGTCAGTGACCTCGGTTGACCTGTAATGACTTCTTGCACTTGTATGCCTTTTCGGGGTATTTTGATGCCCTGAATTCGAATTTGCTATCCATTTCAGGCCTCGTCGGTTGTTTCTTGTAGTTCATTTTGGGTCAGGGTCAGGTCAGTGACGTCACACGCCTGACGTGACCCAATGCACAACTGACCTTGCAGACTTCCGATGCTCCCAACGCATCATTTTTAGAGTTATGACATCGAAATATACACCGAACGATAGAGAATTGATCAAGGATCACGATAGTGAAGGTTGTAAGTCAATATCTCTTACCGTTTTACCGCAATCGGCGCGGAAATATGAAAAAAAGTTAGATTTTTTCCGAAAATTTGACCTTTGACCGGTCATAAGTAGGTCAAATGTTGACCTAGGACCAAAAAATATACCACCAATCGCGAGATCTCGTTGAGAGCAATCCGTTGGTCTTTTCCGCTAAGCTCTACGACGCTCCGTTTTCAAACGCCAGGGGGGGGTCGCACCAACCCCCCCCCCCTGCATGGGCGAAGGTGGCAAAACACCGTTTACGGGCGAGGGTTAACCCTATTAGTGGCAGGGGGGTGTTTTTATCCACCCCTCAGGTTTTTCGGGAATATCTCCGAAACCGCTGAAACTACGATGCTGAAATTTTCTGACTTTTCCTAAAACTAAATTGGGCACATTCCCTGAAAATTTCAAGTTCATAACTTTACCAGGGGCGGCTACAGAGCACTGGGAATTGGGGGGTCCTATTCGTGAAGCGAGTCATTTGGGCGAAGATCACGATGCTGCACCAGTTTTACGAACAGTGAATGAAAGGTATCATGTGATAACATATACAAAGTTATTGTGCATCCTTTTGACACGTTTTTGCTATAATAGGCGGATCCAGGCGTCCAAAAAGGGGGGTTATTTTTTACCTCCCAACATAGGTGCCCTGACACCGCCTATGCATGACCAATACAATTTTAGTCGTTCTCTCATGAGAAAATTGTAACATAACAAGACCATTGCCACCCTTTTTAGAAACAGTACCAACAAAAACCTTATTTACTATACTTTTTGTGTACCCCCAATCTCAATGATCTGTATCCGCCTATGATTTTTGAAAATGCATATTTTTAGGATCCATGTGAATTCCTGGTTCATTCTCTATCGATCGGCAAAAGTTGCGTTAAGATTGGTTCAGAAACCTGGCCGTGATAAACAGTCTAAAATGTATCTGCAATTTGCCCGTTTTTACCCCCCTCTACCCCCCTATTGACATTTTTTTTTTTAGAAATGTAGATCTCGTTGAGCGAAATCGAATGCCGTTTGAATTTTGAAAATCGGCCCGTTAGATCTCGAGATATCAAGGGGGGTCGTAAACAGCCCCCCCTGCCACTAATATGGGGTAGCCAGGAGCCTGCCACTAATAGGGTTAAGGGATTCTGATCCAGAGAATAGCTGTTTTTCTGTTCTTCGCTTTTTTTAGTCTTTTACGAGTTGCAGTACCAATAATGTCCCTGCAATGCTTGATTTTTTGCAATGATTCTTGTCTCCTTCTGCCGGATTTCTGGTAAGAGGACTGGGAATTCCATTGTGGGTTGTCGGGTATCTACAGATTCGTCCTGCAATGGTGATGTTGGTCGTATTGCTTTCATCGTTGATTTGGCCCGCTGATTGCTGTTGCGATGTGTTTGCTGCTCACTCTTCCCTTGTTTTCTCGTTTGGCATGCCACCTGCCTCCTTAATTACTGAAGCCGGAGGTGGGCCGCGCCATTTGTTGGCGTCCTCTTTCTAGTACGTGACTTCGGGAAGGTTTGGCCGATCCGCCTCTGCTACCGGGAGCATTCTGAATGGCTGTTAGTCCGGTTATGGATACTCGTTTCAGTCGTTACTGACGCCTCGGTCGCCTCTAATCTCCCGGCTGCGTGGTTGCGCGGCTCCATTTGCTGCGCCATTTTGGGGCGGAATGCCTCGCTGTTTACGCGCGTAGCGTGGAGGAAGGAAAGGAAGGTCGGGACAGGAACACCTGCTGTTGAGGAATCTGTGCCAGTGAACCCAGCCTGCGTTCAAAATTTCATGCATAGTCTGGTGAAAAAATGTAATCTCATTACACCCCTGGAAAAAAGCGGCAAGGTCCTAGAGTACCGATACAATAATATCTTTGCTTATTTATCTATTCTGAACCATTTTCAGTTTCTATTTACTATCAAATCTAAATTATTTTCAACAAATATAATGTATTATAAAAAGTAGTGTATCTCTCCTTTTTGTACATCGTTTAAGAGCAAAAAACCTCGAATTGCTTTATTTTTTCCTAGTAAACAATTAAGGATGGTTGTCCTGCCCCATGCAATGGAACAAAAATGCTTTAAAAGTATTTGTTAGCTTTAAAAAACATTATTTGGCATAGTGGCAAAGTCACCCCTTTTTCAGTTTAACTTTGCCACGACTCATTTTCCTTAAAAATTTATATTTTTAGGCAACATATAAATACGATAATAGCAAAACCCAAAGAGCTAATCTTCATCCGTGTTTTTAACATAGAGTCATCCCAATAAGTTAACAAGTTTAAAGAATACAAGCGTCTAAAGTTGAAAACATGGCAAAGTCAGCCCCGTTTACGGTACCTGTTACGGTACCTGCTGGGGGGGGGTGTTTGAACACCCCCTTGTGTTTTTTTGCGAATATCTCAAACACGGCCGCGCGGAGCGCCGCCGTTTTTGTTACACCTTATCATACATCAATTCTACACATGTTGTGAAAATTTCAGACCAAGGTCATTCAAGGTCAGGTCACCAGGTCACTTGAAGTGACCTCACCTCATAAAACGTTCCAATGTCTGTCATAGCTACACCGAGTGCCCGATCGCTTTGAAACTTTCAGCGATTGGTAAGGGTAACAGTATCTATCAAATGTATATCTCGGAATTTTGATATCGGTGACCTAAGGTCAGGTCAATTTTGCGACCTTCCCATGGCAGAAAATTGAAATGCGCCTCTTTTGGACGAAAGACATTATAAACACTCCCAAACACTGAATTACAAGTGGTTTAGACACACTGAACATGAAAATGGTGTCCGTGACCCCTATTTATGCCCCTGAGGTCATCTCAGGTCACGAATGGTGTCTAACAGTTTTTCGCAAATAACTTTTGATAGAGGCATGCTAGAGCGGTGAAAACGCCTTGGATGTGCTCAGCTCGACGATACGAATCGACTGATATGCAACATGACCCTTTCCGGTCAGGTCATGACCTTGACCTGACGTCAAATTTTCAAGTTGACCTTTCAAGGTCAAGTTATAGTTCATTCGATGCGTCTTGACAAGAGGAACACGATGCCGGTAAAAGTAAGCTCGCACAAGGCTTGGGTCAAAAGTGATTGCAGAAAAACTGTTTCCGAAAAATCGGCTATTTTGCAGTTTTTGCCCCCTGCAGGCAAAACCGTTGACGTTAGGTTAAATCTTAGAGAATTGCTCAGAAGGGGCGTTAATAGGGCTATCGAATGCGCTTTTCCGCAGCGCTGTAGCTTTATTGGTTCCCGAGTTATGCGTTGGCTTCCTGGAAATTGTCGACAATCGACCTCAAAATCGGCGAAATTTTGCCTTCAATGATTTCTGGTGGCCTGACCTTTGACCTGACCAAAAAAGTGACCGAAATGATTTAGTCATTATTTTTGGCGCTCTTTCGAAAGCCGCCTTCCGCGTATCGCTACGTGGCCCAGGAGCCAAGTTAGAAGGGGGGTGTTCAAACACCCCCCCCCCCCAGCAGGGCGTGGAAATCCAGGACCCCCAGCCGGGCGCGGGTTAAGAATTAAATGGCGGATCTTGTCATGCAAGAATCAAATAAATCGGTCCACAACTTTTCTAACAACAGGGGTATAAAGTCAAACACCCTGCCAGAGCGGCGGCGCGGCGGCGGCTGTTACCCCCGGCGGCTGTATGCCTGGGAGACTGCGCGCACGGGACGGTTCCGACTTTGCATTGCACTAAAACCTGTCAACTGCTTGGAATAGTTATTATAGAAAAAATGTCATGCAAGTGAGCAATAGTCCAAGGGCAGGAAGCATGTATGTTTGTGTGCATACTGTGCAAGCCAAGAAGCTGCATTAGCAGATACTCGCTAATATTAGATCCAGCCAAGTCCAAACGCATTCCACGGGATGTGTTTCTGATGCGTCAACAATATTTATCGTTCGAGGGCGGATAGAGTTGAAACAAGACAAAAAAGCACGGCTCTATTCTTTGAATGATTCTCTTCAACGCCTTATTCCTAGTTAGCCCGCGCCCCGCTGGGGTCTGCCGAACAACGCACCCCGCTGGGGGGGGGGCAATTTGCCCCCCCCCCAAAAAAAAATCTCGAGAACCACGCAACATAGCGACAAGCAGCAAAGGGCGTTGGATAGCCCCAACGAAAAACTACCTTGTGACCCAATTTCATTGACTTCGGTCGAACCGATGACGTCACAGTTCAGGTCAAAAGTCAAATATTCACCGTTTGCAGGTATTTCAAGAAATGTGTTGTAAAATCGAGTTGAATGCTTAGCATTGAAAATCATTGATGGGGAATTGTTCGTCAAACACATATTTTGCTATTTGAGGTCACTGATACCAGGGCAGGTCACAGAGGTCAGGTCACTGAGGGTCACAATATGAAAATATCAAGTGATGCATGCTTTATGGTCCATTTTACATGACAAATGCGATCATGTGGGTCAGGCAACCTTTGCGGCCAGTTATGGTTATGTTCTGGTGAAGGTCAGGTCAAGATCAGGTCTAGAGATGTCAATCGGATACCAACTTTTTGGTATATCGATACCAAAACGATACCAACTCGGTATTTGGTATTTCAATCCTAATGTGTTTGCTATTTTGTTGGTATCATGAACCCTCGCTAATGTTTAAGAGGCTAAGAAATCGGTAAAAAGTTGGTATTTTCGTCATGTTCCCAACTTGGCTTTGTTTCGGTTTTTCTCCACGGTTTCGGTTGGTATTTGGTTTGGTATCGGTATTCCGATTTTCCGTAATTGACATCACTAGGCAGGTCAAATAAGGTCAAATTTCAAACTTAATATTTTTGCATTAAATGGGTATCGATTCGATGCAGCTCGTCACGGGGAGTCTAATGGTAGTCTTTGTTTTGCGCTACGAGGTTTAGAATTGCTAAAAAAAATTGAGTTTGAAAATTTGACATCATCAATTTTGAACATTTTTTTCAAAGCCTTTTGAAATTTGACTTAATTTGACCTGACCTTGACCAAAACGTGACATAAGCTGGCCCCAAAGGCTGCCTGACCCCATAATCGCATTTTTCATGTAAAATGGACCATAAAACATGTATCACACGACACTTTCATATTGTGACCCCCCAGTGACCTGACCTCTGTGAACTGACCTGGTACCAGTGACTGACCTCAGATAGCAAAGTATGTGTTTGACGAACAATGTACCATCGATGGTTTTCAATAACTTACCATCGATGTTACCGATGTTACAAACTAATGGACGGATCCGGAAAATTCAACCGGCTTTCGATACCCCTGACAAATTTGTCGGGGGAAACCAAATTTCATTGACCTCGGGGTCACCGATGACGTCACAGGTCAGGTCAAAGATAAAATGTTTCACCGTTCACAGGGCTTCTAGGGAAAGCGCTATAACACCGAGTAAAACGCATTTTGTCGAGAATCAGCGATAGGGCGTCAGTTGTCTAGTACATATGCTGCTATTAGAGGTCACTGGTCATACCAGGTCAGGTCACAGGTCAGGTCACCAAAGGTCACCAAGGGTCACCACATGAACCCAACTTAACTAAGGTTGTGTGATGCATGTTTTATGGCCAGTTTTTCAATTCCAACACAATGGTGTTGGTTATAAGACCATCAGGTATGGTTTAGGTCACTTTCTGGTGGAGGTCAGGTCAAGGTCAGGTAAAAAAGGTCAAATTTCAAAGTTGATATTTTTGCATAAAATGGGTATTGATTCGATGCAGCTCAACACGGGGAGTCTAATGGTGTTCTTTGTTTTGCGCTACGAGGTCTAGAATTAATAAAAATTGAGTTTGAAAATTTGACGTCATCAATTTTGAACAGTTTTTTTTTCGCTATAACTTGGCCAAAAAAAGAGGTATCGATTTCAAATTTGGTATGTGGATAGAACGGGGTAAGGACTATCACATATATTCCGGTTCTTTGAAGTTAAAAAAATGGATTTTTTGGCTATTATATTTAACAAATCTTTTTTCTTTTCTTTTTTAGGAGTCAAAATGCAAAAATTTCATAAATCCGAGACAGCAGTTTTGTAGCTCTCCCAATTCTACACCTCTTATGTTTGAAACATTTCTCTGTATCTCTAAAGCTGTAGGCCTTCCCGCGAAACCTTTCTTTGGGTCGAAAATGGTAAAAATGACGTCATTCTGACGTCATTAGCGGCCAACCTATCATAGCCTTTGGAAAATTTTTGGTCACAATGTGCAATAGCTATTCACGGGAGGGTACTGAAAGTTTGGTGACGATCTGGGCAGCGGTTCTCGAGATATATCGAAAAAACTAAAGGGGGGGGGGGCAAAAAAAATCCCCCCCCGACCGCCTGGAAGGTTAACACCCTCGCATGTGTGCGGCGTTTGCCAGCTTCTAATGTGTAGGGGGGTGGGTCGGATGGACCCCACCCCCTTGCCGTTTGGGCCCTGATTGAGCTAGAGCTTCACGGAAAAACGAGCATGTTGCCCGTGACGGGAGGAAGCCGATAATACCCAATTTTAACCCGGCACCGCCTGGGCTATTTCCGTACCCACCACAGCCTGGGGAGTCGGATCCCACCCCCCCCCCACCCCCTGTTATCTCGTGAACCAATGGTCGTATCCAGCCCCGCGAGGCGGCGTTCTAAAGGTCTCTACGAGACTTCCCAAAGCACTCTTAAAATTTTAAGATTGAGGTCAACTTTCGGGTCAAGGTCAGGTCAAAGGTCAAATTCAGGGGTTTTGCATGATTAGGCTTCCGGACAGCGGAATCGATAGCTGCTGCTCGAAACTCACCAAAAAATGACCTCAAAGGCCTAGTGAAGGTACCATGTGCGTATAGGTGTCATACTAAGCACGGGTCAAGGTCAGGTCAGGTCACGAAAGGTCACGGTTTTCACTTTCTGCTACATGGGCGTGCGACACGTGTTTTATGGCTTATTTTTCACGCCGAATCCGATGGTAATGGCTATTTGTCACCCCAAGTCACTGTGCTGGTGATAACTGTGCATTGAAAGCATAAAAAATCGTTTATACCATACATAACTAAACGAGGGCTAAGAAAAAAGGTCAATTTTTCAACTTTTTATTTTTGACATAAAAATGCACTTTTCTAGACGAGCTTTGTCCCAGGAATCTAGTGGTGCCATTTGTTTTCACATGCGATGTTCAGAAGTGCCTCTAATTCACGAAAATGCTTATGACGTCACCATGCCCTATGCATGTTGGAGCTATTTTTTACAAATTGGGGGTCAAAAATCAAGATAGAAAGTTGAAATTTGCGGCATCTAATGTTCTAATAGAGCTCTACAACATATATTCCGGTTTTTGAAAATTCCTAAAATTTTGGATTTTATTAGCTGTTAAAAAAAAATAGTTTTTTGAATTTTTAGGGGTGAAAAACGCATTTCATGGAAAATCAGAGATAGCCATTTTGAAGAACTTGTTCAGCTGCGTCTTTTCATGTCCTTAATTTGCAATTTGCTTTAAACCCTAATTTCTGGCGATTTTTTAAACATTTACCACTTTTTGACTAAAAACGCCATGTAGTTACATCACTAAAATCTATATATCTCAAAATATTCTGGAAAATTTTCCTTAAAAATTGCACAGGAGACGTCAAATTGATGGGGGAGAAAGTATGCCAAGTTTCAAGTAGATAGCGAAAGTCGTTCATGAGTTATTCAAGAAAAATGGAGGGGGGGGGGTCGGATCCGACCCCCCCCCCCAGGCGGTCGCGGGTTAACCCTCTAATGCCCACACATAGTTCCACGGTTCCTAAAATTAGCACCTTGTGACATATGATTCATTTTGGGTCCCTTGTTCGAAATCTGGAGTCAAATATTTTTTAGCAGTTTAAATTTCGGAAATATATTTTGTATCAAATATGATACATTGGGCATTCCACTTGGTAATTTTTAGTGGTATCAGACCACACAGAAGGAAGTGAAGACATAGATGAGAAAATATATATTATTAAAAATTTCAGTGATAAAAGTGGCAGTTAAAGTGTGTAAAATGCCAACAAGACATCCTTTACTGTGCACTTTTTATCAGAACATTTTCTGAATAGTTCATTGGCATCCTTCTTGTATCAAAATGTCCTTTCAGTCGGTGCTTAGGGAACAACGCTAATCATATGCATCTATTTACGAGTGCCTTCTATTCCTTCAATTTCCACGATACGGCGCGTTGCACTTGTGCAATTTTTCATAATTCAGACATGTGGGCCGTGTTTCTCAAACGTAGACGCGTTATGCATACTTGATATAGAAATGAAGACATTACAGTTGGCTCGCGGTAAGTGGTTTAACCCTCGCCCATGTAGGGGGGGGTTGGTGCAACCCCCCCCTCTGAGGTTTTTCGAAAATAGTGCAAAAACGGCGGCGCGCAGCGCCGCCAAATTTTGGGTACCTTATGGGGCAAACCTTGCGCATCTTTTGATAAAAAAAAATTTGACCGGGTCATGTCAGGTCACGGAGTTATGACGTCACAAAGGGAACAGCCTCCGGCCGGATTTTTACAAACTGAGTGCCAACGCCCGAGGTTTCCTGCCGGTGGTACGGACATCGGTTCATGGATCGTGATGAAACTTCTCATGCATGTTGGGGCAAGTATTGGCTATCATATGGTATAAGAAACTTGACCGGGTCAGGTCAGGTCACGGAGCTATGACGTCACAAGAGGAACAGCGTCCGGTACTATTTTTGAAAAGCGCCCGAACCACTATTTTGCTAATTCTTGTCACCTCAATGGGAATATGCAGCAATATTAGCTTCTATAGGGAGCAAATGGACCTCTCAAATCCAAAAATACAATCAGATTTCAAAAATTTAAATTTTGATTTTTCGAATTTCTGCCGCCGACTGTGACCTTGCCGACTTCCGGCGCTCCCAACGCGCCATTTTTAGAGCTAGGGAAACGAAATACATACCAAACGATAGAGAATTGATCAAGGAACACGATAGTGAAGGTTTCAAGTCGATATCTCCCACCGTTTTGCCGCAATCGCCGCGGAAAGTTGAAAAAAGTCTATTTTTCCGAAAATTTGACCTTTGACCGGTCAAAAGTAGGTCAAATGTTGACCTAGGACCAAAAAATATACCACCAATCGCGAGATCTCGGCGAGAGCAATCCGTTGGTCTTTTCCGCTAAGCTCTACGACGCTCCGTTTTCAAACGCCAAGGGGGGGGGTCGCACCAACCCCCCCCTGCATGGGCGAAGGTGGCAGATCGCCGTTTACGGGCGAGGGTTAAGTGAAGCAGTTCTAATGCAAAATGCTGGACAGCCTGCCGACGGACCGGAATCAATGCCAAAGACGATGTTCGTTTATCTTCATGATAGCCGGACAATCTCGGGTGACTCAAACTCTCAGCCTGTGAATCGTTTTTTTTTCAATTCAGATGGTTTATTTACACCAAAACAGGTACATTTAACAGCACAATAAAATGATGCGGCGAGACATTATGCACGGGTGATCCAGCTCAGAAGGGCGGGGCAGCGGGTCGCATGGTTGCCTACTTCTTAGATAGGAAATCAAAGGAACCATGCCCTTCGGTCCGGAGTCTGTCTTCATGGCGAGCCCGTTTAGCCAGCTTCCTCTGAAGATGACTATATAGTTTTCCACTCCACATTCAATCTCTTACTACTGGGATGAACGGAGGAGATTTGAATCGCAAACAAATTGTGAGTCGTTCTCCAATATGAATGAAAAATGCTGGCTGGCTGCTAATGCACTGAGAAAAAAATTGACTCCATATGGGTCAAAACTCTTGAAAATGCTCCCCTGAAAACTCCTGAAAACCATCGATAACATCCTTTCCAGCAGAGTTATTGAGTGTGTTCTAGGGTAACTTTGAACCTTCCACATTTTGCGAAAGAGTTTTCAAGAGTTCTTAATGGATGGCGAAATGACTCCATGTGTGACACCCCATAACTCTGTGACGCAACTCTCCATTACTCCCGAAAAACTTTTCCCGAACGTTCCGACAGGAGTAAAAGGGGAGTTACGAAGGGGTTTTAGCATACGTCGCGAGGCTGCCGGTGGCCGCCATCTTTTGCGCGTAGTATACAGCACGTTGTGCGGGGCGGCGGGCGAGGTGTTAGTGAAGAGCGTGTTGACTTAGACGGACCTGACCATACAGTGACGGATAATTGGACCTTACTTTGGATTTAAAGGTAAGCTTAGCTGTATTTCTCATCATGCTTTTATAGTGCAAAGTGTTATAATGCTGTGATGAGAACATATGGTAACGCCATGTTCTTGATGGGCTGGAATGGTCTCAGTAAGGGTAGGTAATTGATTTGCTTCGTTCCCGAGTGAGATAAAGATGGGAAACAGCATGCTCTGAGTTTCTAGGTATTGGCAAATCTCATTCATCATTTCCCTCGAATAAATTGGAAAGTTAGGATTACACAAGCTTTACACGTCATGGATCCTACTGTTATTGTCCAATTGTTCTTTAATGTTAACATGGGTACCTATGCAGCGTATAACGTCCTTAGCTTATTTTTAGCGACCTCAACTTTTTGAGCGCTCAAGTACGTTTTATAGCATTTCCCTACTGTGTCTGCAACTAAGATGGAGGCTGTTAACTTGCCCTTTAGACTTTCACTGAAACTTAACTTTCTCAAAATTGTAGTGCATAAAAAGTATGCTAACTTTGCAATCTCTTGCTTTCATTATTTTGACATCATGTGCCGAGATGCAGTATCAGTGCCAACACGTCAGGTCGCGTGTGTCTCGTCTCGTCTCATCTTGTCTCATCTGCCTACCTCTCAGTCTCCTCCCTCATTTCTTCCTTCCATCTTTCCTCGCTTCCTTCCTCACTCCCTCCTTCCCCTCCCCTCTCTCTCCCTTTCTTTCTCCCTCTCTCCCTCCCTCCCTCCCTCCCTCCCTCCCTCCCTTCCTTCCTTCCTTTCTTTCTTTCTTTCTTTCTTCCCTCCTTCCTTCCTTCCTTCCTTCCTTCCTTCCTTCCCTCCTTCCTTCCTTCCTTCCTTCCTTCCTTCCTTCCTTCCTTCCTTCCTTCCTTCCTTCCTTCCTTCCTTCCTTCCTTCCTTCCTTCCTTCCTTCCTTCCTTCCTCCATCCCTCCCCTCCTTCCCTCCCTCCCTCCTTCATTATTTCCCTCCTTCTCTTTTTCTTTCTCCCCCATTTCCTCCCACGCAATGTTAAGTGTGCCTATAATTTCATGGTTATTAACATTTTGCAGGGGATGAGCTGGAGAGCCTGCAGCGCATCCCGCAAGACACGTCGGAAGCCAACGGAGGCCCGCAAAATATCCATCCCACCATCGTGAAAGGAGAGCCGGACGAAGAAGACGCAGTATTCGTCGAGGCCCAGGAGGTGGTAGCGGCACCACCAGACCAAGCATTCCTGCTGTGGTAGGCCGCCTTTTGGATTTTTAACATCAAAACTCGCGACCGTGTAGCATATGGTGTGAGATCCCCGGAGAGCGTGCCGCGGCGGGATGTCGAAAGCGTTTGTCAATATTTTAAGCCTCCCATCGCCCCGGACTATGAATACACATTTCTTGAAATATATATTTTTTATCTGTGCTCCGGTACACGAGCTTTGGGTGGTTACGCTATTCGTCCAATATTTATTTTCGGGGGGGGGGGGGGGCTGGAGTGGAGTGATGGGAAGTTTGGGTGAGTTTGATGGGGACTAACTAGAGGTATACCATGAAGCTGTAAACGGAGTTTTGGGGAATAATGGAATGGAGTAATCGGGAGTAATTATGAGGCTGTAAGAGAGTCATTGAGAGTAATGGAAGGGATTTTCGGGGAGTGTGTTGTTTGTTTTGATAGGGTAAAGGAGAGAAATGAAGAGTTTTCTAAAACGGTAGGGAGAGTTACAGAGAGTTTCTCGAGGGAAGTTTTGGGGTGTAATGGAGAGTTTTGGAGGGGGTGTAATGAGGAGTACCACCTGGGAGTTTTGGGGTGTCGTTTTGGTGAACTCCCCCTGGGGGTGTCATGCGGAGTCAGGATTTTTCTCAGTGTGCAAGTCTTCAGCCATGCCAGGCTAACGCATAGACCCACAAGACATAAATAAGCCCGTCCACAACCCCTGTTGGAATATCGAAATTGTGCAAGAGACCGCTGAATCCTCCTGTCCCTAACATCAAGTCTCAATTTTTGGTTTCAAGAGTATAAATGCTCGCACGGATGATCGTTCCTTGAAATCAACAAGCTTGTCATCGATAGCATGTCATTCCTAACGTGGTTTTAGAAGATATGGTCTGCTAGTGTCCTGCAGATCAAAAAGTTCACTATTGTCATCGTCAAACAGTTGCAAAACCATATTCCTATGAGCGTTAGAAAAGTCTAGATGTATGAGGCATGTAAGGCCACTCATAGAAAGCTAGATGTTGGAAGATTGACAAGGATGAGAGGCGGCATAAGCGTACCAATACCGTTATGACATTTTAAGTCTGGAGCGAAATAGAGTTATCTGGCGCAAGAGGTGCGAACTTCACAAATTTATGCATCTTGTACCATCGTCATTTGCAATGACTCACAGGCCATTGCAATGCTTATCACCTGAGAAAACTATGGTATTGGCACACCGTATGCTGCAGCGGCGAAAATTTCATAGAAAATATTATAGTGCTATGCCCACTGTATCATATCTAGTATCCCCAAAAATAGGGGTCCATATCTTTGACCCTGAAAAAGTTGCGATGTTTTGCAACATACTATGATATATGTTGAACATTTGTCTCACAGTATACCAAGTTTCTTTCCAAATAACTAATTTTTTGTTTTCAAAATGCTTAACCCGCGCACCGACGGGGGTCTGCGCCAACTTAGTACCGACGGGGGGGGGGCGGATGACCGCCCCCCCCCTGAGATCTCGAGAACGAAGCAAGATAGCGACAAGCGGTAAACGGCATCGGATACGCATGGACAAGGTCTACAATTTTTACAAAGGTCATTTTCAGGTCAGGTCAAAGATGACGTCACAGGGGTCGAAAAAGTCAAAATGGCGGCGCTAGATATGGAGAGGATTTTTCTCGAATAACTTTCGAAGTAGTCAAGATAGGAACAAACTAAGGGCATCATCGTGATCCTCTTGTCAATCCGCATCGAATGATATATATGTTGACCTCGAAAGGTCAAGGTCAAAGGTTGACCTCAGGTCACGTGACCTCGAGGTCATCATGTATATCATTCGATGCGTCTTGACGAGCTGAACACAATGAGACCATCCGCGCGGCTGTATCTTGTTCCTGTAAGGAGTTATTGGCAAAAAACCTTTGGTGACCTTTAATGACGTCACATGACCTTACAGCTGCCCAACAGCAAAACATACCTCAAGGTAGTGAAGGTTGATCGTATGTGAAGTCATGTATGGTATATGGGGCCATTCCGACCCGTTTTAGTGGTAAAAACAGGGAGTTGATTTTTCCCCCATTGACTTATAATGGGGAGGTCGCGAAATTGACCTGACCTTAGGTCACCGACATCAAAATTCCGAGATATACAAATTGTAGCTACTAATGACCTAATAACATCCTGCGACTTTCAAAGGCCTCCGACATCTACTGTAGCTCTGGCACGGTGACAAAGTTTCAAAAAAGTGACTTGAGGTTGGGTCATTCAAAGTGACCTGGTGACCTGACCTTAAAAGGTAGGAGGTTCAAACTTGCACACCATGTGTAAAATTGATGAGAGAATAGTCATACCAAATTTCGCGGCGCTACGCGCCGCGGTTTTCCCGCTATCCGCGAAAAACCTCAGGGGGGGCGGATATCCGCCCCCCCCCGTCGGTGCGCGGGTTAAATTTACACTTGCATCTCAAATTGATTTTCGGCAAAGGACAAACTGACCCTCTTCAAAATAACCTGGTGGGAAATTGAGAAATCATTACTAAAAAAATTTGCCACCAGGTGGTTGCCAAGACGTACCACTTCTGATACAGCAGGGTTTTCAACCATTTTCACCTCTATGATTAGCAGGCGAATTTTCTGCAAATTGACTTACAGATATGATACCGGGGGCACTAGAGGGTTAAGGTCCTAGGTCATTGGTTGACCTTCCAGGCCAGGTCAATGACCCAAAGTCGGGAAAATCGAGACCTGTTAGAAAGTCGTTAACCCGCGCACCGACGGGGGGGGCGGATATCCGCCCCCCCCCCTGAGGTTTTTCGCGAATAGCGGGAAAACCGCGGCGCGTAGCGCCGCGAAATTTGGTATGACTATTTCCTCATCCATTTTACACATGGTGTGCAAGTTTGAACCTCCTACCTTTCAATGTCAGGTCACCAGGTCACTTTGAATGACCCAACCTCAAGTCACTTTTTTGCAACTTTGTCACCGTGCCAGAGCTACAGTAGATGTCGGAGGCCTTTGAAAGTCGCAGGATGTTATTAGGTCATTAGTAGCTACAATTTTTATGTCTTGGAATTTTGATGTCGGTGACCTAAGGTCAGGTCAATTTCGCGACCTCCCCATGGGGTCAATGGGGGAAAAATCAACTCCCTGTTTTTACCACTAAAACGGGTCGGAATGGCCCTATATACCATACATGACTTCATATACGATCAACCTTCACTACCTTGAGGTCTGTTTTGCTGTTGGGCAGCTGTGAGGTCATGTGACGTCATCAAAGGTCACCAAAGGTTTTTGGCCAATAACTCCGTACAGGAACAAGATACAGACGCGTGGATGGTCTCATTGTGTTCAGCTCGTCAAGACGCATCGAATGATATACATGATAACCTCGAGGTCACGTGACCTGAGGTCAACCTTTGACCTTGACCTTTCGAGGTCAACATATATATATATATCATTCGATGCGGATTGACGAGAGGATCACGATGCTGCCCTTAGTTTGTTCCTATCTTGACTAATTCGAAAGTTATTCGAGAAAAACTCTCCCCATATCCAGCGCCGCCATTTTGACTTTTTCGACCCCTGTGACGTCATCTTTGACCTGACCTGAAAATGACCTCTGTAAAAATTGTAGATCTTGACCATGCGTATCCGATGCCGTTTACCGCTTGTCGCTATCTTGCTTCGTTCTCGAGATCTCAGGGGGGCGGTCATCCGCCCCCCCCCCCGTCGCGTCGGTGCGAAGTTGGCGCAGACCCCCGTCGGTGCGCGGGTTAAGTGTGGCTGCTAAAGGGTTTTTTGGGGTGCTGATCACGAATATCGTGTTAGTGTTGATCACAGATGATGTCTTTAAGCATTTAGACCAGGTCGGGTCAGGTCAGGTCAGGTCAACAAGTAGGGGTCGTGACGGGTATTCGTAGCACGTAACAACCGCCTCTGGCAGCTTCGTAACAAGTTACGAAGGCACCAAAACCACTTCGTAAATGTTCAAATAGTTTCTAAATTGGAATTCAGCTCCAAAAACTAGCCTAGAAACATGTAAAGCTCAAAAAAGTGAACCGAGGTCAAAAGAGGTCAATAGCCTGACCTGACTTTCAGGTGACCTTGACATCCACCCAAATCCATGGGAGCAACATCAAATCGCATGTTTGAACGTTTGAAACCACGAAAAGCTTGCAAACGCTTTTCGATTTCAAACGATTCCGGCCAAACATGGGTTCGAGAAATAGGTCACAGGTCAAAGGTCACTTGAGTCAGGGTCATGAAATTTTAAGAGAGGTGTAAAATTGATCAACCTGAGGGTAGGTACTGAAAGTTTCGTTGCGATCGGCCGCTTTTTACGCGAATTATTCGCGAAAAACCATGGGGGTCCATCCGACCCCCCACTTCACATGCAAGGGTTAACATTACGAGGCAACAAGAATTGATATTATGTTAACATATTGCCCAGCTGGGGGCAATATTGCCCCCCTTTGTTTTTTCCTGAATAGCAAGAAAACGGCGTCGTGCAGCGCCGCCAAATTTTGGGTGTCTTCCCGGGCATCAATTTGACACCTTTACACATCATTTCAAGTCACAGGTCACCTTGGGTCAGGAAAAATTGAGGTCAAACTGAGGTAATGTTTGAGCAAAAATGAGCAAAAAACATGAACTCTTGAAACGCTCACCAAATCTACAGTTAACAAGCAATTTTATAGTTCTTTACGTGGTCGTGTAAAGACGAGATGGCGCTACAAAACTGCTATCTCGGATTTTCAAAATTTTGGGATTTTGATCCCGAAAAATAAAAAAATGATTTTTTTTAGAAAATGTAAATATTCCCCAAAAATTTTCGAATTTCAAAAAATGGAATGTATATGAAAGCCCCTACCCTCTTCTATCTACATACCACTTTTTGGATCGATATCTCTTTTTTTAGCCTAATTATAGCGAAAAAAACTGTTCAAAATTTAGGACGTCAAATTTTCAAACTCAATTTTTAGCAATTCTAGACCATGTAGCGAAATTCAAAGACCACCATCAGACTCCCAGTGACGAGCAAGTTTGACATTTGACCTCATTTGACCTGACCCTGACCTGACCTTCACCAGAACATAACCTTAACTGGCCCCAAAGGTTGCCTGACCCACATAATCGCATTTGTCATGTAAAATGGACCATAAAACATGCATCACATGCTATTTTCATATTGTGCCCCTCAGTGACCTGACCTCTGTGACCTGACCTGGTATCAATGACCTCAAATAGCAAAATATGTGTTTGACGAACAATTCCGCATCGATGATTTTCAATGATAGGCATTCAACTCGATTTTACAACACATTTCTTGCAATGCCTGCAAAAGGTGAAAATTCGACCTTTGACCTGACCTGTGACGTCATTGGTTTGACCGAGATCAATGAAATTGGGTCACAAGCAGGCATCGGTAAAATCCTTTTTGAAAGGATTGCATTCCCAATACACTTTCCTAGTGCCAAAGTGGATTGCATTCCTACCCGCAATCCCCTTTTTTTACTTGGATTGTGATCAAATCAGCAACCTTTTTTTGCAATCCTGTTGTATTATTATGTGCACTCGTGGATCTGGGGGAGGGAGGGGGCATAGGGCCGTGCCTCCATCCCCAAATCACCCATTTCTGGTACCTAGTCTTGCGAGTAATTCCTATCTAAGGCACAGGCATTTTATGGGAAATATTTTTTGCCTCAAACACCCCCACAATTAAACCTCTACCCAACCAGTGTTTTATATTTTTAACCCTCGCCGGCCGAGGGGGGGGGGGGCGGGTGCCGCCCCCCCCCCCATAGGGTTTTTTCGCGATAGCTCCGAACACGCTGACGATAGAGAGCTGAAACTTGGCATACCTGACCTTTGATCCAAGCCGCATCTTTTGACACCAACCGCATTTTTGGGTCAGGTCAGGTCACTGACCTATGACGTCATAAGTGAACCTCTGCACGGTCTTCAGATGTCGCAACTTCGCAACGCCCTCACTGCCAGAGGAGATGTCACAGGGAAATGAAACTTGCAGGATCTAGTATCCATTATGAGTCCCACAACTTGTATATCTCGGATTTTTCCTAAAGGTCATATGAGGCCAGGTCATTTTCGTGACCTCACCATTATAAGTCAATGGGGAAAAATGAAAACTGCTATTCTGGCGCCGGGAACGATCTCCAACTATCTCAAGCACACAGAATCGTGATTTGATGCACTCCTTGCAAGGTTAGATGCGTCACTTTTGCAATGTTGACCTTGCGTGACGTCAATTATGACGTCATCAAGGTCATTTTAGTTTTTCGTCAATAACTCTTGATCAAATTGAGCTAGCGAGTCGGAAAAGCCACCAATGGACTCAGGAAGACCTGCCGAATCGAATGATATGCGACATGACCTCTTTCGACCAACTTCGTGACCTGGGGGTGCTGACCTGACCTTGACCTGAGGTCAACACCCCAAGTTGACCTGACCCGGACAAAAAGTATACCATTCGACGCGCCTGAGCGAGACGAACACGATGCTGCCAAAATCGGCGCTCTGCGGCCGTTTTCTGCCAAGTTATTCACCAAAAACTGAACCGTACCTTGGGGCACTTGACCTGCCCTCAGAGGTCACCGGTTGACCTAGGACCTTAAAATTGGGTACCAATCTCTGCGTCTCGTAACGGCGCACACGCTCGTTTTTTCCGCGACGCGCTAGCTCCACCAGGGGCGAAACGGCGAGGGGGGGGTCGTACCCGCCCCCCCCTCGGCCGGCGCGTATGTAGGAAACCAATAGGTCCGGCGAGGGTTAACCCGCGCCCTCAAACACGTAATTTTGACCTTCCTATGTAGTTCATCAGCGTATATTATTTTCAGCGTTTAAATTAAAAGCGTTTAAATTATTTCAAGCTTGGATGTAAAGCCATTGATAGCAAAGTACATTAAGCCGATGAAGCCGATCTCATAATTTTCAATCGCAACAAACCATTTCAAAACACTGATCAAACACAATCCGGATTGGATTGCAAAAATTGGAAGTATGATGCAATCCAATCCGCAATCAAATCCTGTTTTTTTTAATGGATTTCAAATCCAGGTGCAATCCACCAAAAAGGAATGCAATCAGGATTTTGCAATCCTGCAATCACAATCCTACCGATGCCTGGTCACAAGGTAGTTCCCCGTTGGGGCTATCCAACACCGTTTACTGTTTGTCGCTATGTTGCGTGGTTCTCGAGATCTTAGGGGGGGGGCAAATTGTCCCCCCAGCGGGACGCGTTGCTCGGCAGACCCCAGCGGGGCGCGGGTTAACCCGCGCACCGACGGGGGGGAGGCGGCGGATATCCGCCCCCTGAGGTTTTTCGTGGATATCGGGCGCGAAACTTTGTAACGACTATTCTCTCATCAATTTTACACATGGTGTGCAAGTTTGAACCTCCTAACTTTTAAGGTCAGGTCACCAGTTCACTTTGAATTACCCAACCTCAAGCACTATTTGCAAATTTGTCACCGTGCCAGAGCTACAGTGGATGTCGGAGGCCTTTGAAAGTCTCAGGATGTTATAAGGTCATAAGTAGCTACAATTTGTGTATCTCGGAATTTTGATATCGATGACCTAAGGTCAGGTCTATTTCTCGACCTCCCCATTATAAGTCAACGGGGGAAAATCAACTCCCTGTTTTTACCACTAAAACGGGTCGGAATGGCCCCATAAACCATACATGACCTCATTTACGATCAACCTTCACTACGTTGAGGTCTGTTTTGCTGTTGGTCAGCTGTAAGGTCATGTGACGTCATCAAAGGTCACCAAAGGTTTGTTGTCAATAACTCCGTACAGAAACACGATACAGCCGCGCGGATAATCTCATTTTGTTCAGCTCGTCAAGGCACGTCGAATGACATGCATGATGACCTCGAGGTCACGTGACCTGAGGTCAATCTTTAACCTTGACTTTTCGAGGTCAACATATATATCATTCGATGCGGATTGACGAGAGGATCACGATGATGCCCTTAATTTGTTCCTACTAATTCGAAAGTTATTCGAGACAAACTCTCTCCATATCTAGCGCCGCCATTTCGACTTTTTTGACCCCTGTGACGTCATCTTTGACATGACCTGAAAGTGACCTATGTATAAATGTAGACCTTGTCCGTGCGTATCCCATTCCGTTTAACGCTTGTCGCTATCTTGCTTCGTTCTCGAGATCTCAGGGAGGGCGGTCATCCGCCCCCCCCCCCGTCGGTTCTAAGTCGGTGCGCGGGTTAAGGGACTATTTATATTAGCGAAAATTGGTGCTTGAGCTGAAATGTGCTTTGTGAAAATTTGAAGCCAATGGGATAAACATTAAATAAATTATCGCCGAAAAACAGGGTCTCATGGGGCCTGAAATGCATAGTAGTTGCCCTCCCGCCCGCCGAGCGACCTACCGCTAAACCAAGCGAGACCTGTACTTTTACCAATTCATATTACTTTTCACATACGGTCATAAATCTACACCGTTACTGGGTGTCCGCCATTGTCTGAGCTCGTATATCAGCGGCCTGTCCGTGCTGCCGCTGCTCACCGTATATCTCCAATCCTGTAACCGTCCGTCCCAGGTCAGCCAGGTGACTGATGGTGTCGGCAGCCACCCCCTGGAGCGACACTGACAGATCATCATCCCTGTACCATTCCGGCCACCTCGGCTCCGTCACCTTCGGCCCTGTCGGACAGAGCTGTGTCAGCTGACTGCAGTCGGACAGAGCTGCCGCCAGCTCCCGCGGCACAACTGACACCAGAGAGTCTGACACTGACACAGCCAGTCCAGTTCTGACACAGCCGAGCGGCTGGGGGCGATTTGTAACACTGTCATTGCAAATATGTGAATATCAACAACATGGGAATATGCAGCATGTTCAAAGCAAATGTGTAGGTATGCGTACTACGCTATCTCATGGTATGGTACCATACCCAGACTAGGTATGAAAACAAATCGGACTGGTATTTAACCCATTAATGTTATTTACAGCATGGTTCCATGGAAATCATTTCTCATTGGAATAACTACTCACTAATAATAAATGCATGCACTGCACTCACGCATTTTATGTAAGTGCATGCATAGCAACCCTCCCATAACGTCATACACAAACAGCGCTGTGAGCTGTTGTTGGCTGGGTCGGATCGGTTCGTCCATGTGCAGTCTCCGCTGTCCATTTGCATATAGCGGCATTGCATGTGTGACCTGCGTTATCTCACCTCTGACATTGAGGTGCGTGAGGACCTCCGGCAGCTGCCCCCTCAGTCGCGGGAGGTCGGCGGCGGAGACTGATAAGTACTGCAGCTCAGGGCACATGGTGAGGGGCTCTAGGCTCACGGTGTCAGGGACGCCGCCGGACAGGGTGAGATACTGCATCCCACGGCACCTGGTGAGGGGCTTCAGGCTGCCGGCCGTGAGATCAGGACAGTCTGAAAAACACACAGACACACATACAGACAGGATCAGTCGGCAGGAATACATATCGATGTATGGAAAAAACGAAACATCTATGAATTCGCATGGTTACGGAGCGAGCGAAGCGAGCGGAGTTTTCCGTAGATACACAGAAAATTCTGAGTATAAGCGGCCGGTCGGCCGTGTGGACGCTTTTGCGAGGCTTATATAACTCAGCAACCACTTGACCAATTTACTCGGCCCTGCTCTAATCCGGTGTCGAATCTGTCGCGGCGTAGGTACCCTAGCAAAAAAGTCCTATTGAGTCCTATAGGACAGTCCTATCGAAATTGTGTAGGACTTCTCAATAGGAATCCTATAGGATTCCTATAGGATGCCTATAGGATACCTATAGGATTCCTATAGGACGTGTTGTTTCATAGGACTTGTGATAGGAATCCTATAGGACCTTTCCATAGTCCTTTAGACATCCTATAGAACGTTGTGGCTGTCCTATAGTATTTTTCGGTGTCCTATAGGAATTTTATATAGGAGTCCTATAGGAATCCTAGAGGAAACGTAAATAACAGCGGTCCGGTCACGCACGGGAATCGAACCCAGTACCCTCCGCTTAGCAGACCAACGCCCTAACTAACTGCGCCACCAGGACTACTGGTTTCTTTGTTACGGTAAAGGAATGATAACATAGCTCTTAACGACAGTGACTACATAAATGGTCCAACCTGGGGCATTCCACGATAGATCGTACCAGGCCCGTCACCCTCATCTCTCAGATTTTAATGAAAATCGGTTCTAGGGGTAATCATAGGCCCCAAAGACGCCTGGCAAAATATCAGAATTCTCAGATCAAAACTTTTTGAGTTATATTGCATTACATTTTTTTTAACTTCGGTTTATAACGGTGAGTTTGATGGCCTATAACTCAAGAACGGGTTAAGCAACCAACAAACGGTGAACAGCACTAAGCTTGCGATGAATAAATGATAAATATTACTTTTTAAAAATTCCAAAGAAATATTTTCTTGGTTCAACAAAATTCTTAATCTTTTTCATTTGCCTCTAATGACTTTTGGGACTAAAATTTTTCACATTTTTATTTTTTTTTCAAAATAAACTTCATGTTATAGCAAATCGACATGCAAACAATTAGAAAGGTGTTCTTTCTATAAATCCCTCATTTTCCCGCAAACAAAATGGGTTTCGAGGGGGTTAATACGACCCCAGCACGCCGTTTCGCTTCTAATAGAGCTAGAGCCTCGCGGAAAAAAACGAGCGTGTGTGCCGTTACAAGTCGCAGCGATTGGTACCCGATTTTAACCCGCGCACCGACGGGGGTCTGCGCCAACTTCGTACCGACGGGGGGGGGGGGCGGATGACCGCCCCCCCCTGAGATCTCGAGAACGGAGCAAGATAGCGACAAGCGGTAAACGGCATGGAATACGCACGGTCAAGGTCTACAATTTTTACACCGGTCATTTTCAGGTCCGGTCACAGATGACGTCACAGGGGTCGAAAAAGTCAAAATGGCGGCGCTAGATATTTAGAGTTTTTCTCGAATAACTTTTGAATTAGTCAAGATAGGAACAACCTAAGGGCATCATCGTGATCCTCTCGTCAATCCGCATCGAATGATATATATGTTGACCTCGAAAGGTCAAGGTCAAAGGTTACCTCAGGTCACGTGACCTCGAGGTCATCATGTATATCATTCGATGCGTCTTGACGAGCTGAACACAATGAGACCATCCGCGCGGCTGTATCTTGTTCCTGTACGGAGTTATGGGCAAGAAACCGCTGGTGACCTTTGATGACGTCACATGACCTTACAGCTGCCCAAAAGCAAAACAGACCTCAAGGTAGTGAAGGTTGATCGTATATGAAGTCATGTATGGTATATGGGACCATTCCGACCCGTTTTAGTGGTAAAAACAGGGAGTTGATTTTTCCCCCATTGACTTATAATGGGGAGGTCGCGAAATTGACCTGACCTTAGGTCACCAATATCAAAATTCCGAGATGAACAAATTGTAGCTACTAATGACCTTATAACATCATGCGACTTTCAAAAGCCTCCGACATCTACTGTAGCTCTGGCACGGTGACAAAGTTGCAAAAAAGTGACTTGAGGTTGGGTCATTCAAAGTGACCTGGTGACCTGACCTTTAAAGTTAGGAGGTTCAAACTTGCACACCATGTGTAAAATTGATAAGGGAATAGTCGCACAAAATTTCGCGGCGCTACGCGCCGCGGTTTTCCCGCTATTTGCGAAAAACCTCAGGGGGGGGGGGCGATATCCGCCCCCCGTCGATGCGCGGGTTATCCCTCGCCCGCACATGGGGGGGGGTTGCCAACCCCCCCCCCCAGGCAGTCTTTCTGCTCTGCACTCAACATTTTTAGAGCTAGAAGGCTGATTTTTCGTATAGCTGCTCGTCTATCCTTTCTTGATGTCCCCTGAAAATTTCAAGTTTCTGTGATTTTTGGTTTCGGAGATATGACCTTGTTTTTCAGGTCATGTCATGACCCAAATGGCCAATTCTCAACATCTTGCGTTTGCCATGGGCCTTGTGAGCTTTTGACACCCTGATTTCGGCCTTTTTTGCCAGTCTTACCTCCCACCTATCATGGAACATGTTGTTCGACGATGTACAGGGGACAAGGTCAGGGTCAAGGTCAACCTAGGTCATCTAAGATAATTGCGTTTTAGGCAAGCTGAATTTACTTTTTGTGAAGTTTTTTGACTGCACTTTTGGTAAAAGCTTCTCAGATCATGATTTCATGTGATATGGACCCAAAAACAATCGGTGCACACATCAGTATACACACAGACACACACAGACATACAAACACATATAATTGACCTTGACCTAACTTGACCTGAAATGACCTCAGCAGCAAAATTCTGGTCGGATAGTGTGACAAAGAGGTTCTAGCTGGCTTGGCACCAGAAAACAGCATCGTCATCGGTATTTGATAAGCAGCGCACTTGATATCCAGCGGTGACCCAAAACAGCAACATTTTTTAGTTTGACCTGACCTGGAAGGTCAATGACTGACCTGAGAAGGTAAAACTGGGTATCATTGGATTCGTCTCTTCCCAAAGAATCTTTTTGGTCTTTACTGCTAAGCTCTATCTCCAACAGGAACGAAATGGCGCGGGGGGGTGGCAACCACCCCCCCCCCCATGTGCGTTCTAGGATGGGAAAATGGCATGTGCGGGCGAGGGTTAAGGTCGCAGGTTAACCGGTACCGTCTGAGGTCAGGTCATGTGACTGAAGTTACGGGTTCGGTTTTTAGTAAATAACTTCGCAAAAAAAATGGCCGCAGAGCCACGATTTTGGCATCATTGTGTTCGCCTATCTCAGTTGCGTCGAATGATATGCTTTTTGTTTGGGTGAGGTCAACTTAAGTAGTTGACATCGGGTCAAGGTCAGGTCAGAGCCCCTCAGGTCACGAAGCTGGGCAAAGGATGTCATATGACATATCATTCCATTCGGAAGGTCTTTCCGGGTCTATTGGTGGCTTTCCCGACTCTCTAGCTCAATTTGATCGGGAGTTATTGACAAAAAACTCGTACGACCCTAGTGACGTCATAAATGACGTCACGCAAGGCTATCAATGCAAAAGTGAAGCCATGGACTTTGCAAGGAGTGCATGAAATCACGATACCATGTACGTGACATAGTTTTAGATCATTCTTGGCGCCAAAATAACAGTTTTTATATTTCCCCATTGACTTATAAACGTGATGTCACGTGACCGACCTGACTTTATGTGACCTTTAAAAATTCCCAGATATACAAGTTGTGAGACCTCTGGAGGACACCATAAATGCGTCCTGTAACTTTTATCTCGGACAGCTATGGTCATTGGTGTCCAAAACAATGACAGAACCAAACAGCCTTTTTCACTCCCGCGCTTATAGGAAAGAGGGTTGGATGAACCCTCTTTTCATTTTTTCAGATGACTCGGACCTCAATTGAAATATCAGTAACCCGTGATGTCACTAGGCAGCTTAACCACGCCATTTGTAAGCTCCCCTCCCGAAATCACTATTCGAGACCGTTATCGAGACGCAAAATAAATACATTTATAGAAAGAACACCTTCCTAATTTTTTGCATGCTTCTTAACCCGCGCCCTGATGGGGGGGGGGGGGCATTTTGCCCCCCCCTGTGGTTTTTCTTAAATAGCGAGAAAACGGCGGCGCTGAGCGCCGCCAAATTTTGAGTACTTTACCGGGCATCAATTTGACACCTTCACACAAAACTTCAAGTCACAGGTCACCTCAGGTCAGGAGTTATTGAGGTCAAACTGAGGACATGTTCGAGTAAAAATGAGCAAAAAACATGACATCTTGAAACGCTCACCAATTCTACAGTTAACAAGCAATTTTAAAGTTCTTTGTGTGGTTGTGTAGAGAAAAGACGGCGCTACAAAACTGCTATCTCGGATTTTCGAAAGTTCGGGATTTTAACCCCTAAAAATCAAAAATGGATTTTTTTAGAAAATTAAAAAAAAATCCAAAAAATTTTCGAATTTCGAAAAAAACGGAATAAATGGTATAGTCCCTGCGCTCTTTGATATACTTACCAAATTTTAGATCGATACCTCTTTTTTTGGCCAAGTTATAGCGAAAAAAACTGTTAAAAATTGATGACGTCAAATTTTTGAACTCAATTTTTTGCAATTCTAGACCTTGTAGCGCAGAACGGAGACCACCATTGAACTCCCCGTGACGAGCTGCATCGATTCGATACCCATTTTATGCAAAAATATCAACTTTGAAATTTGACCTAATTTGACCTGACCTTGACCTGACCTTGACCTGACATTGACCAAAACGTGACCTAAGCTGGTCCAAAAGTCTGTCTGACCCACATAATCGCATTTGTCATGTAAAATGGACCATAAAACATGTATCACACGACATTTTTCATATTGTGACCCCCCAGTGACCTGACCTCTGTGACCTGACCTGGTATCAGTGACCTCAAATAGCAAAATTTGTGTTTGAAGAACATTTCCCCATCGATGATTTTCAATGAAATGCATTTTACTCGATTTTACAACGCATTTCTTGAAATGCCTGTAAACGGTGAAAATTCTACCTTTGACCTGACCTGTGACGTCATCGGTTTGACCGAGGTC
The DNA here is from genome assembly GCF_019059575.1 of Amphibalanus amphitrite. Lineage (NCBI taxonomy): Eukaryota > Metazoa > Arthropoda > Thecostraca > Balanomorpha > Balanidae > Amphibalanus > Amphibalanus amphitrite. The sequence continues at coordinate 94,078 of NW_024881904.1, read as the reverse complement.
AATGAAATCGGGTCACAAGGTAGTTCCCCGTTGGGGCTATCCAACGCCGTTTACCGCTTGTCGCTATGTTGCGTGTTTCTCGAGATCTTAGGGGGGGGGGCAAAATGCCCCCCCCATCAGACCGCGTTGCTCGGCAGACCCCATCTGGGCGCGGGTTAACAATGAGCCAAATATTTTTTAAAGGAAATTAAAATTTAAAAAAAAATTTGGTCCCAAAGTCCAAAAAATACAAATGAAGGAAAACTCGATATGTCATATATCAAAAATAGCGTATTTTTCAAAATTTCAAAAATACATATAAATCTCTGTTTCATTGCAAGTTCAATGCTATATAACATTTGGCATTCGAATAATCCGTCTTCGAGTTACAGCCCGCCAAACTTAGCGCTGCAAAGCAAGATCCAAAAAATGTTATACACCATAACTCAAAAAATACTTTTCTGATAAGCCTGAAATTGTTACAGGTGGATTCAGAGCGCCTGATTACCCATGAGACCGATTCTCGTCAAAATCTGAGAGATTAGGGTGTCAAATTGGAAAAAAGTGGTACGATCTATCGTGGAATGCCCCACCTGTCAATAGCCTAAAAATGTTATCTTATTACATCAACCATTGAGTATTAGAACGCGTCTCCGAGATGCGAGATCTAGTTGTCCTCGACTCAAATGGTATTTGGTGTACGCAGTGATGGAGCCGTGGAGTGGGCACAAACCTTGTCCTGGGTAGGTACCTATGTACCCTCCTAATTTTTTAAGATGCTGTAGCTACATTTAGCATGTATGCATGAGTTGACCTGATGGTACCTATTTACGCATATGACTCCGCGTCATTAATTGGTCATGGTCTGTTGACGTTTGTACCAAATACAGAATACAGAATAGTGTATATAGCCGGCACGCACATGCAAACTACAACATACGCACACAAACAAAAATTTCAGTGGTCATCCGTCGTTTTTATTTCCAAAGATCCCATGTTTCACACACATGTATATCTGGCGCGAAGACCCACCCCTATGCTACAAGTTACGCTTGCGAAAGGAGTCCTATAGGAATCATTTATGATAGTCAGTGTCCTGTAGGACTCCTATAGGAAAGTGTCCAATAGGCATAACCTATAGGATTACCTTTAGAATCCTTTGGGATATTGTCAGATGGGTGTTTATAGGAAAGTATCATATATGAGCCTTATAACACTCCTATCTATAGGGCAGTATCCTAAAGGTAACTGTCATATAAGAGTCCTACAGCACTCCTATAGGAGAGTCTCCAATAGGAAACTGCCATATAGGATTCCTATAGCACTCTTATAGGACAGTGTCCTATAGGAAAGTGTCCTAAAGGTGTCCTATTGAGTCCTACAGGAAATTGTCCTATAGGACAATATCCTATAGAAATCCTATAGGAGTCCTGTAGAAGAGTGTCCTATAGGACAAATTCTTATAGGAATCCTATTGGTCCTATAGGACAGTTCGCCAATCCTATAGGACTTTTTCGCTAGAGTATGCATTCCATCTCAGGTGTAAGTACCACTAACCAAGATTCTAACCACTGACCAAGCAGCAGGTCTGCAGGAACTCGTCTGTCAGTACCATCCGCATCAATATTTCCTCGGTATATTAACGCACAAAATGCAATGGGATATGACGTCGTTACCCATTTCATCCTGAACAACAGCAGCAGCATTCCTAAACAACAGGACGATCTCAAAACCGTGCCCCTTCCCCTTCCCCAAATTCATTTAGGGCCTTAACCTGCGCCCTGGTGGGGTCTGTTTATAACGCGACCTGGGGGGCTATTTTTTGCCCCCCTCGTATCTCCGAAACTACTGGACGGATCCGCAAAACTCAAACGGCGTACGAAAAGCCTGTCAAATTTTTCGATGGAAACCATATTTCATTGATCTCGGGGTCACCGATGACGTCACAGGTCAGAGGCCAGTTTCACCAATAAAAAACAGACGGCTGCGATTATTTTTTGACAAAACGATAGTCTATAAATCCTATTTACCGGTGGAAAAGTAATTGCTGACCAAATAATATAGCACTTAAAAGCTACGTTATTACATTTTTCAAGTCAGCGATTAGTATTTTCAGCAGTAAATGACATTTTGAGACTATCGTTTTGTTAAAAAATAATCGCAGCCGTCTGTTTTTTATTGGTGAAACTGGCCTCAGGTCAAAGATAAAATGTTATACCGTTCACGGGTCTTCTAGGGAAAGCTCTATAACACCGATACCAGGTCAATACCAGGTCAGGTCACAGGTCAGGTCACCAAGGGTCAACACATGAACCCAACTTTACTAAGGTTGTGCGATGCATGTTTTATGGCCAATTTTTCATTTCCAACTCAATGGTGTTGTTATAAGACTATCAGGTACGGCTTACGTCACTTTCTGGTGAAATTCTGTCAAGGTCAGGTAAAAAAGGTCAAATTTTAAAGTTGATAGTTTTGCATCAAATGGGTATTGATTCGATGCAGCTCCTCACGGAGAGTCTAATGGTTTTGCGCTACGGGGTCTAGAATTGTTAAAAATTGAGTTTGAAAATTTGACGTCATCAATTTTGAACAGTTTTTTTTCGCTATAACTTCGCCAAAAAAGAGGTACCAATCTCAAATTTGGTATGTGGATGGAAGGCGGTAAGGACTATCACATATTTTCCGGTTTTCGCGAAATTCATTTTTTTATTTTTCGGCTTTTTTTATTTTTGGGGATCAAAATCCAAAAATTTCAAAAATCCGAGATCGCAGTTTTGTAGCCCTGTTAATTCTACAGCTTTTAAATTTTAAACATTTTTTTATGTATTTGCAAAGCTATAGGCCTGACAGCTCTTCCCGCGAAACCCTTTTTTGGGTCGAAAACGGCAGAACATGACGTCACTCTGAAGTCATTTCCGGCCAACCTATCATAGCCTTTAGAAAAAAATTGGTCACAATGTGTAAAATTGATGTCCGGGGGTACTGAAAGTTTGGTGACGATCGGCGCAGCGGTTCTGGAGATATATATCGAAAAGTCCGGAGGGGAGGGGGGGGCAAAAAACAGCCCCCCACCAGGGCGCGGGTTAACCCTCGCCCTGGCAGGGGGGGTTCGATGCGACCTCCCACCCTAAGGGTTTTCAAAGATAGCGTTAACACGGCGGCGCAATTTGACACAGCCTATGGGGCAACCATTTTACATATGACCTGCAAATTTCAGGTCCAGGTGACCTTGGGTTAGGTCAACAGGTCAGAAAAACCGGTACAAGGTCAGAGTCGAATTTCAATTGTGTTTATGCACCTGTCCAACTCATAGTTTTGGACCGATTTCCTTCAAACTTTTAGGATGTGCTAAGTTCACCAGGTTGTATAACACATATTCCGTTTTTTATGTCACTTGCCGGAGGTCAGTTAGAGGTCATTACGTCGTAATAGCCGTTTTCACGACGGGCTATCCGGCGAATGCACCTAATTTGACCAAATCTGCACCAAATCTCTTTTACAGGAAATATCTTCATTTTGCGAATGTATTTCAGCGTTTCAACCCTCGCCCCACTGGGGTCTGTGTACACGCCTTACTGGGGTGCTATTCATAGCCCCCCCCCCCCCCTCCTAACTCCGAAACTGCCGGGCCGATCGTCAAAATTCAAACGGCATCTGATAGCCCCGGAAAAATTGTCGAACGAAACCTAATTTCATTAACATCGAGGTCACCGATGACGTCACAGGTCAGGTCAAATTAAGAACTATCGATGTTTGGCTTGTTCACCTTTTGGGCTCTGGCTGCCGTCTTACCAGTCAGATCAGGCTGATTTTTGGTTTACACAATCGTGAACAGATGCTTTAGATACCCTGAGGGTACCAAACTTGTACTTTGATTTTCAGGTCAGGGTCTGGTCATCACAGGTCACGGAAATCTTATATCATAAGTAGGTCACGTGGCACATGTTTTATGGTCCATTTTGGCCATAGATTTCGAATTCGGTGTCGCATGTGTTATTCGAGGCCATTTTCATCTGAATATAGCTGAGGTCAGGTCACTTTCAGGTCAAAAAAGGGCAAAATTTAAAGTTGTAATTTTTCAACAAAAACATGTATATGTCGCAGGCATCAGGTGAAATCCGGCATTTCTTGAAATGTCCAGGCTTTACGTGGAGAGCCTAGGCTTTTCATGAAATCCCGGATTTCATCCCATGTTTGGGTTGCATTATTTGGCGCTGGCTCAGCACCAAACCTAAACAACAACACCTAACCCGACCTTACCTAATGTAACCTAACCTTATCTAACCAAATTACTTTTCATATAACACGTAAGGCTAGGTCTAATGGTTTGATATGCTATGTAGGTGCAAGCAGGTTCAAGGTTAGGCATTTCATGAAATGCCGGATTTCAGCCGATGCCTACGACATAATATGTACATCGGATGCAGTTTGACCTCAGGAACACGATGGTGCTATTGTAACGGTGCTGCTGGTGCTGCTGGCGGTGCACATGTGCCGTGTGAGCGACGTGTGGCTGTTACGCAGTGTAATCGTCCGCCTCGGAGGACGACACTGTTAAAAAAATGTTCAAAATTGTATGTTCAAAAAATCATAAAATCACAGAATAGATACATACAGACATGCCGTAAACGCCATTAGACTGCCAATACATGAAAAATGAACAATCAAATGGCCATCTTCGATTATTGATGATCGTTCCGCATTTTCCAAAATCTTGAACTAAATCTTGGCAATTTCTCGTGACTGCTTCACGACCATGATACATGCATTTAAAATTGAACTTTTTGAGCCAAACACGTACACATATGATAAAATGAATGTCACCATCGTGTTCTACGTCCCAAATTAGGTACCCATAAGCCATGTGTCACAGGCTTCGAATATCAGTTTTGATTTTCGGGGATATGTGCCAATCCGGTTGGCCTGACCTTGACCCTGACCTATGCTTGACTGACCCCTACATGGAGCTGACACTCTTGTAGGCCTTATATGATGGATTGTGCACCGTTTTGACAGAGTTCATGACGAGAGGCGCCCATTGCGAAGTCCTGAAGTCCATGCTACTGAAAGCCCGATTTCAGGTGTTTGACCTGACCTGACCTTGAGCCGACCTGTGACCTCAAAATTTAACTTTAACCCGCGCTCCACTGCACAGTGGGGATTTTTCCGATCTAGCACGTCTTTATTCGTAGAGGGCAAACCATAGGTAGCATTCAATGCTATGTAAACCAGGTAGAACGCTCCCGACGAAAAACTGGGGACAACAATGAATTTAGTAACCGCGACTCTGGGGACCAAACAAACTCAGGTTGCCATGGTAACGGGACAAATTTGGCATGAGTACGCATCTAATAACTCATTTTTCAACGAATTGTTTTAGAAAAAACAAAAAGACTTGTTGGACCACTACTAGAATGAATTGCAGTTTTCATAACCGACCAGAGTTTTTATCAGACTGGCCTAAATAATATCAAAATCAAGTCCTAAACTTAGCGGCCCGTGCTGCTATAGGTTACCTCTAACGCTCTGGCCCCTAAAATCGTCACTGGCTTATCAGCCAATGAGCGTCAAGTATTGTCGTACGCTGATTGGTGGGATTACTGCATTTGTTGTTTAGAATACTTGCGATGCTGACAGCGCTAGCGAAGGTGTCTCCACTTTTCGTAATGTTAAAAGCCCGGAGCGCATCCCCCTGGTAGTATTGTAGCCAGGTTGTGCACAGATGTTGGCTGGTGTGTTCTGGTGAGAATGTTACCCGTAAATGTGCATAATCAGCATATTATAGGGGGTTCAATTGGACCCCCGGCTCAGCCGTTTGGCCCCTGATCAAGCTAGAGCTTCGCGGAAAAATCAAGCGTGCTGCCTATGGTGAGGTGAGGCCGAATATATCCAATTTCAAAGTTCAAGGTCATTAGTTGACTTTCCAAGTCGGTTTAATGACCCAACTAAAGTTGGGAAATTGAGACCTCTTCAAACTTCATAAAGTTAGGGTGTTACGGGGTATTTTGGGGTGCTGATCACGAATTTCATGTTAGTTTTGATCACAGACGATATCTTTATGCATTTAGGCCAGGTCGGGTCAGGTCAGGTCAGATCAGCCAGTAGGCGTACTGCCGGCCATCCATAGTAGGTGTCACCTACTTCTGACAGCTTCGCAACATGGTACGAAGGCACCAGAACTACTTCGCAAATATTCAAATGGTAGCTAAATTCGAAATCAGCACCAAAAACTACCTTAAAACAAGAAAAACTCGAAAAAGTGAACCAAGGTCATCAAAGGTCAATGACCTTGACTTGACCTTCACGTGACCTTGACACCCACCATAATGCATGGCACCAACATCATTTCACATATTTGAACGTTTAAAACCACAAAAAGACTGGAACCGCGGATAATGTGAGCTGGCATACGCCGAATCGCGATTCCGGCCAAGCATGGTCTCGAGAAATATGCCACAGGTCAAAGGTCAGTTGGGTCAGAGTCATGAAATTTTTAGGTTAGATGTAAAATTGATGATCTCGAGGACACCGAAAGTTTCGTCGCGATCGGCCGCTTTTTGCGCGAGTAATTTGCGGAAACCATGGGGTTTTATCCGACCCCTTCCCCCTCCCCCTCCCCACAAGTGCGAGGGTTAATAATGTTACGGTAGCCGTTTTCACGACGGAACTTTCGCAGAGGAACCTATTTGATACCTGAAAAGTACCTACTCCTTGAGGCCTTAACCCGCGCCCCACTGGGGTCTGCGTATAACACGCCCTACTGGGGGGGGCTCATAGCCCCCCTCCTAACTCCGAAACTAATGGGCCGATCGTCAAAATTCAAACTGCGTCTGAAAGCCCCGGAAAAACTGTCGAGTGGAACCTAATTTCATTGACCTCGAGGTCACCGATGACGTTACAGGTCAGGTCAAAGTAAAAATTATTAGCATTTTGGCTTGTTCACGTTTTGGGCTCTGGCCGCCGTCTTACAAGTCAGATCAGGCTCATTTTTGGTTCACACACTCGTGAACAGATGCTCTAGATACCCTGAGGGTACTAAACTTGTACTTTGATTTTCAGGTCAAAGTCAGGTCATCAGAGGTCACGAAAATATTATATCATGCGTCGGTCACGTGACACATGTTTTATGGTCCATAGGCCAAATATTTCGAATTTGATGTCGTCTGTGTCATTCGAGGTCATTTTGAGTCGAATTTAGCTTAGGTCAGGTCACTTTCAGGTCAAAAAATGTCAAATTTTGAAGTTATAATTTTTCAACAGAAAAGGTAACTATTGGCTGCAGTTTGAGCTCAGGAACACGATGGTGCTATTTATATTGGCGTACGATGTCAAATACGTGCTGAAAAATTGATTTGAAAAATTAATAATTGTGAATTATTTGCAATAATGCGTAAAACTTGGCCATTTTTGAAGAAATTTAGCTAAAACTTGCTAGAGTTAGTCATAATAATGCGTTCTATCACATATATTCCGGTTTTTTCGAAAAGTCAAAAACTTTTTGAAAAAAATGTAAAAATATAAATTTTGGATTTTATTATATCAAATTTTCGAAATTTTCAAAATTTCGAAAATCCGAAATAGCAGTTTGATAGCGCAGTCTATTCTAAGTCCTCTCATGCAAAGAAATTGGATCTAGCTTAAAAACTGAGCTCTTGGGAGCGATTGCCGTGGTTCAATGTTTTGCGTCGAAATCGGCCGAACATGACGTCACTCTGACGTCATTTCCGGCCGACCTATGGTAGCTACGAAGTTAAAATTTTGACACAAGGTGTCAAATTGATGCAGCCGAAGGTACTGAAAGTTTGGCGTCGATACGTCAAGCGGTTTGGAAGTTATCGCAGAAAAACGGGAGGGGGGGGGGCTATAAATAGCCCCCCCCCCCAGTGGGGCGCGGGTTAACATCCCTCAAACTGAAATTCTTTATGTTCAAAATAATTTTAGAAGTTTAAATCCGGACATTCTTTGCCCTCAAATCACTTATTTATTTACAAACACAGCAATATTCGGTTCTAGTAGCCCACCTTTCAACTATGAGGTATCAAATCAGCGTGGCAACTTGCTCCCTCTTTGCTCCCTCGGGTATCTAATTCCGGAATTCTTAAAAACAAGGAAAGTACCTATACATCGAGTTCTCTTTTATACCTATTCAGTTATGTTTTAATGGTGATTAAAATATGGCAAATTTTTTATTTATATTTCATATAAGAAAAACACGCAAAACAATGAAACAAAAATAACTACGGCGGATAATTACCTTCAGGTATCTAATTCCGACCAATCAGCACCTCGGTAGGATATGACGTCATACAAGAATGGTGTTGGAGGCCGTTTGCAGTCCCGGCCGGTAGGTCACGTGACCGCCGGGAGCCTCGGGTCACGCAGCGGTCGGGAGTCGGGCGCGGGACGTGGTCGCGGGCGGACGCGCGGGGCATCATGCTTTGCTTTGCTTGCTTTGTCAACTTAATATAACTTACGATCGCATACGTGTGAAACCCAAGCACTGCTCAGTGCCCTTAGAAATTGAGTTTTGGAAAGCTCAAGTCCCTATAGCTCCTCAGGTCGGCAACAGTTGAAGCCTCATCTGAACCCATCTGAAAAAAGCGAGGGTAAGGAGCCTTGTGTTGCTTTTTCTTTTACCGTCATAATTATCTCAAACCATCACAATTTTGAGTTGCCACATTGTCTGGTTCACTACATTCGTGTAAAACTTGGGTGAAGGCTGGTGGCTCAAAGAAAGGTGAAGATATTTCTTTAACCCTCGCCGGACCTATTGGTTTTCTACATACGCGCCGGCCGAGGGGGGGGGGGGGGGGCGGGTACGACCCCCCCCTCGCCGTTTCGCCCCTGATGGAGCTAGCGCGTCGCGGAAAAAACGAGCGTGTGCGCCGTTACGAGACGCAGAGATTGGTACCCGATTTTAAGGTCCTAGGTCAACCGGTGACCTCTGAGGTCAGGTCAAGTGCCCCAAGGTACGGTTCAGTTTTTGGTGAATAACTTCGCAAAAAACGGCCGCAGAGCGCCGATTTTGGCAGCATCGTGTTCGTCTCGCTCAGGCGCGTCGAATGATATACTTTTTGTCCGGGTCAGGTCAACTTGGGGTGTTGACCTCAGGTCAAGGTCAGGTTAGCACCCCCAGGTCACGAAGTTGGTCGAAAGGGGTCATGTCGCATATCATTCGATTCGGCAGGTCTTCCTGAGTCCATTGGTGGCTTTCCCGACTCGCTAGCTCAATTTGATCAAGAGTTATTGACGAAAAACTAATATGACCTTGATGACGTCATAAATGACGTCACACAAGGTCAACATTGCAAAAGTGACGCATCTAACCTTGCAAGGAGTGCATGAAATCACGATTCTGTGTGCTTGAGATAGTTGGAGATCGTTCCCGGCGCCAGAATAGCAGTTTTCATTTTTCCCCATTGACTTATAATGGTGAGGTCACGAAAATGACCTGACCTCATATGACCTTTAGGAAAAATCCGAGATATACAAGTTGTGGGACTCATAATGGATACTAGATCCTGCAAGTTTCATTTCCCTTTGACATCTCCTCTGGCAGTGAGGGCGTTGCGAAGTTGCGACATCTGAAGACCGTGCAGAGGTTCACTTATGACGTCATAGGTCAGTGACCTGACCTGACCCAAAAATGCGGTTGGTGTCAAAAGATGCGGCTTGGATCAAAGGTCAGGTATGCCAAGTTTCAGCTCTCTATCGCCAGCGTGTTCGGAGCTATCGCGAAAAAACCCTATGGGGGGGCGGCACCCGCCCCCCCCCCTCGGCCGGCGAGGGTTAAGTGCCTAATCCGTGAAATATCCAGGCTTTACAAATGTACACTTTTTATTTTCTCCACGATACATTTGTTAAAATTGTTAACATTTAATCTACATTTGTTAAAATCGTGGCTTTGGCTTTGTGTAAACTAGATCATAAAGTTTAGGTACTATAGTTTTGTGCAAAACCTGGTGGCTGAAGAAAATAGTGATTTTGCTAGCATGATGTGCGGAAATTTGTTGCTTTCCAAATCAAATTACTTATACCTACATTTCATTCAAAATTAGGAGGCATTATTACTGTTTTTTCTTGTAACATGAACTGAGTTTGGGTACAGTGCTCCGGAAACGTTGTGGAACTTTAAGCTAGCTATGGCAGTTTCCATAAAAATTGTTTAGATAGTTGACATGGCTTGTTGTTTTGCTGTTTCTAAAAAGTGAAAAAATATTTTCCTGCATTAAGTAGACAAGGCATGTTATTCTCAATAAGCTATCGAATGTGTGTGCGTGTGTGTGTGTGTGTTTTTTAAAGCTGTCAATTGTAACTTAAGTTACTTCACTTTAGAACATATTGCCCAGAATGCGTCACTGATCATGAGCTGGTATATCAATCATATCATGTGTAGCAAATACATAAATGAGAATAGTGTGTCATGAATTTTTGTGCATGCTTCTGGATCATTTGTAATTACATCAATGGCTCGGCTCAAGAGTGTCCTGCCGACCAGCTTATGCCCAACCCTTTCTGTCCGCAGAACGTCTTCCGTCGCCTGCGACTGCCGCACGCCGTTTGCGCCGTCCGTACCGGTCTTCGCGCTGCGAGCCGCGCTGCTGGAGTTCGCGGCGGCGTCGCGGAGCTCCCATCGGGACGGCGTGTGATGCCCGCGTCGAGCTTATAGGCCGTGAGCTTCGATTGGCGACTCACTCGGTCACCAGCTGTATGTACAGCCTCGGCCCCGACGACCCCGCTAATGGCCGAGACCGGCATACCCCTGGCATGGGTCCGCTGTCCGGCGCAGCGCTGGCCGCCCGCATGTTACGTTTGGCTGTATCGCTGCCCAGCGGGAGCGCGCTCCACGTTGCGGTAGAGGTACACGTTGCGACCCTACTGAGGACCGCAACCGGATGGTGAGACGTCGGCCTCTGCGCCCTGGCCGGGGCAGGCGTGACCGACGTCACAGTGGAGGAACGCCCAAACAAGACCAGCCCACCGTCGGAGCAGCGTGGAAGTATCATGTTCTGCCTGGACGTCGGACCCGGCGGCCGCAAAGCACCTGCACACGTGCGGAGAGGGGCGCTGGAGGCTACTCTGGAGCTTCTGCCATCCCGCGGCGCGGATGCTGGCAACACCTGACAACGGCGGCAATGGAGGCGGTTGGGAACAGTTGCAGCAATGGTGATGGCGGTGATGGCGACATGGCGGTTTGGGACTTCATCTCAGCGCGGCCGCCGCCCAGTGCAGTGCCGCTGCGCCCGGCTGCTCAGCCACCTACCGGATGCCGGGGTGGCCCTTACGGCCCTCACGCCCGTTCGGTCTGCGGTCACGTTCTGGGGTGGCGGTCGCGGGGTTAGCGGCGTTGGACTTCGTCCTTTATCCAGACTGCACCGTACCATCTGAACGGATGGATCTGCCAAGAAAGATGACATCCAAGGCGGCTATGAGGCGATCACAAAGCTTTAACCCGCGCCGGGCCGGTGCTCTGAGATTCCGCGCCGGGCCGGGGGGGGGGTGTCTGAACACCCCCCTTCTAACTCGGCTCCTGGGCCACGTAACGACACGCGGTAAGCGGCAATCGAAAGAACGTCCAAAATAAGGACGAAAACACTTCGGTCATTTTTTGGGTCAGGTCAAAGGTCAGGTCACCAGAGGTCACCAAAGGTCAAATGTCCACTATTTCAACATTTTGGAAACTGCCAACGGCTATCTCGGGAACCGATAGAGCTACAGCGCCGCGGAAAAGCGCATTCGATAGCCCTTTTACAGACCTTTCTGAGTAATGTTCTCAGATTTGACCTCAGGTCAACGGTTTAGCCTCCAGAGGGCAAAAACTCCCAAAATAGCCGTTTTTACGAAAAACGTTTTTTCGGCAATAACTTTTGACTCAAAAGAGCCACGACATTACTTTTGCCACCATCGTGTTCCTCTCGTCGAGACGCGTCGAATGAACTATAATTTGACCTTGAAAGGTCAACTTGAAAATTTGACCTCAGGTCAAGGTCATGACCTGACCGGAAAAGGTCATGTTGCATATCAGTCGATCCGCAACGTCGAGCCGAACACATCTAAGGCGTTTTCAGCGCTCTAGCACGTCTCTATCAGAAGTTATTAGCGAAAAACTGTTAGATTCTGTACGTGACCTGAGATGACCTCGGGGACATAACGAGGGGTCACAGTTGCCATTTTCCGGTTCAGTGTGTCCATTTTACCTACGTCTCGATGTTTGAGAGTGTCTAGAATAGCGTTCGTGCAAAACAGACGCTTTTCAATTTTCTCCCATTGACTTATAATGGAGAGGTCGCAAAATTGACCTGACCTTAGGTCACCGATATCAAAATTCCGAGATATACATTTTATAGATAATGTTGCTCTAATCAAACGTTGAGAGTTTCAAGGCAATCGATCAATCGGTGTAGCTATGACGAGCATTCTTATTTTTTCTGAGGTGAGGTCACTTGGCGTGACCTGGTGACCTGACCTAAGGTGACCTGGGTCTGAAATTTTCACAACATGTGCGGAAAAGATGCACGAACAGGTGTGCCAAAAACGGCGCCAATGCGAAAAACCGCAGGGGGGTGTTCAAACACCCCCCCCCCCCCCGGCCCGGCGCGGGTTAACAAGAGCTTCTCCTTCATGGGGCCGGCTGGCCGTTAAGTCGCAACACCGGCTGCCGAGTGCCAACAGCTGCGGATGGAATTTCAAACTTGCAGTTTTCTGATTCTAAGGGGCTAATGCATTGGTATGCCCCCTTAGAATTTGTGACGTCAGCGGAGGTCTAACGATTTTTAAATCTTAGACTAAAACCATCGTTAACACGCGGTGGTATACGCTGCTTTGCGCGCAACGTCTGCCGCACTTCAAGGCTGCCAAATCATTGCTTCCAAATAAAGTCGCTAGAAACAGGGGAGATCCCAAAAAGTAAACAAAAGTAAAAGTCCTATATCTTGAAAACCGGTGAATATTTTTCGGTGAAATTTGGTAGATACTCGTTTTCGCTCTTTCTGAACCGAGCGACATCACTTTCATGCCAATTCATTAACTTTTTGAAGGTGGGAGGGTCCCTTTAAGGGACTATTTATATTAGCGAAAATTGGTGCTTGAGCTGAAATGTGCTTTGTGAAAATTTGAAGCCAATGGGATAAACATTAAATAAATTTATCGCCGAAAAACAGGGTCTCATGGTGTCTGAAATGCATAGTAGTTGTCCAAAGGCCTCGTCTAAGGAATTTTCACTGGGGGGGGGGCAGAGACTGAAAGTCAAACCTAGGGTACCCCCAAATCCTGTTTTCTCACCGGATTTAGGCCACTTGTTTTTCGTCACAGCCCTGAAACCCTGTTTTTTTTTTAACAACAACAACAAAAAAAAAACAGGCAGTCCGAGCCATGCTCGTATAGGGGGGGAGGTCGAACGGACCCCCTCGGTTTTTCGTAAATAACTTGCGTAAAAAGCGGCCGATCGCGACGAAACTTTCAGTACCTTCGCGTCAATCAAAGTTACATATACCCTGAAAATTTAATGACCCTGACCCCTATGACCTTTGACCTGTGATCTACTTTTTAACCCGCGAGTTGCTGGGGGGGGGGGGCGTAAAACGCCCCCACTTTTTTCGCTGGGCCATAGCATAGGCGCGCCAAATTTTGGGTACCTGTAGGGAATTGATTGCAGTTTATTGTGCCAAAGTTTCAAAAAAATCGATCGGAAAATTTTTGAGATATCGAGGTTTTAGTGACGTCATGATTTCTGAGTTTTCGACCAAAAACGGCATATGTTCAAAAAATCATATAAAATCACAGAATAGACATAAAGACATGCCGTAAACGCCATTAGACTGCCAATACCATGCACAATCAGATGGCTATCTTCGATTATTGATTATTGTTCCGCATTTTCTAAAATCTTGAACTGAATCTTGGCAATTTCTCGTGACTACTTCACGACCATGATACATGCATTTCTTAAATTGAACTTTTTGAGCCAAACACGTACACATATGATAAAATGAATGTCACCATCGTGTTGTACGCCCCAAATAACCCATAAAACATGTGTCACAGGCTGCGAATATCAGTTTTGATTTTCGGGGATATGTGCCTACCCGGTTGACCTGACCTTGACCCTGACCTATGCTTGATTGACCCCTACATGGAGCTGACACTCTTGTAGGCCTTATATGATGGATTGTGCACCGTTTTGACAGAGTTTTTGACGAGAGGCGCCCATTGCGAAGTCCTGAAATCCATGCTACTGAAAGTCCGATTTCAGATGTTTGACCTGACCTTGACCCGACCTGTGACCTCAAAATTCAACTTTAAAGTACTCATCTGAAGCGTCTCGTCGCGTTCTTTCGTTTGCCGCCTCGTGCGTTTCGCTGCGCCTATTGGTTCTCGAGTTATCGGCTGGGGGCGTTTAACGCCCCCCCCCCCCCAGCAAACGGTGGGTGGCGAAATACCCCAGCAACTGCCGGGTTAAGACCATGTTTGGCTGGAATCGCGATTCGGCGTTTAACGGCTCGCATTAGCCGCGCGTTTGCAGTCTTTTCGTGGTTTCAAGCGTTCAAACATGGTATATGATGTTGCTCCCATGCATTAGGGTTGGTGTTACCTAACTGTCAAGGTCACCGGGAAGTCAGGTCAGGTCATTGACCCTTGATGACCTCGGGGTTCACTTTTTCGAGTTTTACATGTTCTAGGCTATTTTTTAGCTGAATTCGAATTTAGCAACCATTTGAACATTTACGAAGTAGTTTTGGTGCCTTCGTAGCATGTAACGAAGCTGTCAGAGGCGGTTGCCACCTAGGGGAGACCCGGGAGGTATGGGCCGGTTTTGTGAAAAGGCAATTTTCTTCCAGTGGGTAGTCGCTAGACCCGGTTTTCACTCTGTGTACGTGAAATTGCCTTTCGCCTGCAACGTGTGCCTGATATTAGGCATCTGGGATCAACTATTTTGTCTCGAGATAACTTTCAATAAATCATGTGCTTTTCCGATCCATCAAAATACACCGGGAGGTATGGGCCATGGTCCGGGAGGTATGGGCCGTTGCCATATTTCATATTCTTTTCTCGACAATGAGAATAATACTCGTAGCTGGTATCTACCTTGATCTCTCTTAGAGCCCAGGAACCGCATAAGCGGCCAATAGCTTACTTCATGGAGGTCACTTGGGTCCATAGGTATTTTGGTAAACTCAATCATGCACCATGAAATAAGATCAATAATATTTTTTTTCTGTTCGAATGATATTTGAAGTTAAATTTTCGACCTTGCGCGACAAAAACAAAACTTATTGACGTGGACATTCAATGAAAGCATCTTTTTATTTAACTAGCATCAACAGGGTGGGTGGCCCGAACCTCCCGGTTAGGACGCCAGAATGTGCGTAGCGTCTCAGCTCATAATCTTGCAAGAAAGCTTCAAATTGTCTATCCAGTCATAATTTCCATGCTCTAAACTTTATGTTAGCGATGGTCTGACATCATGAAACGAACCTGGTTCAAATTTATCAGGAATTTTCTGTATGTACCGTATTTTAGTCGAAGAGGGCAAATACGCTTTATCACCGCTCATAAGCAAAGAAGGTTGAGGAAGATTTTGAAAATCACGTGGGTTGTATAACGGATTGGCTGCTACCTGTTAACGCCGTCAAATGTGTAAAAATACGCAACACTTCTTCAAAACTGCGATGGCCCATACCTCCAGGGGGCCCATACCTCCCGGGTCTCCCCTACTACGAATACCCGGCAAAACCCTTACTGGTTGACCTGACCCGACCTGGCCTAAATGCATGAAGACATCATCTATGATCATAACTAACATGATATTCGTGATCAGCACCCCGAAAAACCCCATAACAGTCTTCTTTTACGACGTTCTAACAGGTCCCAATTTTCCCGACTTTTTGGTTGACCTGACCTGGAAGATTAACCGATGACCTAGGACCTGAAATTGGGTATCATCGGCTTCCTCTCGTGACGGGCAGCACGGTCGTTTTTTCCGCGAAGCTCTAGCTCGGTCAGGGGCCAAACGGCAAGGGGGGTCCAACGGACCCCCTTGCCGTTCGCGGCTGGAAAAAAACACCAATACGGGCGAGGGTTAAGACTAGTGTGTTACCCCCTAGAGTTCTGCACGGCTGCAATTTTCCACAGCCTAGCCGCCCCGCAGCCGTGGCTCCACAGCCACAGCCGCCCACAGCCGTGGCAAACTGTGGGCAGCCAGCCGTCAGCCGGCCGTGGATACTTTCAATGAAATGCAACCAAATAGTATATAATAAGTTGTTTTTAGTTGAAACATATAGCCAAAGGCACATTGCAATGGGCTATAGATTCACAAGCTCATGAAGCATCATAGGTTAAGTGGTTGTGTATCTGGCTTTAGGCCGAAGGCCTGAAGCCTGATGCGCAATGCATGCCTACACAAGCCCTTGCAAGTTGTTAAGAAAGATGGGTAGGTAGGTACCTACATCAACAGAAAACAAACAACAAACCAGAATAGAAGCACTAGCAGTGTAGACATCTAATGCCAAATCCTGAAGCATGGTTGTGGGACAGAACAACAGACCCTGATGCTTTTCATTATCAATGTTAGGTATGGAAAATGAAACTGAAGTTGATGGACTGTCAAACAGTGATTGTCTAGTCAAAACTCTTGCTTCTTTCTTACCTTGCATATTTTATGGGGTGTGAAATGCCAGGCTTGAAGCAGCCTTCTGCGCAAGTCCCAAACTAATTTGATATGCAAGGCATCAAAACACTAGTGAGCATCCAAGAAAGAAAAACATTCATCTATTTTGATTTTTCCAAATAATGATCTTCGCTCAAATCCCCAAGGACGTGCGAGCCACAATTGCCTGTTTCAATCAAAAAATTTACTTCAGTTTTTAATGACGTCAGTAGTAAGGAAGTGGCAATAAATTGTTTTGTTTCACTATAAATATCCATAAAATTATAATTTTTAAATATTAACGCTATGCAGTTAAAAACTTGCTCTAAAACAAAGATCAAGTATCAAATTTGTACTTTTTAGAAGAAGACGTCATTTTGTTAGTAAAGTCAACAGCTCGCGTAAGAAATATTGTGTTCAGGGTTTGCACCGTCATGTGAATTACGTGTTCAGGGTTTTCACCATCATGTGAATTAACCGTAAGTAAGGTTAATGCTCACTTATAATCTAATTCCATTGGCTTCGTTGATCGGCATTTTCTGTTAGCGGTCACTCACACACCAGTTAGAACATAAAGCGCCAGTTTTATCCCTCGCACGACCAGGCCATTTCTCATAACACGAACGACCAGGGGGGGGGGTTGTTACGACCCCCCCCCCTGGCGTTTCGAAACGGAAGGTCGTAGAGCTTAGCGGAAAAGACCAACGGATTGCTCTCAACGAGATCTCGCGATTGGTGGTATATTTTTTGGTCCTAGGTCAACCAGGGACCGCGGATTCAAATTCTCGTAGGGTGTGCAAGATGTGGCGATTGGGCCCCCATCTCACGCCGGGCCCCTTCCAAAAAGTCAGCGCCGCCACTGCTCCGGAATAAGCCGGTTCTTAGGAAACGGGGCGGGAAAACCTTCAAAATTGACGGTCGTAAGATGACTGAGCGAGCATCTTACGGTCAGGAGATGCATGATTTGTTTATTTGTTTATTTGTTTATTTATTGGCATAGCGTCCACAGGCAAAGCCCCACTTACGGATGCAGTCGCACACTGACAATAACAACCACTCACACACACTGGATGGAAATAAATATGAGTCATGAGTGATAACACTGATCAAAATCCAAATAAATTAACAAGATGTCAAGAGCCTAAAAGTAAACCGACAGGCAACAGCCTAAGAATATAGAAGACATGAGCAAAAGCCTAAGAGAATATACAAGTATAGGCACCTGGCTAATGAGCGAGGCTAAAAGTATACTGACATGAGAAATCCTCTAAAGTAAACAGCCAGGCAATAGCCTGAAATCCTAATAGAGTGTAGGTATAAGCAAGAATGACAGTGGATGAAATAAAAAGACAAAAAAGACGAAAAATGAGCGTAGACAATGACAATGAGAATAAAACCGGTAACGGCTAGTTGCTACATGAGGAGCTATATCAGTGACCTTAGGCTAGGTATGTTCCCTGGTCATCAGCAAATTTGGCTATCTCCGACCTTAGCCTGCAGCTAGGCATAAAGAAATCGGCCTCGGGGCTGCTGTGGACAAGCGAGTTCACGTGCTGGGGAAGACGAATCAGAAATCCTCGCTTCACAGTGTCCACTCTTCCGCGCGGCACATGAAAGAGCTCGGGACGGCGCGTGCGACGGCCGGGTGCCGATAGAGAAAACATGGCCAAGATGTCGGGACAATCCAAGCGACCACTGAACACGGAGCACATGTAGTTGATGTCACACTGTGTGAATCGAGACCTCACTGATTCGCAGCCGAACAGTTTAAGCAGCGATGCATAGTCGAGTGAAGGGCACCTCGCCTGTGTCCGGGCGCCCAGCCACATGAGAAAACGGTGCTGTAGTCGCTCTAATCGGCGCAGGTGGGTGACAGCGGCACCCGACCAGATAACACAGCCCGGAACGCACGTGCGCCTTGTAGGCGGTGAGGGCTGCGACACAGTCGAACTGCGCTCGATGCACCCGTGTCGAGACCTGCATGCTCCTCATCAGCAAGCCCAGCATGCGGTTCGACTTCGAGACTATAGCGTCAACATGGTCTGCGAAGTTAAGCTTGCTATCTAAGATGATGCCAAGGTCACGCACGCTAACACACCTCTCGAGCTGGTGACCGTCGAGCGCGTATGAGGTGATGAGCGCAGAGTGAAGGTGAGCAGAGTAAATGCACATGCATGCATGCAACATGATCCAAATCGATCTCCGATTTTCCCAAGCAGGCCCCTAAAGGCTTACAGTGACCTTCAAGGGCCCCTACGGGCCTCAGAGAGCCCTTTTGCACAGTTGATGTTGGCACACTTCTTTTGATCATGGATTACATGAATTAGTTTAAAAATAAAACACGGCCGGCGGGATGTTTGGGCCCATCGATTTGGCCCCTATGACCTATGGGGGTCTGGCCTCCGGCCCCCTTAGCTTCCCCATTGCTCTACGGCCCACACGCTGGCTTTGGGGCCCCATAAAGGCCGTACGCCAGCTCCTGAGACCCAACGCCGGCAATTCTAAGGGTCACCGGCGCACCGCACACGGTCTTTGAAGGTCCCATAACGGCCTCTGGAATACCTCATGTACATAGAAATATGGATGCCCACGCCGCTTCTTGGGCCCCCACACCGGGCTCTTTGACACCGTTCGCCGGCTCCATGGGGTACCATAACAACTACCAACAGTAGCGGCGGAACACCTTCAATTAAGGGGGGGGGGGGCACTGCCGACTTTTGGTCCCATTCTTTCCATGCAACGCCCATAGGGCTAATGTTAAAATGCCCAAATCAAAGGGGGCACGGTGCCCTCCCCGTTCCGCCGCCTATGACTACCAACCAAGCTCGCCTGGAGGTCCCCCACCGTCTCTTGGCGCCCGAGTAGCCTCGATGCCTGAATAGGGCCCCGAGACATCGACCCTGGCCAAAAAGCGTTCGTGTAGGCCCTCAGAAACTGGTGTGAGCCCTGAAATTACTGTGTGGGCTACTCAGGCACTTTTGTCGGGTCATCATGCATCGATTCGGGTCCGAGCTAGTGAGGGTTATCAGAAGCATCCTTTAGCCCTGCGACTCAGAGGTTGGTGTGAGATCCTAAAAAAGAAAGTGAGGGCACTCCGAGGCTTGCAAAGGGCTTTTCCTCGGAGGTCGGCCTTGGCCGAACGGCGTTCCTCAAACTGGTGTAGGGCGCTGAGATCACTGAATGGGACTCTCGAGTATTGGCATGGGGCCCTCAACTATCAGCACGGAGCCCTCAGGAGCCGGTAAGGGCTCCTCTGCGGCATGCATAAGCCATCCGATCTCAGAGGCCGGTGTGAGATCCTAAACAAGAGCTGAGTGCACTTAAAAACCTGCGTAGGGCCCTCAGAGATCAGCTTTGACCAGACGGCGGTCGTGGACGCCCTTAGAAACTGACGTAGGGGCCGCCTCAGTCGGTCAGCCCTATCACATCAGCCTGAGGGTCTCAGGAATCGGCCTGGGGCCCTCAAGAGCCGGTTAGGGCCCTCGGAAAGTGGCATTATACCCTGAGATAGGTAACGGCTTGGGGCCCTCGGGCATCGGCCTGCGCCCCCGGGCATTGGCCAGAGGTCCTTGGATATCGGTCTGGGGCCCCTCAAGAGCCGGTGAGGGCCTTCAGAAACTGGTATGGTGCCTGAAGGCCGTGTTACACTGCCGAATTTTGACCACGACCCTGTCGCCGAATCACAACGTGTAGGAAATCGGCGAACAGTTCACCGACAGAGGCGAACAGTTCGCCGACAGAGCCCGATTCGCAGACAACGGGTGGGGGCCCCCCTAATCGTGCGCGTAATTCTTTTTTCCACCCAAAGGAAGGCGCTATACGGAGAATATCCCATTGCGTCATTGAAAAGTGACTTACACCTCTCACCGGCCAGCTGGCTGCGTGGTGTAGTGGTGAGCACACTCGCCTCGTGATCTAATAACTAGGGTTCGATCCCCGCCGCCGGCCGAACTTTTTGGCGCGTTGTAGGTTAGGTTGTAGGTTTGTAGGTTGTAGGTCTGTAGGTTAGGTTGTAGGTTAGGTTGTAGGTTGTAGGTTTGTAGGTTGTAGGTTAGGTCAGGTGAGGTTAGGTTATGTTTGTTTTTGTTTGGTTTGTTTACCAAGAAGCATCTTCGGGTAAAGCGCCTTCCTTTGGTTGGAAAAAAGAAACACGCTAATCGTGCGCGGGTCGAAGCTGATCCATGATTCGGCGAACATCGCGAATGAATGGCGAATCTGTTGCGAATAGTCGGCGATACCTTGGCAACAAGTCGGCGCACGCAGCGACATGTGGGCGGTGAATCGGCGAGTGTTTGGCGATCATGTTCGTTTATTATAAGTTCGGCGAACGGCCACGAAATTTTCATTTTTCATGAAATATTCGTGGCGGTCGTGACGAACCGTAAAAGTCGTGCGGTGGGCACCGACTGGTCTGCGAAATGCCAAGACCGTGGAAGAAAGATCCCGAATCGGTCCGCGACATAGGATGACTTGCATATTCGTGCACATTTGTGTACCAAAATTCGGCAGTGTAACAAGGGCTTGAGATAACTCTGTGGGCTTTCAGGTGCTGATGCGGGACCCTTAGGCATCGGCCCCAAGAGGGGGTTAAGGAGGGCAGGGGGCAGGGGCCCTCAAAAGCCGGTTAGGGCCCTCAGAAACTGGCGTGGATCCCTGAGCTAGCCATGTACTGGGTGTTCATTAATGAATGGAATAAAGTAGCTAGGTCACGTGATAACAATAAATCACGTACGCGCAATTTTTGCATTGTAAATATGAAGCATAGGCTTTATCATTTTTTAATACATGATAACTTTAATCACGGCGTCATCCAAACGCTTGTGAATGGCTCTGGTTTCGAAGAGCCAAATCGGCACTTCAAGACAAACTCGCTGTTCAATTATGAACAAGAGGGTTGGGTTGTGGAGAAGTGTGCCGGGTTGGAAAGTCTTACCGTGATTGCAAGCATTGCACCCCTCTAGAGCACCCGGTGCCCTTCTGAAGATCACATTCGCCCTATCCGAGGTCGTTGACGCCCTCCAGTAGTCACTGACGCGAAACTGAATGGAGACTTCGGTCGCCCCGCCCCCTTCAAGATTGATAGCCCCCCCCCCCGAAACCACTGACGCTAGGCAATTACCGGGTGTCCACGTCAAAAGTGTACCCAGACTTTTCTCCATATTTTATCTTAACCCGCGCACCGACGGGGGGGGCGGATATCCGCCCCCCCCTGAGGTTTTTCGCGAATAGCGGGAAAACCGCGGCGCGTAGCGCCGCGAAATTTGGTATGACTATTCCCTTATCAATTTTACACATGGTGTGCAAGTTTGAACCTCCTACCTTTCAAGGTCAGGTCACCAGGTCACTTTGAATGACCCAACCTCAAGTCACTTTTTTGCAACTTTGTCACCGTGCCAGAGCTACAGTAGATGTCGGAGGCCTTTGAAAGTCGCAGGATGTTATTAGGTCATTAGTAGCTACAATTTGTATATCTCGGAATTTTGATATCGGTGACCTAAGGTCAGGTCAATTTCGCGACCTCCCCATTATAAGTCAATGGGGGAAAAATCAACTCCCTGTTTTTACCACTAAAACGGGTCGGAATGGCCCCATATACCATACATGACTTCATATACGATCAACCTTCACTACCTTGAGGTCTGTTTTGCTGTTGGGCAGCTGTGAGGTCATGTGACGTCATCAAAGGTCACCAAAGGTTTTTGGCCAATAACTCCGTACAGGAACAAGATACAGACGCGTGGATGGTCTCATTGTGTTCAGCTCGTCAAGACGCATCGAATGATATACATGATGACCTCGAGGTCACGTGACCTGAGGTCAACCTTTGACCTTGACCTTTCGAGGTCAACATATATATCATTCGATGCGGATTGACGAGAGGATCACGATGATGCCCTTAGTTTGTTCCTATCTTGACTAATTCGAAAGTTATTCGAGAAAAACTCTCCATATTTAGCGCCGCCATTTTGACTTTTTCGACCCCTGTGACGTCATCTTTGACCTGACCTGAAAATGACCTTAGTAAAAATTGTAGATCTTGACCGTGCGTATCCGATGCCGTTTACCGCTTGTCGCTATCTTGCTTCGTTCTCGAGATCTCAGGGGGGGGCGGTCATCCGCCCCCCCCCCCGTCGGTACTAAGTTGGCGCAGACCCCCGTCGGTGCGCGGGTTAAAAACATCACACTCATGAACAATCATGCCCTTGTTTGAGAGCCAAGGCAATGGCAAAACATTTGCTATGCTTTTCAACTGTGCTCGGCATTCTGCTGACCAGCGCGTGCCGTCTAGAGCAACTGCTCTATATGAGCCCCTTTGCGTCGGGCCACCGCCGGCAGACGGACCGTCTGGAGGTGGGTGATCGCCTGGTCAACCATGTGGAAAGGAAGGCGACGGATCTCGTCGCTGATGGCGTCTTTCAGCTCCTGGGTCGACCCTGGATTGCCGGCGTACACACAGTCCTTGAGAAAGCCCCGCAAGAAGAAGTCTATAGAGGGCTGAGGTCGGGCGAGTGGGGAGCCCATTCCACCGCGCTTTTCAAGCTGATGTGGCGGTCAGGAAAGTGCTCCTCCAGGAATTCCAGCGACCGTTTGGCGGTGTGAGGCGGCGCCCCGTCCTGTTGAAACCATTCTTCATGGCGACGGATCCCGCGTCTCCGCTTCAGCTCTCGCCAGAATGGTTCCAGTGCCGCCGAGGCGTAGCGTTCTAGCGTTACGGTGTTGTGTTTGTCTCTCCCCTGTCGTCTTCGAAAAAGAAGGGGCCGATAATGCCCCCTCCATGCCTCATTGCCACCCAAAACATTACTTTCTTGCTGTGCAGAGGCATGGTCTGAACTTTTTCTAGGCGGTGGGATCCCCAGTGCACGGGGCATTGTGGGATTTCACATGCCACGGTCCGTCTGCCGGCGGTGGCCCGAAGCAAAGGGGCTCATATAGAGCAGTTGCTCTAGACGGCACGCTCTGGTCAGCAGAGTGCCGAGCACAGTTGAAAAGCATAGCAAATGTTTTGCCATTGCCTAGACTCTCAAACGAGGGCAATTGTTTGTGAGTGTGATGTTTTTAAGATAAAATACGGAGAAAAGTCTGGGTACACTTTTGACGTGGACACCCTCTATTGGACAATGGAACTTTCTCATCGACACCAAGGGCCCTTTTCAAGATGCAGCAACCAGGCAGCCCTACTTGGATCATTTTTAAGGTTAGGTCGAACTGGTCGAAGGTCAGGTCACCAGCGAGAGACAACCGAAAATCAAATTTCGCCGATGTTGAAATTTTTCGACAAAGTGGCGCATGTCAGGATTCAGACAGAGATTGAGCTTCAGCGCCGCAGCAAAGCGCATATTCGATAGCTCTTTTTATGCTCTCTCTTATTGATTATCTCAGATTTGACCTAAGGTAAACGTTTTAGCCTCAAAATATACTTTTCGCGGAGGACGTTTATCTGTAATACCTCTTGGCTCAGACCTGCACGAGATTAGTTTACCAGCATCGTGTTCCATTTTTCGAGACAGACGAGTCAAATGAACTAGAATTTGACATTAAAAGGGCATTTGAGAATTTGATCTAAGGTAAAGGTCATCACCTAACCGGGAAAGGTCATACTGCATACAAGTCGATCCATATTTTCGAGAAGGAAAATAATTATATAGGGTGTTTCATTGGTCTATCATATCTCTATCAAAAGTTATTGTCCAAAATCTACTGGAGACCTTTCATGACCTGAGATGACCTCAGTAACATAAAAGTGGTCACATCACGAGTGACATTTACCGATTAAATGTGTCATATTTACCTGAATCCCGATGTTTGAGATTGTTTTCGTTCAGAAGAAGAGCATTTCAATTGTCTCCCATTAATCTGCGCCGTGCTGGAAGGGGGGGGGGGGTTCCGCCCCTTAGGTTTTTTCGCGAATATCTAAAAAACGGCGTCGCGCAGCGCCGCTGTTTTTGGTACACCTGTTCATACATCTTTTCTACACAGCTTGTGAAAATTTCAGATCAGGTTCGTTCAAGGTCAGGTGACCAGGGCACGTCAAGTGGCCTTACCTCAAAAAAGTTTAAAGGCCCGCTATAGCTACAACGACTGAACGATTATTTTTGAAGCTTTCAGAGATTGATAAGACTAATAATATGTATAAAATGCTCATCTCGGACTTTTTATTTCTGTGACCTAAGGTCAAAAAATAAAAAAAATTGACCCAAGGTCAATTTTGGAACCTCAAGTCAGTGGGAGAAAAGTGAAATGCGCCTCTTTTTGGACGAATGTCGTTCACAGCCCTCTAAAACATCGGTTCATAGGAAAACATAACACACTGAATCGTAAAAATGCACCTGTTAACCTTCTGTTTGCCCTTGAGGACTGAGGTCATCTCAGGTCAAAAACGGTCACCAGCAGTTTTTTGGCTATAACTTTTGATAGAGACGTACTAGAGCGGTGAAAACACGTCAGATGTGGTCAGCTCGACGATACGGATCGACTGATATGCAGCATGGCCCATTCCGGTCAGGTCATGACCTTGACGTGCGGTCAAATTTTCAAAATGACCTTTCAAGGTCAACGTATAGTTCATTCGACGCGTCTCGACGAGCGGAACACGTTCCGCGGCGCTGTAGCTCTATTGGATCCCGAGTTAGCCGTTGGCAGTTTCCAAAATTGTAAAATGGACTAAATTTTACTCGCCTCCGACTGCAGTCGCTGCTAGTATGAGTTATGACAATCAGTTGGGATCTCATGGTGGATCTTATGGTCTGAAATGTTCAAGTTTTTCCTGGATTCCAATTTCGGCAATAAGTCGCAGCGTGAATCCTTCATACTACGTGCGGTCTTATATTCTAAGCACGGCCACTCCGGTCGACCACAGGCTGCAGCCCACAGGTCACTTTGGATCAGTGAGTGAACCTGTATAATTTTTTTGCAAAGAATGAAAAGTATGCTCATCGATCAATGTATGTTTTACCGTTTCGAATTCGCATGGATGCGTTTTTTTTAGAATAAAATGTCCGTAGCCTGAACTCGTTTCCTATATCGTGCTAAATATTCATCAAGATCAAGGTTTTTTGATAAAACAACACCGGGCTGCAAATTGCATCAGCGAAACCTAGTTTTTATACTCGTATTTTGCAGCACCTAGTAAATCATGCATGAACATGACGTTACATTTTAGACTGACGCCCCTGTCGCGAGCTGACAATGGCGCCCCTCTCAAGGGAAAAAGTCGCCCCCTCGAGCACCATGGCCCCCCCCTTTCGCTGATTTCTGGCTACGCCACTGGGGGGGGGGGGTTTGAACACCCCCCCTTGTGGTTTTTCGCGAATATCTCAAAAACGGCTTTTAAGTACACCTTATCATACATCAATTCTACACATATTGTAAAAATTTCAGACCATGGTCATTGAAGGTCAGGTCACCAGGTCACTTGAAGTGACCTCACCTCATAAAAAGTTTCAATGTCTGTCATAGCTACACCGAGTGACCGATCGCTCTGAAACTTTCAGCGATTGCTAAGAGCAATAGTATGTACAAAATGTATATCTCAGAATTTTGATATCGATGACCTAAGGTCAGGTCAATTTTGCGACCTCCCCATTATAAGTCAATGCATGGGAGAAAATTGAAATGCGCCTCTTTTGGATGAAAGACATTATAAACACTCCCAAACACCGAATAACAAGTGGTTTAGACACACTGAACATGAAAATGGTGTCCGTGACCCTTGGTTATGCCCTGAGGTCATCTTAGGTCACGAATGGTATCTTACAGTTTTTCGCAAATAACTTTTGATAGAGGCATGCTAGAGCGATGAAAACGCCTTAGATGTGTTCAGCTCGACGATACGGATCGACTGATATGCAACATGACCCTTTCCGGTCAGGTCATGACCTTGACCTGAGGTCAAATTTTCAAGTTGACCTTTCCAGGTCAAGTTATAGTTCATTCGATGCGTCTTGACGTGAGGAACACGATGCCGGTGAAAGTAAGCTCGTACAACGCTTGGTTCAAAAGTTATTGCAGAAAAACTGTTTCCGAAAAAATCGGCTATTTTTGCAGTTTTTGCCCCCTGCAGGCAAAACCGTTGACGCTAGGTCAAATCTGAGCGAATTTTTCAGAAAG
This sequence comes from Amphibalanus amphitrite, assembly GCF_019059575.1. Taxonomy (NCBI): domain Eukaryota; kingdom Metazoa; phylum Arthropoda; class Thecostraca; order Balanomorpha; family Balanidae; genus Amphibalanus; species Amphibalanus amphitrite. The sequence continues at coordinate 67,347 of NW_024881904.1, read as the reverse complement.
GGCGTTAATAGGGCTATCGAATGCGCTTTTCCGCGGCGCTGTAGCTCTATTGGTTCCCGAGTTATGCGTTGGCTTCTTGGAAATTTTCGACATTCGACCTGGAAATCGGCTAAATTTTACCTTCAATGACCTCTGGTGACCTGACCTTTGACCTGACCAAAAATTGACCTAAGTGATTTCGTCATTATTTTTGACGCTCTTTCGACCACCGCCTTCCGCGTATCGCTACGTGGCCCAGGAGCCGAGTTACAAGGGGGGGTGTTCAAACACCCCCCAGCAGGGCGTGGAAATCCAGGACCCCCAGCCGGGCGCGGGTTAATCTGTTACGTAATACAATTTTTGGGTTCAAATATGGGTAAAAGTTGCTGAGAACTTCTAGAACTTCTTTTTGCATTTTAATGGACTGTTCCCCAAAGTATGGGAGCACTAAGTATTTCTCGAGTTTGTTGACAGTGACATCGATCGATGACAGTGACAACAGTGACAAATCGATAGGATATGTTTCGGAGTGGAAAAGTGTGGAAAACATTGTTGATTTCCTACATTTATTTAAAATACCATTCCTTCAATATGGTGTCTGTAAGGGTTTTTTGTAAATGACATTTTTGTGACCTTAGTAAGGTTGTGGCATACTTTATGTTTGCCATTCCATTCCTAATAAAGGTGCCTTTCAGAAGATATGAAACTTTAAGACCTCGCAAGAATAAAACCAACAGACAGGACAATGAAATTGAGCTATACTTACGGGCCTTACTGAGCCCATTGAGTTATCACGCATGAGTGTGAACTTTGGGCGCATTTTTCTTAGTCTTGCTGTAGACATACAGATAAAACAATGCCATATATGAAAAATTCAGACATTTCTTAGCCTCACTGACACAAAAAAATAAACAAAACTCCAAAAAAGATTTTTGGAATTAAGACGCACTAGATCGGGAAAATCCCCACTGTGCACTGGGGGGCTATTCACAGCCCCCCTCCCGTTTTTCTGCAATAACTTCCAAACCGCTTTACGTATCGACGCCAAACTTTCAGTACCCTCGGCTGCATCGATTTGGCACCTTTTGTCAAAATTTGAACTTCGTAGCTACCATAGGTCGGCCGGAAATGACGTCAGAGTGACGTCATGTTCGGCCGATTTCGACGCAAAACATTGAACCACGGCAATCGCTCCCAATAGCTCAGTTTTTAAGCCAGATCCGATTTCTTTGCATTAGAGGACTCAAAATAGACTGCGCTATCAAACTGCTTGTGACCAAATTTCATTGACCTAGGTCAAACCGATGACGTCACAGGTCAGGTCAAAGGTCGGATTTTCACCGTTTACATGCATTTCAAGAAATGTGTTGTGAAATCGAGTAAAATGGTAAGTTATTGAAAACCATCGATGGTACATTGTTCGTCAAACACATACTTCGCTATCTGAGGTCATTGATACCAGGTCAGGTCACAGAGGTCAGGTCACTGGGGGGTCACAATATGAAAGTGTCGTGTGATACATGTTCTATGGTCCATTTTACATGACAAATGTGATTATGTGGGTCAGGCAGCCTTTGGGGCCAGCAAAGGTCACGTATTGGTGAAGGTCAGGTCAAGATCAGGTCATATTAGGTCAAATTTCAAAGTTGATATTTTTGCATACAATGGGTATCGATTCGTTGCAGCTCGTCACGGGGAGTCGAATGGTGGTCTTTGTTTTGCCCTACATGGTCTAGAATTGCCAAAAAATTAGTTTGAAAATTTGACGTCATCATTTTTGAACAGTTTCTTTCGCTATAACTTATCCAAAAAACGAGATATCGATCTGAAATTTGGTATGTAGATATAAAACGGTAGGTACTATCACATATATTACGTTTTTTTTCCAAACTAAAAAAATGGATTTTTTGGCTAATATATCCAAAAAACGCATTTTTTTTATTTTTAGGGGTCAAAACTCAACAATTTCATAAATCCGAGATAGCAGTTTTGTAGCCCTGTCAATTCTACACCTTTAATGGTTTGATCCTTTTCTGTATCTTCAAAGCTGTAGGCCTGACAGCTCTTCTCGCGAAGGTCTTTTTTCGGTCGAAAATGGCAGAACATGACGTCATTCTGACGTCATTTGTGGCCAACCTATCATAGCCTCTGGAAAAAAATGGTCACAATGTGTAAAATTGTGAGCGGGAATGTAAAATGTAGTATCGGCGGACATCGGGCTTGTGTCGGCATCATGTAGAAAGAGAGTGGGATGGCATCGGGTGAGTGTCGGCGGTCATAGGGCAGGCATTAGTATGACGTCGGGCGGCTGTCGGCAAGAGGAGGCAACGAAGAGGGCGGTTATCGGCGAACATCGGCTAGATTTCAGGCGATCCAGGTGGCCCTCAAACCTGACCGCCCTCCGCTGCGCCGGCCCACCTGCGCCACCCTGCCATGCTGCGGTACTTTCAAGACAGACTGTACAGTGCTGAGGCGAAGTGAGGATCAAGCTAAATTTGGAAGCAATAATGCATACATCAGCGGCCTGTCCGTGCAGCTGCTGCTCACCGTATATCTCCAGTAGTGTGACCGTCCGTCCCAGGTCAGCCAGGTGACTGATGGTGTCGGCAGCCACCCCCTGGAGGGACACTGACAGACCCCAGTACCATCCCGGCCACCTTGGCTTCGTCACCTCCGGCCGCCTCGGCTCCGTCACTTCCGGCCACCTCGGCTCCGTCACCTCCGGCCCTGTCGGACAGAGCTGTGCCAGCTGACTGCAGTCGGACAGAGCTGTCGCCAGCTCCCCGCTGCACCACTGACACCCAGAGTGTCAGACACGGACACAGCCAGTACTAACATAGCCGAGCGGCTGGGGGCGATTTTTGAACACCAACTGTCATTGCAAATATGTGAAGTGAATATCAACAATATTGTAATATGCGACATATTCAAAGCAGATATGTATATTGTATGTATAAAAACTATGTTATGACATGACACCGTATCATACCCAGACACGGTATGAAAAGAAATCAAATATAGGTATTTTATTCATTACACCCGCGCCCTGCTGGGGGGGGGGGGGAGGGGAGTTGAAAATGAACACCCCCCACGGTTTTTAGCGAATCGTTTTTGGCCTACCTTATCATACATCTTTTTGCAGGGCTGGAAAAAATGCTGAATCTGCTAGTAGTAGTAGTAGTTTATTGACACAGTATTAGGTACTAGATGGATAAAACCCAGAAGACAAGTGTCCATTAAAACAGATCATATACAAAACATATTAAAACCGTCAAACATTTACATACCAGATGGTGCACGTGAGATATGCTTATTACAGAGCGAGCGAAGTGAGCGAAGTCTTTCGTAGTTTAACGGAAAGTTCCGAGTATGACCGGCCGTGCGGACGCCTTTGCGAGACTTTATCTCAGCAACAAGGTATGCTTCGTTGCTTCTACTAAGGATTAGACTCTTCCCGATGCATGTTGGTGACCCCTTATGCACGTGCCACGTGTAAAACGAAGAGGTGTCAGTTATATAACAATTGTAATATCTCGGTAGCTATACATGGCCGATTGCGCTGAAAGTTGGCATGTGGGTAGGCACCCACGAGGCAATGCATATCCATGTGCCACAGTTGGAGTGCTGCTGCACGTGCGCAGGTGTAGGGGTCGATTCCAGATCTCGAAAATGACTGAACCGATTGCGCTGAAATTTGGTGCATGGTTGAGTACCGGTTATTAGCCTTCCAGGCGGTGGGGATGGGGGCATTTTTTTGCCCCCCCCTTTAGTTTTTTTCGATATATCTCGAGAACCGCTGCGCCGATCGTCACCAAACTTTCAGTACCCTCCCGGGAGTAGCTAGCGCACATGGTGACCAAAAAAATTCCAAAGGCTATGATAGGTTGGCCGCTAATGACGTCAAAGTGACGTCATTTCTGTAATTTTCGACCCAAAAAAGGTTTCGCGGGAAGAGCTGTCAGGCCAACAGCTTTAGAGATACAAAAAAATGTTTCAAACATAAAAGGTGTGGAATCAAGAGGGCTACAAAACTGTTTTTTTTTAGTTTTTCGATTTTTTTTATTTTGACCCCCAAAACTAAAAAAATAGATTTTTTGAATATAATACCCGAAAAATCCAAAAAGTTTTTTGAATTTCGAAAAACCGGAACATATGTAATAGTCCCTACCGCTTTCTATCTCCATACCAAATTTGAGATCGATACTTCTTTTTTTGGCCAAGTTATAGCGAAAAAACTGTTCAAAATTGATGACGTCAAATTTTCAAACTCATTTTAAGCAATTCTAGACCTCGTAGCGCAAAACAAAGACCACCATTAGACTCCTCGTGACGAGCTGCATCGAATCAATACCCATTTTATGCAAAAATATCAACTTCGAAAATTGACCTTTTCTGATCTGACCTTGACCTGACCTCCACCAGAAAGTGACGTAAACCGTACCTGATGGTCTTATAACCAGCACCATTGAGTTGGAAATTAAAAACTGGCCATAAAACATGCATGAGCATCGCACAACCTTACTGTTAACGCCAGACGCCTTGAGACCCTAATTTTTCGCTATTATTTTAAAATGCGTGGAATAATTTCAACCATATTTAGGAAATAGCTGTTTCAAGACCTGCCGAAACCTTTTCTTCAAATACATTTTGTTGTCACTTAAATATTTGTGGCACTTGACATTGACTCGTAATGTTAACTGTTTTCCATCCTGGATAGAGGCTTTCATGCTGTCACATGACATTAGGCTCCGCCCACGACTGCGGCATTGACCCGTGCCCATCAGCGACCTCTGTACAAACGACACGCCTGCCATCTGTAAAGGACTATGAATTTCGCTAATGTTTCATGTGCTATGAATCAATTGCAGCAAACCGTCAAGTAAATGTTAGGCTCTTGTTGACTCTTGTAGGTATATGAGACCAAGAGGACCATCGCTCCTCAATCTACTATAGTTCGTTTTTTTTTTCAAAAGGACGCTGGCTCCAAGTGCATTATCGAAGCTCTCACGTGAGTTTTGGCAGCTTCAGCGTCTGGCCAAGAATTTCTTACCGAAAAAAATATCCGATTTCAAATTGTGCACGGTAAGTACCCGAAAATGGTGTCCTGAAAAATTAGCATACTATGATGACATCACTGGTGGCAGCAGGCACCCAATGTCCGTACGATGGGACGAAGTTTTGACGAACTTGGGGGAAACTTCGTTTTTCACTGTTGCCGAGGTTATAATCGAGTAAGCGGTTTCGTCCATGATAGTTATACGTTACATTGCAATACAAGTTCGACAGCATGACGTCACCACTGTTCTCATATCTGGCTCCAAAACGCACGTATGGAAATCATCGGGAATACTTCACATGTTAAAATAAGGCGACGTTCGAGTTTCTCAGGTTCAGTTTTTGCTCGTTTTGCTCGCTAAAACGCGTGCTTTTTCGAAAAACATACTTGGAGCCAGAGTCCTTTTGAAAAAAAATGAACTATATCAAGCCACATTTTAGTGCATAGTGACCCAGATATTCGGAGTTACGATAATAGGTAACGTAATGTAATTCTAAAGTAATGTTAAGTCGAGATTTAAGTATGGGTAACAGGCGCAAGAAGACGCAGCAAGGTGAAGCTGAAACCAGTCAGAATCAAGAAGAAGTAACGGATGGAACTGAAGGGACAATGTCAACTACCACTTCTACAGAAAGCCATGTGAGGGCAACTTAGTGAATTTAACCCTCGCCCTGGCAGGGGAGGGGGTCGATGCGACCACCCCCTAAGGTTTTTCGAAGATAGCGTAAAAACGGTGGCGCGCAGCGCCGCCAAATTTGGCACAGCCTATGGGGCAACCTTTTTACATAACCTTTTTACAACCTTTTTACATAACCTTTTTTATACTCACACATGCTTCGAAAAAAAACGTTAACGATTCCTAACAAATACGATTTTCGATGTAGGATATCTGTTTGGTGAAATACGAGCGACTCAAGCGAGCCTTATGTGAAGCGAAAGCAATTACATAGCTAATTATTGCGCTGGTCGATGGGTACATAGCGATGTACAAATCAGGAGCTACTTGATAACATCCGACATCCCATTATCGCATTATCTGCAACGCCATAGGCTTTAGGGGAGAGTGGGGCACATTCGTGCAAAAAATGGATAAACCCATATATCTGTTCTTTGGTTAGTGCAATGGCAAAATTGTTGATTGTAGTATGAAAAGGAACTATTGCAGATAGTTTTCCTCTTTAAAAGTTATCCTATAAAATTATTGCTTCCGTTAGAAAAAAATGACTTTTATTAACTCTGAACATTTGCACGAAACTGCCCCACCTATGGGGCACATTCGTTCAAGAGATGGGGCACTTCCGTTCACCCGGCAAAATTCGAGAAATTACCGGGCATTACCAGAAATTTACCAAAGGAAATTGGCAGGGGGTCATTTCACTTGATTCCTTTCGACAAGAATGCATTGCACAACAAATGTAGAAAGAATGGGCTGGCCAACAAGAATGTGCCAACTGCCGGCCTCCGTGACCTCGCCAAGTTCGCGTGAATTGCTCGTCACGACGTCGCAAGCAGTCGAGACTGAGTCAGGCGAGCGTCATTAGAGAAACCTACTACAGATAAAGTCATAAATCGCAAAAACTAAAAAAATATATGCACGAATGTGCCCCCAGGCAGTGCGTACACGAACCTGCCCCACAACGTTATTAGTAATATATTTCAAAATTTCTTTTTGAAAAAATGACACTTTTTCAACAAACAAGTTTGCAGCAGTTCCGTGAATAGAGTGGGCTTCTTCACCCCTAATTTTGAAAAGCTGAACCACATTTTCGAGTCAGGATCACGAAAATGGATGATATGAGAAAAGTTTGGAAAGCTCACGAATATTACAAATTTGCGTTTTTCTCAAGCATGACAGCAGGTACAGTGTTGTCTTCTACGGTGAACGAAGGGCGGCAATGATAGACATATTTCCATAATTTACCTTGAGCTCGTGCAGTCACTCGTGTTCCCATAAACTGCTGAAAACGAATGTGCCCCATGCACGAATGTGCCCCACTCTCCCCTAAATACAGGTGAATATTTCCTAACCTTGTCAGTTATATGCCGTCATGTGCAGCTTATAAAAAAAATAAAACAAATATCAGCGAACATATCAGTATTGTACAAGCAATGCGCATTGAGCATTTATGGCTCCTCAGTCATCATGTCGCTATTTGGGCACTGTCAGACAAGACGTTACGCACAACTCCGCCGGCTTTCGGCACCGCTCGACCGTCCCCGCTCCCCGCCACCGCGCAAGTGACCGCGCGCCGGCCCGAAACCGCCGCAGGCAGGCTAAGACCACAGAGGCGGGGCTTAGCTGTGACGACATAACGTATCACAGACTGACTGGTGATAGCCTCTACACGCCGGGTGAAAATCTTGCTCGAAATTTAACATTACGAGTCAATGAGAAGTGCCTGAAATATTGAAATGGCGACAAAATATCTAAATTGTAAAAGTTTCGGCAGGTCTTGAAACGGCCATGTCCTGAGCTTGGTTGAAATTCTTCCATGCATTTAAAAATAATCGCGAAAAATTAGGGCAGAGGTCGACAAAATTCATGGAGTTTCTCCGACTACCGGCTAATTTTCTCCGGCTTTTCTTCGACGATTGTGAGAAATGATGAATTTGGATACCTATCCATGCAACCCAAAACACTGGTATACGGCAGTCATAAGCCCTTGTTAAGCCCTTGTTACATTGCCGAATTTTGGTACACGAATGCGCACGAATATGCAAGTCTTCCTATGTCGCGGACCGATTCGGGATTTTTCTTCCACGGTCTTGGCATTTCGCAGACCAGTCGGTGTCCACCGCGCGACTTTTACGGTTCGTCACGACCGCCACGAATATTTCATGACAAATGAAAAATTCGTGGCCGTTCGCCGAACTTATAAAGGCCGTGTTCACTGCCGAATTTTGGCCACGACCCTGTCGCCGAATCACGTCGTGTAAGAAATCGGCGAACAGTTTACCGACAGAGGCGAACAGTTCGCCGACAGAGCCCGATTTGCAGAAAACTGGTGGGGGCCCCCTAATCGTGCGCGAGACGAAGCTGATCCATGATTCGGCGAACATCGCGAATGAATGGCGAATCTGTTGCGAATAGTCGGCGATACCTTGGCAACAAGTCGACGCACGCAGCGACATGTCGGCGGCGACTCGGCGACTGTTTGGCGATCATGTTCGTTTACTATACATTCGGCGAACAGCCACGAAATTTTCATTTTTCATGAAATATTCGTGGCGGTCGTGACGAACCGTAAAAGTCGCGCGGTGGACACCGACTGGCCTGCAAAATGCCAAGACCGTGGAAGAAAGATCCCGAATCGGTCCGCGACATGGGATGACTTGCAAATTCGTGCACATTCGTGTACCAAAATTCGGCAGTGTAACAAGGGCTTAATAAACGAACATGATCGCCAAACAGTCGCCGAGTCGGCGCCGACATATCGCTGCGTGCGCTGACTTGTTGCCAAGGTATCGCCGACTATTCGCCACAGATTTGCCATTCATTCGCGATGCTCGCCGAATCATGGATCAGCTTCGACCCACGCACGAGTAGGGCCCCCCTCCCCCGTTTTCTGCGCGGGCTCTGTCGGCGAACTGTTCGCCGATTTCCTATACACGATGTGATTCGGCGACAGGGTCGTCACCAAAATTTGGCAGTGTAACACGGCCTCCACACAAATGACTGAAGTCTCATGAGTCGGAACATGTATAACAAATGTAATCCACATTAACGTGATCTACGGAATCCTCGCGGGCAGGGCAGCACACGACAACGTGCCGCACCGGCTGCACAAACATGGCGCATTTCCAAGTTCCAACGCATTCTATCACCTCCAAATAATAAAACTGACGTTCTCGGTCCGCTCTGCGCGGGCATCACGTTCACCTGTTTTGGCTGAAGTAAGGTCGACCCCCCACTGACGAGTTCTCTGGAGAGGACCACCGCTTGCGTACTCACAACGGTGACCCCTTTAGACGAGAAAAACTAGTTAGCTGAAAAATATCGCTGCTTCGTGTTTACGCGCAGGCAGTCCTCAGCCGACTGAAACCTGGGTGTGTTTTGCTCCTGCGAGTCCCCCCCCCCCACCCCTACCTTCCCCGCGGTCAGCGCCGGCATCCTGTCCTGCGTCTCATCTCCCCTTTTTCCTAGTCCCCCCGGCCCCCACCGACTTCCTCCCTCCCTCACCGCGCGTCGCTGTCCGGGCCTTAGCAGGGGTCGGCAACCTACGGCCCGCGGGCCGGATCCGGCCCGCGGCTGGCATCAGTAACTAACATTGTGTTCCGGCCCGGGCCCGCCGGCTGCTTCCAAATCACATATCCGGCCCCCACCCAAAAAAGGTTGCCGACCCCTGCCTTAGCGTCTTTGCCGCTAAGGTGGTTATTTCCCGTTATTGAGACTTTTCTTTGTATTTGAAGAATTTCCTTCAGATTCGCAATAAACATCGCAAGAATAAGCGACTACTATTGATAAATCTCTAATATTTTTCTCTTGTCTCAAGAGTTTGGCAGCTGAAGAAAACAAAGCGGTCGACAAAAACACCACTTTCTCCGACTGCCAATAAGAGCGATATTTGGTTATGAATTGGTAGGGAAACCGACCTAATAGGCACAGAGCTGCTTCTGACCGGATCAGACCAGCTCTGACTAGGGAGAAAGTGGAGAAATGGTAGAAAACTGTCATCACTAAATTGTTACTTGTGCTGTTGTTAGTCGATGACATAGGTGTATGGATGTAACAATGCTGGCTTTGCTAATCTTAGAATTTCTTCCATGATATTTTCTTCTTTTTGTGATTTTCGCTCCTTTATTTTTCTCTGACTAGGGTCAGATGGTCAGAGATTTTATCGACCTCTGAATTAGGGTCTCAAGAGGTCTGGCGTTAACAGTAGTAAAGTTGGGTTCATGTGGTGACCCTTGGTGACCTTTGGTGACCGGACCTGTGACCTGACCTGGTATGACCAGTGACCTCTAATAGCAACATATGTACTAAACAACTGACGCCTCATCGCTGATTTTCGACAAAATGCGTTTTACTCGATGTTATAGCGCTTTCCCTTGAAGCCCGTGAACGGTGAAACATTTTATCTTTGACCTGACCTGTGACATTATCGGTTACCCCGAGGTCAATGAAATTTGGTTTCCTTCGACAAATTTGACAGGGTTATCGAACGCCCTTTGAATTTTCCGGATCCGTCCAGTAGTTTCGGAGATACGGGGGAGGGGAAAATGCCCCCCCCCCCATCGCGCGGAAGGTGGCCGGGAGGCCCACCGCCTGCCGGGTTAGAGTGCAGTGCGTCAAATAGCACATTCACATAACATACTCACCTAGCTCATAGCTGTACCCCGCAGTATTTGCACTTGTTGATGTATTGAGCATGAACAATGCACTAAAGTATCTTAGCTATCATTTTACACATTTTTCTGAGCATCTAACATGACATACAGTGCAGAGCAGCTTAATTGAGAAGAAACACCTTAACCCGCGCATGACTGGGGGGGGGGGCTCTACAGAGCCTCCTCCCATCCCGTTTTTCGGCATTATCTTCTAAACCGTTTTGACGGATCAAAACAAAACTTGCAGTACCCTCAGCGGCATTAAAATTTGACACTTTGTGTTAAAATTTCAACTTTCTAGCTAACATACTTTGGCCGGAAATGACGTCAGAGTGACGTCATGTCGGCCGATTTTGATGCAAAATATTGAATTACGGCAAACGCTCTCAAGAGCTCAGTTTTAACCCGCGCCTTGCCGGAAGGGGGGGGGGGTGTTTGAACACCTCCCATGCGGTTTTTCGCAGATATCTCAAAAGCGCCACCGTTTTTGGCACACCTGTTCATGCATCTTTTTCGCACATGTTGTGAGAATTTCAGACCCGGGTCGTTCAAGGTCAGGTCACCAGGTCACGACAATGACCTCGCCTCAGAAAAAGTTTCAATCCTCGTCAGAGCTACAGCGTCTGAACGATTGCCTTGAAACTTTCAGCGATTGATGAGAGTAACAGTATGTACAAAATTTGTATCTCGAAATTTTGATACCGGTGACCTAAGGTCAGGTCAATTTTGCGACCTCTCCTTTATAAGTCAATGCACGGTGGATATTTTTCCGATCTAGCGCGTCTTAATTCCAAAAATCTTTTTTGGATTTTTGTTTATTTTTTTTTGTGTGTCAGAAGGGCTAAGAAATGTCCGAATTTTTCAAACATGGCATTGTTTTAGCTGTATGTCCACAGCAAGACTAGGAAAAATGCGCCCAAAGTTTTCACTCATGCGTGATTACTCAATGGGCTAAGTAAGGCCCGAAAGTATAGCTCAATTTCATTGTCCTGTCCTGTTGGTTTTATTCTTGCGAGGTCTTAAAGTTGCATATCTTCTGAAAGGCATCTTTATTAGGAATGGAATGGCAAACAGAAAGTATGCCACAACCTTACTAAGGTCACAAAAATACCATTAAAAAAGACCCTTACAGACACCATATTGAAGGAATGGTATTCTAAATAAATGTAGGAAATCAACAATGTTCTTCACACTTTTCCACTCCGAAACATATCCTATCGAATTCGCCACTTTCTCCTGCACAAGACAACGCCTAGTTTGGCTGCCGAAACTTGCTGAACACAGAATATTCACATTAGAGTATCTTAACCCTCGCCGCCCGCCGGACCTATTGGTTTTCTACATACGCGCCGGCCGAGGGGGGGGGGGCGGGTACGACCCCCCCTCGCCGTTTCGTCCCTGGTGGAGCTAGCGCGTCGCGGAAAAAACGAGCGTGTGCGCCGTTTCAAGACGCAGAGATTGATACCCGATTTTAAGGTCCTAGGTCAACCGGTGACCTCTGAGGTCAGGTCAAGTGCCCCAAGGTACGGTTCGGTTTTTGGTAAATAACTTCGCAAAAAACGGCCGCAGAGCCGCGACTTTGGCAGCATCGTGTTCGCCTTGCTCAGGCGCGTCGAATGATATACTTTTTGTTTGGGTGAGGTCAACTTAGGGTGTTGACCTCAGGTCACGGTCAGGTCAGCGCCCCCAGGTCACGGAGTTGGTCGAAGGAGGTCATATTGTATATCATTCGATTCGGCAGGTCTTCTTGAGTTCATTGGTGGCTTTCCCGACTCGCTAGCTCAATTTGATCGGAAGTTATTGACGAAAAACTAATATGACCCTAATGACGTCATAAATGACGTCACGCAAGGTCAACATCGAAAAAGTGACGCATGGGACCTTGCAAGGAGTGCATGAAATCACGATTATGTGTGCTTGAGATAGTTGGAGATCGTTCCCGGCGCCAGAATAGCAGTTTTCGTTTTTCCCCATTGACTTATAATGGTGAGGTCACGAAAATGACCTGACCTCGTATGACCTTTAGGAAAAATCCGAGATATACAAGTTGTGGGACTCCTCATGGGTACTAGTTCCTGCAAGTTTCATTTCCCTGTGAGAGCTCCTCTGGCAGTGAGGGCGTTGCGAAGTTGCGACATCTGAGGACCGTGCAGAGGTTCACTTATGACGTCATAGGTCAGTGACCTGACCTGACCCGAAAATGCGGTTGGTGTCAAAAGATCCGGCTTGAATCAAAGGTCAGGTATGCCAAGTTTAAGCTCTCTATCGCCGGCGTGTTCGGAGCTATCGCGAAAAAACCCTATGGGGGGGGGGCGGCACCCGCCCCCCCCCTCGGCCGGCGAGGGTTAATTAATACCCCACTCTGGGAGCGCTAGGGAAACAGCACGATATACGTATGTTCCGAACTTAGGCGAATAATTTTACTTCGTGATTTATATGATGCATATTTTCTGAGACACATTCATTAGGAATAGGACGACAAGCGTAAATTATACATACCGTAACCTTATTAACCCTTGCACTTGTGGGGAGGGGAGGGGGAAGGGGTCGGATAAAACCCCATGTGGTTTTCCGCAAATTACTCGCGCAAAAAGCGGCCGATCGCGACGAAACTTTCGGTGCCCTCGAGATCATCAATATTACATCTAACCTAAAAATTTCATGACTCTGACCCAACTGACCTTTGACCTGTGGCATATTTTTCGAGACCATGTTTGGCCGGAATCGCGATTCGGCGTATGCCAGCTCACATTATCCGCGGTTTCCAGTCTTTTTGTGGTTTTAAACGTTTAAATATGTGAAATGATGTTGGTGCCATGCATTATGGTGGGTGTCAAGGTCACGTGAAGGTCAAGTCAAGGTCATTGACCTTTGATGACCTTGGTTCACTTTTTCGAGTTTTACTTGTTTCTAGGGTAATTTTTGGTGCTGATGTCGAATTTAGCAACCATTTGAATATTTACAAAGTAGTTCTGGTGCCTTCATACCATGTTACGAAGCTGTCAGTAGTAGGTGACACCTACTATGGATGGCCGGCACTGGCAGGACGCCTACTGGTTGATCTGACCTGACCTGACCCGACCTGGCGTAAATGCATAAAGACATCGTCTGTGATCAAAACTAACATGAAATTCGTCATCAACACCCCAAAATACCCCGTAACACCCTAACTTTACGAAGTTTCAAGAGGTATTGATTTCCCAACTTTAATTGGGTCATTAAACTGACTTGGAAAGTCAATTAATGACTTTGGACTTCAAAATTGGATATATTCGGCCTCATCTCATCATAGGCAGCACGCTTGATTTTTCTGCGAAGCCCTAGCTTGATCAGGGGCCAAACGGCTGAGCCGGGGGTCTTATTGAACCCCCTATACCTACTATGTTGATTATGCACATTTACAGGTAACATTCTCACCAGAACACACCAACCAACATCTGTGCACAATCTGGCTACAATGCTACCTATGGTTTGCCCTCTACGAATAAAGACGTGCTAGATCGTAAAAATCCCTACTGTGCAATGGGAGAAAATTGAAATGCGCCTCTTGTGGACGAATGTTGCTTAAAACGGGTGAGACTAAATGCTTACTTCGAAATCTCAGCTGCGTTGCGGCATTGGCGGTTATGTGCGGCGTGTATGCCGCATGATTAGTAAGCGGCGACCACTAAATTAAAGACTCAAACGCTCCGACCGGTTTTCAATGAATAACACTGCATACCAAAAATGCCAACCGCTCTCGTCATAAGATATTTAGCTTTAACCCGCGAGTTGCTGGGGGGGGCGTTAAACGCCCCCACTTTTTTCGCCGGGTCATAGCATAAAAACGGCGCGCCGCAGGCGCGCCAAATTTTGAGTACCTGTAGGGAATTGAATGAAGTTTATTGTGACAAAGTTTAAAAAAAATCGATCGGAAAATTTTTGAGATATCGAGGTTTTCGTGACGTCATGATTTCTGAGTTTTCGACCAAAAACGGCATATGTTCAAAAAATCATATAAAATCACAAAATAGACATACAGACATGCCGTAAACGCCATTAGACTGCCAATACCTTGAACAATGAAATGGCTATCTTCGATTATTGATTATCGTTCCGCATTTTCCAAAATCTTGAGCTGAACCTTGGCAATTTCTCGTGACTACTTCACGACCATGATACATGCATTTCTTAAAGTGAACTTTTTTAGCCAAACACGTACACATATGACATAATGAATGTCACCATCGTGTTCTACGCCCCAAATTGCCCATAAAACATGTTTCACAGGCTGTGAATATCAGTTTTGATTTTCGGCGATATGTGCCTATCCGGTTGACCTGACCTTGACCCTGACCTATGCTTGACTGACCCCTACATGGAGCTGACACTCTTGTAGACTTTATATGATGGATTGTGCACCGTTTCGACAGAGTTTATGACGAGAGGCGCCCATTGCGAAGTCCTGAAGTCCATGCTACTGAAAGCCCAATTTCAGGTGTTTGACCTGACCTTGACCCGACCAGTGACCTCAAAATTCAACTTTAAAGTACTCATCTGAAGCGTCTCGTCGCGTTCTTTCGTTTGCCGCCTCGTGCGTTTCGCTGCGCCTATTGGTTCTCGAGTTATCGGCTGGGGGCGTTTAACGCCCCCCCCCCCCCCAGCAAACGGTGGGTGGCGAAATACCCCAGCAACTGCCGGGATATATAACTAGGTTATCTACATTATTATTTTGAACCAAATTAATACTTTCAACTTAACTCACTCATTACTTCTTTTGTTGGCTCCAAACAGTCTTTCGATTGTCTGGAAATCGTATGCTAAATCCCGTACCTGTATACGGGTGAACTCGAAGTCCATAAAAATAGCTTTCGCTCGACAGTGTTTCCAGGGCTATCAGACGCCGTTTGAATTTTGACGATCGGCACAGTAGTTTCGGAGATAGCAGGGGGCTCTGGATAGCCCCCCCCCCCCCCCCAGTCACTTGCGTTATGGAAAACATCCCAGTTGTAGACGCTGTTCCGTACGAGTGTGCGGCGCTGGTGCAATTGGGCGCAGTGGCGCCTTCTGCGGCGGTGTGGCAGAACATACCTTACCTGATGTTCCAATAGGGGAAGCAGTCGGCGTAGTGGTGGAAGTACTACGAATTTTTGTTTCTTTACATGTTAATTAAGCTGATGTTTTTTGGCCCGTATTCTCGATGGTACTGTTTTATTACACTTGACCATTTGGTAATGAAAGCTTCAGAATTTATTGGCTCTTTTTGTTTTCCTATGAGCGAAGGTTAGGTATATGGTAGGTATTTGGTACCTTTAGTGGTGGTTTATGGGTATGTGCGGTGGTGAAGGACGGCGTGGGCTGTAAGTGAAATGGCTTATCTTTATGATTTTCTGTACGTTCCTGGTGTAATATTTTGTTTATTTTCTCTCTAAGACCCTTTCGGATGGTGCCCTCGGTTTAAAGGTAGTGTGCCACCTTTAAAAGATTTCCCATTTTATTTTTCCTAGGATAAGAAGCTTCTGTTTTTACCTAATATCGCAAAAAAAAAAATCAAAAATGGGCCTGGAATAGTGCCTTTTTCGCCTAAAAGTTTATCGGTTTTTAGATATGTATAACAACTGTAGTGGGCTCACCTGCAAACAGGCGTCGGCAACAATCGCGAATGCGGCGCACTTGTGACAATAAGCAATGGTCATTATAGTGTTACGACCATACGACGTACGGGAATGAGTTATCTAATCGTAGACAACACAATGTCGAGCCTTAAACTGTAAGCCCGTATTGGTATTGTTTCTTTTATTTGGCTGCCGAACATTATTTATGGTTTGAAATATGATTTTATGTAAAATAATTGATATGAAAAAGCCGTCTCATAAGTTATGACCCCATTTCACCACACGCAAGTGGCAGAAATGACAATGATCAGCTGACGCATTTTTCTTGGCCGAAGTCAGAGCGCGCGGCCCGACGCACCACCACCGCACCACAAAGTATGAGCAGAAGCCGCGCCCAAAGCCAGGGCCCCGGTAACGTGAGGTAGCCGAGTCGGGGCAGCGTGCGCTGACCCAAGCCGGGGCCGCAGCTGTGGGCGCGGTCTACCGCATCCCCGCGGGCAGCCCCGGGCTATCACATGACACCGGGAGGACGCGCGGCCCCGGCTTGGGTCAGCGCACGCTGCCCTGACTCGGCTACCTGACGTTACCGGGGCCCTGGCTTTGGGCGTGGTCTCCGCACCACCTAACAGGCGTGTTCGAAACCGCAGGAGCTGATGATGAACGGGTTTATCGAAACTTGATTGGATGAGCATATCGGTAATAGCGAGGCATTTTCATTTTTCTCCATTGACTTATAATGGAAAGGTCACGTCACTGACCTGACCTTAGGTCACGGATATAAGAAATCCGAGATATACAAAATGTAGGCGCCCATAACATCATGCAATCCACCAAGTTTAAACCCTCTCTGACAAACAGTGCAGGCTGGACATGATTGCAAACTTTTTTAGGCTTGGTCAGTTAACTTGATCTGGTGACCTGACCTGACATGACCTGGGGTCAAAAATTTCACATATTGTCCAAAATTGATGTACAAAAAGCTACCTCGAGGGGCACGGCGCTACGCGCCGCGGTTTTTTATTTACACGCAAAAAACGCGACAGGGTGGTAACATATGCCCCCCCAAATGGGGCGAAGGTTAAGTGTACTTAAAGTTTTTCTTAATTATTATGTAAACTTTAATTAATTAAGTTCAAGTTAACCAAATTGCATCATATCGCATATCATTCGATTCGGCTGATCACCAGGAACAAAATGACACAATTTTTACCTCTAGCGTCATAATGTCCCAACTCCCAAGTTATTGGCAAAAACGTCATTTGACCTCAGTTGACCTCATTTGACCTGACCTATGGATAAGTATACCAAACAAAGAAGCACCAAGTGACCTGCTGCTAAGTACTGTGGTTTCAAAGCACAAAAGTGATAGAATGAAGCGGATATCTCCAGTATTTTCCGAATTTAGTATTTTCCCATAGGCTTAACATTACGACGTAATGACCTCTAACTGACCGCAGGTCAGTGACCTCAAAAAACCCGAAATGTATGTTATACAACTCGGTGAACTAAGCACATCCTGAAAGTTTGAAGGAAATCAGTCCAAAACTGTGAGTTGGACAGGTGTAAAAATAAAATTGAGAATTGACCATGACCTAAGACCTTGTACTGGTTTTTCTGACCTGGTGACCTGACCCAAGGTCACCCAGACCTTATATTTTCAGGTCATATGTAAAAGGGCTGCCCCATAGGTAATCTGTGCCAAACTTGGCGGCGCTGTGCGCCGCCGTTTTTACGCTATCTTCGAAAAATCTTAGGGGGGTCGCATCGACCCCCCTGCCAGGGCGAGGGTTAACCTCTGTGATGCGCCACGTTTGTAAGATTGGGGGCTGTTCGGCTGCGCAGCCAAAATGAAATGTGTTGCAGCACGCATGCGCAGAGAGGACTACGTCGTCCGTTAGTCCCGTCCACACTACTGCGTCACCGCCTGTGTGACGTCACTTACTGTAGCATACTTCGTTGTCCTGCAGCCGGAAATTCGGTGCTGCAGGAGGCGAAAGTGGCGCGGATTAACCCGCGCCCGGCTGGGGGTCCTGGATTTCCACGCCCTGCTGGGAGGGGGGGGGGGTGTTTGAACACCCCCCCCCCCCGTGTAACTCGGCTCCTGGGCCACGTAGCGATACGCGGAAGGCGGCGTTCGAAAGAGCGTAAAAAATAATGACGAAATCACTTCGGCCAATTTTTTGGTCAGGTCAAAGGTCAGGTCACCAGAGGTCATTGAAGGCAAAATTTCGCCGATTTCCAGGTCGAATGTGGAACATTTCCAAGAAGCCAACGCATAACTCGGGAACCAATAGAGCTAAAGCGCCGCGGAAAAGTGCATTCGATAGCCCTATTAACCCGGCAGGCGGTGGGCCTACCAGCCACCTTCCGCGCAGTGGGGGGGCATTTTTTTGCCCCCCCCCGTATCTCCGAAACTTCTGGACGGATCCGGAAAATTCAAACGGCGTTCGATAGCCCTGTCAAATTTGTCGCGGGAAACCAAATTTCATTGACCTCGGGGTCACCGATGACGTCAAAGGTCAGGTCAAAGATAAAATGTTTCACCGTTCACGGGGCTTCTAGGGAAAGCGCTATAACACCGAGTAAAACGCATTTTATCGAAAATCAGCGATAAGGCGTCAGTTGTCTAGTACATATGTTGCTATTAGAGGTCACTGGTCATACCAGGTCAGGTCACAGGTCAGGTCACCAAAGGTCACCAAGGGTCACCACATGAGCCCAACTTTACTAAGGTTATGTGATGCATGTTTTATGGCCAGTTTTTCATTTCCAACTCAATGGTGTTGGTTATAAGACCATCAGGTACGGTTGAGGTCACTTTCTGGTGGAGGTCAGGTCAAGGTCAGGTAAAAAAGGTCAAATTTCAAAGTAGATATTTTTGCATAAAATGGGTATCGATTCGATGCAGCACGTCACGGAGAGTTTAATGAAGGTCTTTGTTTTGCGCTACGAGGTCTGGAATTGCTAAAAAATTGAGTTTGAAAATTTGACGTCATCAATTTTGAACAGTTTTTTCGCTATAACTTGGCCAAAAAAAAGAGGTATCAATCTCAAATTTGGTATGTAGATAGAAGGCGGTAGGGACTATCACATATATTCCGTTTTTTTTTTCGAAATTCAAAAAACTTTTTGGACTTTTTAGCTATTATATTCAAAAAAATTATTTTTTTTTTATTTTTGGGGGTCAAAATACAAAAAAAATTGAAAAACCGTAATAGCAGTTTTGTAGCCCTTTTGATTCCACACCTTTTATGTCTAAAAAAAAAAAATTCTGTATCTCTAAATGACATTACTTTTGACAGCGTCGTGTTCCTCTCGTCGAGACGCGTCGAATGAACTATAATTTGACCTTTAAAGGTCAACTTGAAAATTTGACCTCAGGTCAAGGTCATGACCTGACCGGAAAAGGTCATGTTGCATATCAGTCAATCCACAACGTCGAGCCGAACACCTCTAAGGCATTTTCAGCGCTCTAGCACGACTCTATCAGAAGCTATTAGCGAAAAACTGTTAGATTCTGTTCGTGACCTGAGATGACCTCGGGGACATAACGAGGGGTCGCAGATGCCATTTTCCGGTTCAGTGTGTCAATTTTACCTACATCTCGATGTTTGAGAGTGTCTAGAATAGCGTTCGTGCAAAACAGACGCTTTTCAATTTTCTCCCATTGACTTTATAATGGAGAGGCCGCAAAATTGACCTGACCTTAGGCCACCGATATCAAAATTCCGAGATAAATTTTTTTATAGATAATGTTGCTCTAATTAATCGCTGAAAGTTTAAAGGCAATCGATCAATCGGTGTAGCTATGACGAGCATTCTTCTTTTTTCTGAGGTGAGGTCACTTGGCGTGACCTGGTGACCTGACCTAAGGCGACCTGGGTCTGAAATTTTTACAACATGTGCGGAAAAGATGCACTAACAGGTGTGCCAAAAACGGCGGCGCTCCGCGCCGTCCTTTTTGAGATATCTGCGAAAAACCGCAGGGGGGGCGGGGGTGTTCAAACACCCCCCCCCCCCCGGCCCGGCGCGGGTTAAAATTTGACCTTTTTTACCTGAAAGTGACCTGACCTCAGCTATTTTCAGATGAAAATGGCCTCAAATGACACAGCTGACACAGAGTTCGAAATCTATTACCTAAATGGACCATAAAACATGTGTCACGTGACCGACTTATGATATAATATTTCCGTGACCTGTGATGACCTGACCCAGACCTGAAAATTAAAGTACAAGTTTGGTACCCTCAGGGTTTCTGAAGCATCTGTTCACGAGTGTGTAAACCAAATATCAGCCTGATCTGACTTGTAAGACGGCAGCCAGAGCCCAAAATGTGAACAAGCCAAACATCGATAACTTTTACTTTGACCTGACCTGTGACGTCACCGGTGACCTGGAGGTCAATGAAATTAGGTTTCGCTTAACCCGCGCCCTGCTGGGGGTCCTGGATTTCCACGCCCTGCTGGGGGGGGGGTGTTTGAACACCCCCCCCCCCTTGTAACTCGGCTCCTGGGCCACGTAGCGATACGCGGAAGGCGGCGTTCGAAAGAGCGTAAAAAATAATGACGAAATCACTTCAGTCAATTTTTTGGTCAGGTCAAAGGTCAGGTCACCAGAGGTCATTGAAGGCAAAATTTCGCCGATTTCCAGGTCGAATGTCGAAAATTTCCAAGAAGCCAACGCATAACTCGGGAACCAATAGAGCTACAGCGCCGCGGAAAAGCGCATTCGATAGCCCTATTAACGCCCTTTCTGAGTAATTCTCTCAGATTTGACCGAACGTCAACGGTTTTGCCTGCAGGGGGCAAAAACTGCAAAAATAGCCGATCTTTTCGAAAACAGTTTTTCTGCAATAACTTTTGACCCAAGCCTTGTACGAGCTTACTTTTACCGGCATCGTGTTCCTCTCGTCAAGACGCATCGAATGAACTATGTCTTGACCTTGAAAGGTCAACTTGAAAATTTGACCTCAGGTCAAGGTCATGACCTGACCGGAAAGGGTCATGTTGCATATCAGTCGATCCGTATCGTCGAGCTGAACACATCTAAGGCGTTTTCATCGCTCTAGCATGCCTCTATCAAAAGTTATTTGCGAAAAACTGTTAGATACCATTCGTGACCTAAGATGACCTCAGGGCATAAACAAGGGTCACGGACACCATTTTCAAGTTCAGTGTGTCTAAACCACTTGTAATTCGGTGTTTGGGAGTGTTTATAATGTCTTTCATCCAAAAGAGGCGCATTTCAATTTTCTCCCATTGACTTATAATGGGGAGGTCGCAAAATTGACCTGACCTTAGGTCATCGATATCAAAATTCTGAGATATACATTTGGTACATGCTATTGCTCTTAGCAATCGCTGAAAGTTTCAAAGCGATCGGTCACTCGGTGTAGCTATGACAGACATTGAAAGTTTTTATGAGGTGAGGTCACTTCAAGTGACCTGGTGACCTGACCTTGAATGACCTTGGTCTGAAATTTTCACAACATGTGTAGAATTGATGTATGGTAAGGTGTACCAAAAACGGCGGCGCTCCGCGCCGCCGTTTTTGAGATATTCGCGAAAAACCACAGGGGGGAGTGTTCAAACACCCCCCCCCCCCAGCAGGGCGCGGGTTAACAGTTTTTCCGGGGCTATCAGATTCAATTTGAATTTTGACGATCGGCACAGTAGTTTCGGAGTTAGGAGGGGGGCTATTAATAGCCCCCCCCCGCCAGTAGGGCGCGTTATACACAGACCCCAGTGGGGCGCGGGTTAATCATTCATTACCAACCAAAAGACCTTCAAAGAATGTGCCTAAGGTTATTATTCCATACTATTTTACTAAAAATAATACTCAAACATGCCATTGTTCGCCTTCAACAACTTATCAGTTTGTCCATTTACCGTCTCCGCTGTCCATTTGAATATACCGACAATGCATGTGTGATCCCTGGTATCTCACCTCTGACATTGAGGTATACGAGGCCCTTCGGTAGCAGCTGCCCACTCAGTCGCGGGAGGTCGGCGGCGGTGACTGACAGCCGCTTCACAGTCTTCCGTGAGCCCCGCAGCTCCGTCAGCTCGCTGAGAGGAACTCCAGCCCGAAGGATGATCGTGTTTGGATTCCCCCTGATACCACCACCTGGAATATTGATCGGTAGTCACTGTAATGTGGCAGGAACACTCTGACACTAGCTCAGTGAAACTACCGAGTATGGGGTGTAAAGAAACTATCGGACATCCATTTGTTCGCCATATCTATCCACGGAGTTTATTTTCTCTTCATATGCAATATTCGCCTTTTATATAAATTATGTCATTAACCTTCGCCCCGTTGGGGGGGGGGGGGGGATTTTCAGTACCTTCCCGGGGATCAATTTGACACCTTCACACCAAATTTCAAGTCTTAGGTCACCTTAGGTCAGGAGTTATTGAGGTCAAACTGAGGTCATGTTCGAGCAAAAATGAGCAAAAAACATGCAATCTTGAAACGCTCACCAAATATACAGTTATCAAGCAATTTCAAAGTTCTTTATATGGTATAGTACATAGACAAAAAGCGGTGCTACAAAACGGCTATCTCGGATTTTCAAAATTTTGGGTTTGTGACCCCAAAAAATTCAAAAAATTGATTTTTTTAGAAAAACTAAAAAATCAAAAAAAATCCGTATTTAGAAAAAAAACGGAATACATGTGATAGTCGCTGTGCTCTTTATATACATACCAAATTTCAGATCGATATCTCGTTTTTTGGCCAAGTTATAGCGAAAAAAACTGTTCAAAAATGATGACGTCAATTTTTTTAGCTCAATTTCTAGCGATTCTAGACCACGTACGGCAAAACAAAGACCACCATTAAACTCCCCGTGACGAGCTGCATCGATTCTATACCCATTTTATGCAAAAATATCAACTTTGAAATTTGACCTAATTTGACCTGACCTTGACCTGACCTTGACTAAAACGTGACCTAAGCTGGCCCCAAAGGCTGCCTGACCCACATAATCGCATTTGTCATGTAAAAAGGACCATAAAACATGTACCACACGACACTTTCATATTGTGACCCCCCAGTATGTATGTATGTATGTAGGGTGAAGTCGTATAAGAGTACGCACTTAGTGGATTTCTTGCTCTCATTTGTTTAATATTTGAAAGAAAGAAATGGCAAATAGGAAATATTAAAGTTCATTGAATTAGCCATCAACCCATGGGGCAACGATCCTTCAGCGTAAATGGAAGCGGTCTAAAACTGACATTTTCTGAACCACTGCAGTTGCGTACTCTTACCATATGGGGTGTGTAAGAGTACGCACGCCAGGCGGGTGGAGTACGCAAGCATATGAACACACGCCTATGCAGCTTGTACTGTCCAAATGCTTAACTTCAAACTCAGAAGGCATCTAAGTTAATTCTAGTATCCAAAAAGAAAAACATAAAATAAATCTTTCAAGTCTATAAATCAGGAAATACCTAATCATGTCGTGTGTTTCTTTAAAAAAAAATGCACAATCAAAAGACAGAATAACTCGTATTTGGAAGAATTTCGGGTACCCATCTGCATCACAGTGCTCCATTGATGATATACCTACAAAACAAACGTCATTGAGCGATAGATTAATAATCTTATATTTCTGTATATTCGATTTAATGTATAATTCTGCGTACTCTTACCCTCCTGAACAGTGCGTCCTCTTACCGTACATGCAATTCGCGCACAAAACAACCCCGAAACGTTGTGCAAAACTTCGCAAACAGAATATTGCACTGCACAGTATTTCCCCAGATAACCTCACAAGTTTCCCACAACAATCACGGAAATGTACCTTATCTCAACTGCCAAGTATCAAAATTATTGTACCATACCATAATAATATCATAACGCTCGAAAATAATATTTATCGCCTTAAACTCAACAGCGTCGCCGCTCAACGCCCACGTTCCGTTGGTGACAAGCACGCACTGGCGGCTTCATGTCACTTCATGAACTCGACAAACCCGCGTTGCTAAGCAACCGAAACAGCTGATGCGTACTCTTATCGCCCGCGTACTCTTACCCGCCCTTACCCTATGTATGTGTAGGAGGGCTCCTTCTCCTGTGCCGCCGCCTATTGCTCGGGCGGCTATATGTTGGCAATGAATGAACTGCCGCCAATGAATGGACTGCCGCTCCGAGACCGACTGAGTCAGAGTCGGAAGTGGAACTCTGCCGCTGCGAGCGCCCGCGGCTACAGCTCACGCGCCGTGGGCTATTTGCCGTGCTCTGCGGCGACGGCTGTGGCAGTGATGGCGGCTGCTGATTGGCTGGCGCTGCGACGCCAGGGCAGCCGCCGATTGGGTTTTCTCCTGGAACCTTCTCGGACGAAAGGTCGTCTGAAGGTCATTGTCATTGACGGGGGGATTCGGTCTGGAGCGGGGGGCTACGCTTGGGATTGGAACTTGAACTTTGACTTTGGTTTCGAACTGGTCTTGCTTGCCAATACAATGTGACTAATGTTTTGCATAAAGTCTATCACGGCCATGTCTACATTTGGTGGCAGCGTTTAACGAGCTTCGCTCTTTCGATTATGACTTGATTCAAGAAGTTACCTACTTACCAAGAGGCAAGGACGAACTGAAGATGAAGACGTTCTCGACTGGTCCGCTCGGCGCTCGGCCCTGGGCCTGGCCTACTTCGCGAGTGCATCCGGTGACTCTCGGAACTGTGAGTTTTCGTGTCTGGTCCCGCCTGGGCCATGATTTTGTGCCTGAGTCGAGACTGTCAGTGACTTGTGCCGCCCAGAACTATGGTGAAGCAGTGCAGTCTGGTGTCTCAGTGTGCAGCCTCTGCCGCTGTTTGTTGGTGATGGCCATGGTTGCCTCCGAGTGCGTCCGCCGTCGCCGTCGCTCGTGGCGACCGCTGTCGCAGTCTTCTTCGTCGCCTTCAAGTTGCAGCCGCCGCTCCTCGGCCGCCGGCTTCGGGCCAGAGCTGCTGTGACGTCAGCAGTCATGTGACGCTGCTCGTCGCTCGGCCGGCTGTGCGTCAGCTGATCGCCGCGGCCGCTTCTGCCGGCTGCCTGACGGCCTGACGGCCTGGCGGGCCAATGGATGGGCAGACGGCGAGGATCTTCATCGACAGACGGCTATAAGATAAGTGCATTAATCGATTGTGTTGTGTCTATTGTGTAGTGTATGTATTTTGTTTGTGATGTGTAGATAGGTGTGTCATTTTGGCAAAATGAATCCCAGGGACGGGGAGCAGAGTGGGTCTGGGGACGTGCGCCGCGGGGCGATCGGTGGATTTTCGTTTGAGGCGCCAAAGTTCGCCGGGGAGAGTGGCTCAGCCTGTGACAGATTTTTGGCGGATCTGGACACTTTCTACACTTTTCACAATTTGGATGATGAGTTCAAGCTGCGCTTCCTGCCGCTGTGCTTGACCGGGCTCGCACAGGATGCTTTTGAGGCCCTCCCACGGGAGGAGAGGGACACGTTCAGCCGGGCTGCTAGTGCTCTCCGCCACTTGTTCATCAAACCGTGCGCGCTGGATGCTCATAGTCAGCTTCAGCAGTTAAAGTTTGACCCGTCGACCTCTCTTGACGCGTTTGTCATCCGACTGCGTGCGCTAGTGGCTGAAGCGTTCCCTGGGAGTGTGTGCGATCAGGTGCTCTTCCACTCTTTCCTCACGGCTCTGCCGCGAGAGTATAAGCAGCAGATAATTTCGACCGGTATCGAAACCTTCCCAAAAGCCGTAGAGAAAGTAAGCAATATCATTCGTAGTGAGCGCGTCCCGATTCAGGATCGGGCCCCGGTGCGTCAGGTTAGCCAAGCTGGTGGGAACGAAATGCTGGAAAAGGTGCTTCAGCGGCTGGAGCAGCTGGAGCTTCAGGTCGCGCGGGCGGCTCAGCCCGCCGCTCGGGAGCGGGGACCGGCGCGAGCGGGGATGGCACGCGCACGGGACGGTCGGTCGGACGCGGGCCGGCCGGACGGGGGCCGCCAGGGGCGCGGCCGGCGCGCATGTTTTGCCTGCGGCAGTGAGCAGCATCTGCGTGCGGCGTGTCCCCATCGGCGCGCACGGTGCTATACGTGCGGCCGAGACGGGCACATTTCCCGAGTCTGTGACCGGGGAAACGACGCCGGGGTCACGGTAAGTCGCAGCGCCAACCAGTGCCCCCAGCCCCAAAACCCGCCGCAGTGAGGCCGGAGAAGCCCAAGTGCGCTTCCGATGCTGCAGGCGCGGCGCTGAATGATGACATGACCCAGTGGCGCAGCCAGGATTTGGTTTCGGGGGGGTCATCGCCTCCAAAGCGGGCCCCCTAGTATGCGGGCCCCCACCCATTTTTCAGAATCTTTCCATATTTCATACGCATTCTGCTGAGCGGGACCCCTTTACCTACACGATAACCCTGAGCGAGTTTGAATCGGAAAATTTTGATAGAACAATAGCTCGGTAATCACCCGGTGTTCAATTTCTACGCGAATTGACCATGACAGAAATATGTTACTATGAGGTACGAATTCATATCTTTCGAGGCCGAAATGTGCCCCTTCCGCAATATGCATAGCATATACGCTAACAGAGCTGTTGCCTGCTTCTAATCTATCGGACAATATTTAAGTAGTCCCATGTGCCTGTCCTAAGTCTTCTATTGGCTGCTGTAGTAGATTGTGTCGACAGAAATATGTTACTACCAGTAAAACGCCTTTTGGGCGAAGAACGAGCGAGCGAGATAGTGAGCCCTGCACGTGCGGAAGGGCGAGAGGGTACTTCCAACAGGCTTGTGCAAAGCACACTTCTAACCGGTCGCTAGCGGTGTGCCAAATTTGAACGCGATCGGCCCAGCCGTTCCTGAGATCTGGAAGCGGCATTCTGCACGTGCGCACGTGCGAACGGGGTCCAAACTGACTTTTGCACGGCACCCTACTAACCGGTCCCCAACCGTGTACCAAATTTGAGCGCAATCGGCCCAGCCGTTCTCGAGATCTGGAAACGACCCCTGCACGTGCGCACGTGCAGCAGCACCCCAACTCTGGCACATGTATATGCATTGCCTAGTGGGTGCTTACCGACATGCCAACTTTCAGCGCAATCGGCCAAGTACTCACCGAGATATTGCAACTATTAAAAAACTGACACCTCTTTGTTTTGCACGTGGCAGTTGGCACGTGCATAAGGGGTCACCCACATGCATCGGGAATAGTCCAATACTTGGTAAAAGAATAAGCTACCCTACAAAAATTACCGCATGTAAATCGGTCAAGTGATTGCTGAAATATAAGCGTCGCAAAATCGTGACCACGGCCGCAGGGGCGTAATCACTCCTCGAGATCTGGAAGCGCCCCAGCTGCACGTGCGCACGTGTAGTAGCACCCTAACCGCAACACATGGGATCGCATTGCCTGTTGGGTGCCTACCTGCATGGGCGCCGCCACCGGGGGGGACGGGGGGGACGCGTCCCCCCCACTCTCAGAATGGAAGGGGGACGTCCCCCCCAAACTCATTACGGAGCGAGCGAAGCGAGCGTATAGTCTTTCGGGAAATTTCTGAGTATGAGCGGCCGGCCGGCCGTGGTCTGGTCACGCTTTTGCGAGACTTATGTCTCAGGAACCACTTGACTGATTTACATGCGGTAATTTTTGTAGGGTAGCTTCATTCCTTTTAACAAGTATTGAACTTTTCTCGATGCATGTGGGTGACCCATTATGCACCCGCCACGTGAAAAACGAAGAGGTGTCAGTTTTGTAACAATTGCAATAGGTATCTCGGTAACATACTGGGCCGATTGCGCTGAAAGTTGGCATGTAGGCACCCACCAGGTAATGCATATCCATGACCATGTGCCACAGTTGGGGTGCTGCTGCACGTGCGCACGTGCAGGGGTCGATTCCAGCTCTCGAGAACGGCTGAACCGATTGTGCTGAAAGTTGACACATGGTTAGGGACCGGTTATTAGGGTGCCGTGCAAAAGTCAGTTGGGACCCATTTTGCACGTGCGCACGTGCAGGGTGCCGCTTACAGATCTCGAGAACGGCTAGGCCGATTGCGCTCAAATTTGGCACATCGTTAGAAGCCGGTTAGTAGGGTGCAGTGCACAAGTTTCTTGGAGGTACCCCCTCGCAATTTCGTACGTGCAAGGCCCACCCCCTCGCTCGCTCCGTTGGTCGCCCCAAAAGGCGTTTTACTGGCTGTTTTCCTACTCGAAATTTGATTAGGCCCTTCGGTCCAATGACACCATTTCAGAGCCGGAAGGATGAAAGAATTAGTGGGAGAAATTGGTCTGGGCTGTGGGCAGCTACCCCAGTGAGCCACTTGGGCTGAACTCGACCAATTGAACAGGCAGCCCAGCCCACTGGCACTCACTGTACCCGGCAACGGACTCTAGCTCCAGTTGAGTCATTCCCGCATGGGATAGAGTTGCCCGTCCAGCCCGGAGCAGGGGATCGCGGCGTGGAGGAGAAGGATTTGACTGTCCTGAGGATGGAAGCGATGGAACGGTGCCGAATCTGAGAGGGTCCAGGAGGTTTAGATACTTAGTATGTAGGGTATAGATGGGCCTATATGCATTGGTCTGACCCCTGCCACCTCGGCCAACAAAAGCTCCAGCTCTTAACCGACCTGTCATCGCGGAACTGCCGATTTTTGATATCGTGATCAACGTGTGTCGTATAACACCACTGGCCGAAAACGGGCATAATATAATTCGTCTAACCAGCCAAGAGCATGACTTTAAACCAATCCGACCTCGGAGTCAAAATCTGAACAATTTCGAAGACTTCAACAGCTCCGACTATGGCCAAAACTGTCAACTCCGACTGATTCCGGCTCCGACCCCACAATTCTGCAGTCACACTACACTAAATTTTCAGCTTCTAAGAAATATGCTATACCGTTGACAGGACCACAAAACTTTGAGGCGACTTGACTACTTGACTTGGTGACCTGACCTAAGGTTTTCTGGTATCAAGTTTGTTAAACGGGCTGCAAAATTCGTATTTTAGAGCAGTTTTGCCTGATGTATTTTGCCAATTTTCGCGGCGCTTCGCGCCGATTCATGTACAAGCCAGACAGAGAGATTGTAACTATACAACGCCTCCTCCCCCACGCGGGTATGCAATATGCATTACCTATAAGTGATTACGAAGTTCAAACCAGCTGAATGCTGATTGGCTGGCATTTTTCCGTAAGGAAATGGATTCCTCGGCAAGGGAATGACAAAGTGTAATTATGGGAATGACTTCAGTCTTCAAACCTAAAATCGATACCGATATCTTTGGCTAGGGTGATCGTTGAGCCATAAAAGCTCCTGATTTGTTCTCGTCTCAGCTCAAGCTACAAAACTGTTACTTCAGTTCAAAACCCAATGTTAAAAGTGGCATATTTGCTTTAAACTTTGAATGCATCGGACCGAAAAAGCCACGGTAAGAATGCCCACTTTTGGGTTTTCAGTCGGTCAGTCCGTCCCCCCCAGTCAAAAATCCGTGGCGGCGCCCCTGCCTACCTGTATGCCAAGTTTCAGCGAAATCGCCTCAGTAATTACCGAGTTATTGAAATGGGAACAAATTTGGCTCCTCTTCTTTTTGTATTTTGCACGTGCAGTGGGGGTCACTCACATAGATCAACAGTACCCGACCTTTGTTAGAAGGGATGCAGCTACCCTACAAAAATTACCGCGAGACAATCGCCCAAGCGGCCCCGTGCTCCCGGGGCCCCGGACCCGTCCACGGGAAGCCCGGGCGGGCCCTATCCACAAAGGGGGCCCGGGCCCGTTCTCCCAGGGGCCCGGGCCAGTTCTCCCGGGGGCCCGGGCCCGTTCTCCGGGAGGCCCGGGCCCGTTCTCACGGGGGCCGGGGCCCCATCCAACCGGGGATCCGGGCCCCGTCCACCCGGGGCCCGTTCTCCAGGGGGCCCGGACCCATCCACGGAGCCCGGGCCCCATCCACCCAGGCGTATTTGGAATTTCCGACCTCGACGAGCGTCTGTGGTAGAAAACCACTACTTTGGTAGGGGAAACTACTGCTGTCTGCTACAATTTGCACTGCATGTCAAGCTATTGTAGCGACATCTATGCATATACATTTCCGACCTCGACGAAAATCTCGCGGCGCTTCGCGCCGACCCGCCCCGCCCATTCATACTGGAGACCAAAAGAGATTATGAGTTCAGAGTTGTGACAAATACCTAAAGCAACCACCACGTATGATATATACATTAACAGTTAACTATCAGATTGACGGCATGCATGCCAACAATTATACCCTGATAGAAGACCGGAGGCTCTGGTTACCCGTGTAAAAATGAATACTTCAGACGCGTACCGCGTAGGAATTCAGCCCAGTATCGTTGAACAGATAGTGCATCGGCCTGAAAAAGTACGGTAACGATACCCAATGTTGGGTTTTTAGTCGGCCGATCCGTCCCCCCTGTCGAAAATCTGTGGCGACGCCCCTGGCACGTAGGACAAAAGTACGTATCGCAAATGTTCGTACAGTATAAAGTACGCATGGACAAAACTACGTCAAGGACAAAAGTACGCATGGCAAAAGTACGTACAGTATAAAGCACGAATGAGGGGCTCGAGCCAGTTCTCCCGGGGGCCCGGGCCCCATCCAACGGGGGGTCCGGGCCTCGTCCATCCGGGGCCCGCTCTCCCGGGGCTCCGGAC
This sequence comes from Amphibalanus amphitrite, assembly GCF_019059575.1. Taxonomy (NCBI): domain Eukaryota; kingdom Metazoa; phylum Arthropoda; class Thecostraca; order Balanomorpha; family Balanidae; genus Amphibalanus; species Amphibalanus amphitrite. Next base: position 36,767 of record NW_024881904.1, on the reverse strand, counting down.
CCATCCACGGGGGGCCCGGGCCCCATCCACACAGGGGCCCGGGCCAGTTCTCCCGGGGGCCCGGGCCCGTTCTCCCGGGGGCCCGGGCCCCATCCACCCAGGGGGTCCGGGCCCGTTCTCCCAGGGGCCCGAGCCAGTTCTCCCGGGGGCCCGGGCCCCATCCAACCGGGGGTCCGGGCCCCGTCCACCAGAGGCCCGGGGCCCGGACCCATCGACGGGGGGCCCGGGCCCCATCCACCCAGGGGGCCCGGGCCAGTTTTCTCGTCCGGTTAGATTAGGACCTCTCTCCTCCCCCCTCTCTCTCTCTCCTCTCTCTCTCTCTCTCTCTCTCTCTCTCTCTCTCTCTCTCTCTCCCTCTCTCTCTCTCTCTCGAGCGGGCCCCTGACAGAAATTTCGGGGGGGTCAGCTGACCCTCTGACCCCCCCCTGGCTGCGCCACTGAGTCATGACCTTTTCAGGGACCGTTGCAGGCGTGTCGTGTAAATTTTTGTTAGACACTGGGTCGTCTATTAACGTGATAAATAAGTCCCTGCTTGACGTTCTTCCTCGTGTGACCCTATTGAAAACAGCGACAAAGGCAAAGACAGCCTCACAGGAGGAGTTGCCGTTGATTGGTCTTGTAAAAGTGCCGGTAAAGATAGCAGACCAGAGTCACGTTGTCACATTCTATGTCACTGAGCCAATTGATGTCCCATGTCTCCTCGGTCTTGATTTTCTCCGTGTGGTGCCCTGTGTGATTGACCTGTCGGGCCGGCGTCTGTTGTTGACTGAGCAGAACCAGGTGCGATCGATCTCAGCCGAGAAAACGTCTGTGGGACGAGCTGTGGTGGGCAGTGATTTCTCCCTTCCCCCGGCGGCTGAATGTTTCGTGAAGGGATACGCCCACAATTGTGATTATACCGGCCCTGTCCTTGTGGAACCGTGTCTGTCTCTCCCAGGTGTGGAAGTGGTAAGATGTATCGCGACTGTGACCGATTCAACCATTCCGCTCCTGGTTAGGAATGTGACATCAGAAAATGTGACCATTCCCAAACACTGTCCCGTGGCTGATTTGGAGGTGAGCTTTGAGGAGCTCTCACCGGAATCCGAGTCCGAGCCAACTAAAACGGTGGACATTGAATCCAGTGTTGACCTTTCTGAGACTGACCTGACCGATTCACAGCGCAAAGAACTGTTTGCGGTGCTCAAAAAGTACAGTAACATGTTTGACGGTCACGTTGGTCACACTTCTCTCGTGACTCACCAGATTGATACTGGTGACCATCCTCCCATTAGTCAGGCTCCTCGGCGAATTCCTCCTCACTTGAAAGAGCAGGTGCGAGAGCAATTAGACCAGTTGGTTAAAGACGGCGTTTTGGAGGAGTCGGATGGTAGCTGGGCGTCACCAATTTGTCTCGTTAAGAAAAAATCGGATGAAATTCGCATTTGTGCTGATATGCGGAAACTGAATGCATGCACCCGGTTACCCGTATTTCCCATCCCGCGCATTGATGATACTCTGGACGCGCTGGCTGGATCTTCTTTGTATTGTGCACTTGATATGAATGCAGCGTACCATCAGGTAACGATTGACCCAGCTGACCGGGATAAGGCCACAATCACTACACCTCTAGGCAACTATAGGTACAAGCGCATGTGTTTTGGATTGAGTTCAGCCCCTTTCACGTGCTGCCGATTGCTGAACATTGTGCTGGGTGACATGCCATCTGAAGCTTGTCTTCATTACTTTGACGATATCATCTTGCATGGTAAGTCGTTCTCGGAAGTTTTGAAAGCTCTGGATGATGCGCTTTTCCGGCTGCGCGCTGCCGGACTGACGCTCAATCTGGCGAAGTGTCAATTTTTCAGGAAGGAGGTGAAGTTCCTCGGACATGTGATCTCGGGTCAGGGTATGGCGACTGACCCAGAAAAGGTGAGCAAGGTGACGGACTGGCCACAGCCGCGGACGGCCAAGGAGCTGTCCAGTTTCCTGGGACTGTGCTCGTATTTTCGGAAGTACGTGCAGAACTTTGCATCCATTGCAGCTCCATTGTTTCGTCTCACGAACAAAGATGTCCCGTTTCAGTGGTCGACGGCAGCTGAGGAAGCCTTTGTAAGCTTGAAGAAAGCTCTGACGGAGGCCCCAGTGATCAGCTTTCCCAGGTTCGGTGACGGAGCTGGGAAGTTCTGTCTGGACTGTGACGCGAGCGACCTGGGAATCGGCGCTGTCCTTTTACAGGAGCAGGATGGTGTCGAACGAGTGATAGCCTACGGTAGTCATCAGTTGTCGAAGTCTCAGAAAAATTACAGTACTACGAAGAAGGAGCTTTTAGCGTGTGTCGTTTTTGTTCAGGAATTCTCTCATTACTTGAAGGGCCGAGAGTTTACGCTGCGCACGGACCACAGCAGTCTTCAGTGGCTTTAAAACTTCAGAAATCCCTCGGGTATGCTGGCCCGGTGGCTGGAGATTCTCGGTAATTTCCAATTTCAGATCGTGTATCGTCCTGGTGCGCAGAACTCAGCAGCCGACGGCCTCAGCAGGCGGCCGCCGAAGGTTGAAGATGTGGGCTGTCAGACGGAGAGCTGCCAGCACATTTCTGCGTTCAATTGGCCAATGGCCCCTCAGTTTCATTCAGAGTGAGCAGGGTAAGGATGAGGTGCTGGCCGAGCTGGCACGGTTACTTGCGACCGGCTGGTGCCCCTCTCGCCACAGCGTCTCGAGCGCTGTGAGGCCGTGGCTGAGACACTGGTCACGGCTACGCCTCCTCGACGGCGTCATTTTCAAAGTGTACCGCAGCCGTCCGCAGGCTCCTGAGGCGCTGCAAGTGGTAATTCCGTCCGAGCTTGTGGCAGGTGTGCTCACTTCTCTGCATGCAGGCCCGTGTGGAGGACACTTCGGTCATGAGAAGTTGTTTAAGCAGGCTCAGAGACGATTCTTTTGGCTGGGGATGTGTTCAGATGTGGAGAAGTTCTGTCAGCAATGCGACCGCTGTGCCGGCCGCAGCTCCCCCAACCCGCCACCCCGAGCGTCTATGGGCGAGTTGTACGCAACTGAGCCCTAGGAGGTGGTGTCCATTGACTTTTTGACCGACCTTCCCACTACAGCGCGTGGCAACAGACACCTGCTGGTGGTCTGTGATCACTTCACCCGCTGGGTGGAGGTGTTCCCGCTTCCTGACATGCTGGCTGTGACGGTCGCGGAGACTCTGGCGTCACAAGTGTTTTCCCGCTTTGGGTGTCCCAAGCGTCTTCACTCTGACTGTGCCGCTAATTTCAGAAGCCAGGTGATGTCGGAGCTGCAGCTGTGCCGAATCATGGGCATACAGAAAACGAGCACCACTGCTTTCCATCCACAGGGAAACAGCCGCTGCGAGCGGGTCAATCGGACCATCCTAGGGATGCTGGCGAAGTACCTGACGGATAATCACAGCGAGTGGGACCGCCACCTGCCGCTGCTGATGCTCGGTTACCGTGCCCAGATTCACAGGTCGTTGGGGTATAGTCCCTTCTTTTTGATGTTCGGCCGGGAGCCGAACCTGCCCATTGACGCTGAGATAGACTCCCCTACCACGGCCCGTGCTCGGTCCGCCGCGGAGTATGTAGACGAGCTGTGTAGCGGTCTCCGTAGCGCGTACCGAGAGGCCCTCAGCGTGTCTGATAGGAGGCACACTCAGAACAAGCGTTTGTATGAACGGAAAATGAATGAATTTCATTACAGTGTGGGTGATCGGGCCATGCTGTTTCGTGGTGTTGCCAAGCGTGGTGAATATCACAAGTTCATGAGGCCCTGGAAACCCGTGGTAATTGTCGCCAAGCGAGGGGATCTTAACTATCGTGTCAGACTGGAGGACGGGAAAATGTTGTGTGTGCACCACAATAGGTTAAAGCCATGTACCGTGCCCTCTGGTAACACGACAGAGCCAGATCCAGCCGCCAGTGGCGCGGCAGACCGGGTAAGTGGCCGCTCAGACTCAGCTGAGCAGGCCGGTCAGTCGGCGAGTGTGACAGAGACGGAGACCGCTGGGTCACCGCCTGTCGCGGGGACGAGTCTCTGTGCTGTCCCAGGGAGCGCAACTGAAGTGCCGACGCGCTCTGCAGCTGAGCCTCCAGCTGAGGCTGCCGTTTCACAGGGTGCAGAGCAGTCGGTTGGTCTCCGTGTGACCTTCCGGCCGATACCGCTGCCTCGCAGTGCGGTACCCCCGGTGGCTCCGAGACGCTCTAAGCGTGAGCGTCGGCCCCCTGACCGATATGTAGCCGTAATGTAAGACACCTGATCGCAACACTGCCCAGCCGCAGCTGCCTTTAGCGCGCTTTATCTTGAGCTTTGACTGGCCAGCAGAGCCCAGATGGACGCGATCTGAACGCGTCGAGCGACTAGCGCGTGGCGTCGTAAGTGGCGGAACGTACGGCAGTGGGTCTCATCTTATCCTTACCGGCTGATGTGTGTCCTGTCTCGTGCCCCGATGACCCGAGCTGACCTTTTATGTCGTTTGTATATATCGCGTTGTGGGCGTCACTCGTTGTGACGCATTTTTATTCTGGTTCCCAGGGGACGCGCGCTGGAGCCTGCGGGCCTCATGCGGCTGGCGCCTCTTTGTAAGCGGGGAGGAGTGTAGGAGGGCTCCTTCTCCTGTGCCGCCGCCTATTGCTCGGGCGGCTATATGTTGGCAATGAATGAACTGCCGCCAATGAATGGACTGCCGCTCCGAGACCGACTGAGTCAGAGTCGGAAGTGGAACTCTGCCGCTGCGAGCGCCCGCGGCTACAGCTCACGCGCCGTGGGCTATTTGCCGTGCTCTGCGGCGACGGCTGTGGCAGTGATGGCGGCTGCTGATTGGCTGGCGCTGCGACGCCAGGGCAGCCGCCGATTGGGTTTTCTCCTGGAACCTTCTCGGACGAAAGGTCGTCTGAAGGTCATTGTCATTGACGGGGGGATTCGGTCTGGAGCGGGGGGCTACGCTTGGAAATGGGGACTTGAACTGAACTTGGACTTTGGTTTCGAACTGGTCTTGCTTGCCAATACAATGTGACTAATGTTTTGCATAAAGTCTATCACGGCCATGTCTACATATGTATTCATCTAAAATCCGTCCACATGATGGCTTTTCGGGATTTGCGTCAATACAAGATAGCACACTCATCGAACGACATAATAAAACGAGACATAAGAGCAGACACTCGCCATATTCATAAAAGGTGAAAATTCATAAAAGGTGAAAATTCATAAAAGGTGAATTCATAAAAGGTGAAGGTTTAAAATGTAAGGCTAAAAGCGAAGACTTCGCATATTGTGTTGCATGAAATTTAAACACAAAATGAATGCACTGTGTGACTAGTAGCAGCGACAGCTCTATGGCACTTTCTATCGAATAGCGCGTTTGAACTCTCGGGCAGGTCTGATGTTGGTGACAGTTGGTGACAACATGTTCCACGTTGCCGCGGCACGATATCGAAATCCGCGCTGGGTGCCGACCAGCCGGCACCGCGGCAGCTCAAGGCGGCCCGCCTCGGTGGAACGGGTGGAGCGGTGGGAGACAGCCGATCGGGCCACGAACATAGATCGGACTGCTGGTGGTCCGAGCTCCTGGATCAGGAGCTTGTGAAGGTTGATGGCGTCCTTCATCTCGACCAACCGCTCCACCCGCTCCCATCCCAGAGCCCGGAGCGTCGGGCCAATCCTGTCTGTACGCCGTGCCCCCGTTACCACCCGCGCAGCGAAGTTGATAGTTTTTTTTTTATCCTGAAAAGTTGATTTTTGCTGGCTCCACCCCAAACCGAAAGACAGTAGGTGATGTATGGGAAGACGTGAATGCTGATAAGTTTTTGTAGTACGTCTTGGGAGAAGTGGTGCCGAAAACGGTAGAAGGAGATGAGAAGACAGTTACATTTCTGAACAACGTGGCCAACATGTTTCTCCCAAGACAGGACTGGGTCGAGGACGACTCCCAGCATGCGGAGGGAGCCAGAGGGTGTCACTGAGACGTCGTCAATGACTATGTTGAAGTCCTCCGTTTTCTGAATGTTTTGACGAGAGCTAATCATGATAAATTCGGTTTTTTGAGGGTTCATTTTGAGTGAGTTTGAACGGTACCAATTTTGCATGATCGAAAGAGTGTTTTCAAGCCGTGCTTTAAGAGCGATTAAATTTTGAGGTTCAGGCTTAGCCCGGTCCAGCAAGTGAATGTCGTCGGCGTAGATGACGGGTTCGACGTCAAGGTGAGACGGTAGGTCGTTGCAGAAGAGACTGAACAGGATCGGCCCGATTATGGATCCCTGTGGCACGCCGTGGGAGACTGCAACCGGGGTGGCGCTACCACCCCGGACCACCTGGCTACGGCCGCCCAGGTAGCTGGCAAACCACGAGGGATCCACTCCATACCACCCCAGTTTGCACAGGAGGGCACCGTGGTCGACGCTGTCGAACGCCTTGCTCAAGTCAGCAGCGATGAGAGCTGAGACGAAGCCTGAGTCGATGTTTTGAGCAATGCAGTCGACAGCATCGAGCACGGCGTCCTCGGTGGAGTGGCAGCGGCGGTATGCGTACTGTCGTTTGTGGAGAAGATTTGTGCGTGAAATGTAGACAGAAAGCTGATTGGAGACAACTTTCTCCACGATTTTTGACAAGTGTGACAGTAGAGTGATAGGCCGAAAGTTAGAAGCAGTCACCGGCCTGTTTATAGATAGGAACGACAGTACCCAACCGCCACGACTCTGGGAACCGAGACGTCACGAGTGATTTGTTGACAGTCCGTAGGAGGTACGGCGCCACAGCTGACATACAGCGCCTAATCACCAAAGGTCAGTGACCTGACATCTGTGACCTGACCTGGTATGAGTGACCTCAAATAGCAAAATATGTGTTTGAAGAACATTTCCCCATCGATGATTTTCAATGAAATGCATTTTACTCGATTTTCAACGCTTTTCTTAACCCTCGCCGGCCGAGGGGGGGGGGAGGGTGCCGCCCCCCATAGGGTTTTTTTCGCGATAGCTCCGAACACGCTGGCGATAGAGAGCTGAAACTTGGCATACCTGACCTTTGATCCAAGCGGGATCTTTTGACACCAACCGCATTTTTGGATCAGGTCAGGTCACTGACCTATGACGTCATAAGTGAACCTCTGCACGGTCTTCAGATGTCGCAACTTCGCAACGCCCTCACTGCCAGAGGAGATGTCACAGGGAAATGAAACTTGCAGGATCTAGTATCCATTATGAGTCCCACAACTTTTATATCTCGGATTTTTCCTAAAGGTCATATGAGGTCAGGTCATTTTCGTGACCTCACCATTATAAGTCAATGGGGAAAAAATCAAACTGCTATTCTGGCGCCGGGAACGATCTCCAACTATCTCAAGCACACAGAATTGTGATTTGATGCACTCCTTGCAAGGTTAGATGCGTCACTTTTGCAATGTTGACCTTGCGTGACGTCAGTTATGACGTCATCAAGGTCATATTAGTTTTTCGTCAATAACTCTTGATCAAATTGAGCTAGCGAGTCGGGAAAGCCACCAATGGACTCAGGAAGACCTGCCGAATCAAATGATATGCGACATGACCCCTTTCGACCAACTTCGTGACCTGGGGGTGCTGACCTGACCTTGACCTGAGGTCAACACCCCAAATTGACCTGACCCGGACAAAAAGTATATCATTCGACGCGCCTGAGCGAGACGAACACGATGCTGCCAAAATCGGCGCTCTGCGGCCGTTTTTTGCGAAGTTATTCACCAAAAACTGAACCGTACCTTGGGGCACTTGACCTGACCTCAGAGGTCACCGGTTGACCTAGGACCTTAAAATCGGGTACCAATCTCTGCGTCTCGTAACGGCGCACACGCTCGTTTTTTCCGCGACGCGCTAGCTCCACCAGGGGCGAAACGGCGAGGGGGGGGGGTCGTACCCGCACCCCCTCGGCCGGCGCGTATGTAGAAAACCAATAGGTCCGGCGAGGGTTAAAATGCCTATAAACGGTGAAAATTGGACCTTTGACCTGACCTGTGACGTCATCGGTTTGACCTAGGTCAATAAAATTGGGTCACAAGGTAGTTCCCTGATAGGGCTATCCAACACCGTTTGCCACTTCTTGCTAGGTTGCGTGGTTCTCGAGATCTTAGGGGGGCCAAAATGGCCCCCCTCCCCCAACAGTGCGCGTTGCTCGGCAGAGCCCAACGGGGCGCAGGTTAACCCTCGCCCGCACATGGGGGGGGGGGGGGGGTTGCCACCCCCCCCCCCCAGGTAGTCTTTCTGCTCTGCACTCAACATTTTTAGAGCTAGAAGGCTGATTTTTCGTATAGCTGCTCCTCTATGCTTTCTTGATGTCCACTGAAAATTTCAAGTTTCTGTGATTTTTGGTTTCGGAGATATGACCTTGTTTTTCAGGTCATGTCATGACCCAAATGGCCAATTCTCAACATCTTGCGTTTGCCATGGGCCTTGTGAGCTTTTGACACCCTGATTTCGGCTTTTTTTTTGCCAGTCTTACCTCCCACCTATCATGGAACATGTTGTTCGACGATTTACAGGGGTCAAGGTCAGGGTCAAGGTCAACCTAGGTCATCTAAGATAATTGCGTTTTAGGCAAGCTGAATTTACTTTTTGTGAAGTTTTTTTACTGCATTTTTGGTAAAAGCTTCTCAGATCATGATTTCATGTAATATGGACCCAAAAACATTCGGTGCACACATCAGTATACACACAGACACACACAGACATACAAACACATATGATTGACCTTGACCTAACTTGACCTGAAATGACCTCAGCAGCAAAAATCTGGTCAGGTAGTGTGACACAGAGGTTCTAGCTGGCTTGGCATCAGAAAACAGCATCGTCATTGGTATTTGATAAGCAGCCCACTTGATATCCAACGGTGACCCAAAACAGCAACATTTTTTAGTTTGACCTGACCTGGAAGGTCAATGACTGACCTGAGAAGGTAAAACTGGGTATCATTGGATTCGTCTCTTCCCAAAGAATCTTTTTGGTCTTTACCGCTAAGCTCTATCTCCAACAGGAACGAAATGGCGCGGGGGGGGGGGGTTGGCAACCCCCCCCCCCATGTGCATTCTAGGATGGGAAAATGGCATGTGCGGGCGAGGGTTAAGAACATGCAATAAGTCAAAGACAACACAACTAGAGCCAACACGTTCATCTGCCATGTTTTTTCTTAACCGATCACGAGTAGCATGTAAGTTTGGATCACAGACGATGTCTATATGCTTTTAGGCCTGGTCGGGTCAGGCCAGGTCAGGTCAACCAGTAGGGGTTCTGCCGGTTATTCGTAGTAGGTGTCAACCGCCTCTGACAGCTTCGAAACATGTTACAAAGGCACTAAAACTACTTCGTAAATGTTGAAATGGTGGCTTAACTCGAATTCAGCTCCAAAAACTAGCCTAGAAACATGTAAAACTCTAAAAAGTGAACCGAGGCCCAGAGTTGTGCTCAACTCATGAGTCGAGTCAGAAATTTGACTCAGCTTTGACTCAAAACAAATGAGTCGGGTTTGGGTCGGTCAGATAAAATGTTGAGCTGTTGAGTTGAGTCAGAGTTGAGTCGTACACAAATATTAAACCTCGCCCTGGCAGGGCATTTTTCATAACACGGCCTGGCAGGGGGGAAGGTCGATGCGACCCCTCTCCCTCGCGATTGGCTCCTATGACAACTAGAAACATTAAAATTGGTATATATGTGGGCCTCCTGGAGTTCTCACCCCTGTGCAACTTTGGTTCCTCTAGGTCAATATTAACCCTCGCCGGACCTATTGGTTTTCTACATACGCGCCGGCCGAGGGGGGGGGGGGGGCGGGTACGACCCCCCCCTCGCCGTTTCGCCCCTGGTGGAGCTAGCGCGTCGCGGAAAAAACGAGCGTGTGCGCCGTTACGAGACGCAGAGATTGGTACCCGATTTTAAGGTCCTAGGTCAACCGGTGACCTCTGAGGTCAGGTCAAGTGCCCCAGGGTACGGTTCAGTTTTTGGTGAATAACTTCGCAAAAAACGGCCGCAGAGCGCCGATTTTGGCAGCATCGTGTTCGCCTCGCTCAGGCGCGTCGAATGATATACTTTTTGTCCGGGTCAGGTCAACTTGGGGTGTTGACCTCAGGTCAAGGTCAGGTCAGCACCCCCAGGTCACGAAGTTGGTCGAAAGAGGTCATGTCGCATATCATTCGATTCGGCAGACCTTCCTGAGTCCATTGGTGGCTTTCCCGACTCGCTAGCTCACTTTGATCAAGAGTTATTGACGAAACACTAATGTGACCTTGATGACGTCATAAATGACGTCACGCAAGGTCAACATTGCAAAAGTGACGCATCTAACCTTGCAAGGAGTGCATCAAATCACGATTCTGTGTGCTTGAGATAGTTGGAGATCGTTCCCGGCGCCAGAATAGCAGTTTGAATTTTTCCCCATTGACTTATAATGGTGAGGTCACGAAAATGACCTGACCTCATATGACCTTTAGGAAAAATCCGAGATATACAAGTTGTGGGACTCATAATGGATACTAGATCCTGCAAGTTTCATTTCCCTGTGACATCTCCTCTGGCAGTGAGGGCGTTGCGAAGTTGCGACATCTGAAGACCGTGCAGAGGTTCACTTATGACGTCATAGGTCAGTGACCTGACCTGACCCAAAAATGCAGTTGGTGTCAAAAGATGCGGCTTGGATCAAAGGTCAGGTATGCCAAGTTTCAGCTCTCTATCGCCAGCGTGTTCGGAGCTATCGCGAAAAAACCCTATGGGGGGGGCGGCACCCGCCCCCCCCCCCTCGGCCGGCGAGGGTTAACCATCGCCCTGGCAGGGGGGGGGTCGAGGCGACCCCCCTTAAGGTTTTTCGAAGATAGCGTAAAAACGGCGGCGCGCATCGCCACCAAATTTGGCACAGTCTATGGGGCAACATTTTTACATATGACCCGAAAATTTCAGGTCCGGGTGACCTTGGGTCAGGTCACCAGGTCAGAAAAACCGGTACAAGGTCATGGTCAAATTTCAATTTTCTTTTTGCACCTGTCCAACTCACAGTTTTTGATTGATTTCCTTCAAACTTTCAGGATGTGCTAAGTTCACCGAGTTGTATAACATATAGTTCGGGTTTTTTTAGGTCACTGACCTGAGGTCAGTTAGAGGTCATTACGTCGTAATGTTAAGCCTATGGGAAAATACTAAATTCGGAAAATACTGGAGATATCCGCTTCGTTCTATCCCTTTTGTGCTTTGAAACCACAGTACTTCAGCAGGTCACTTGGTGCTTCTTTGTTTGGTGTACTTATCCATGGGTCAGGTCAAATGAGGTCAACTGAGGTCAAATGACGTTTTTGCCAATAACTTGGCACATAATGACGCTAGAGCTTAAAAAATGGTATCATTGTGTTCCTGGTGATCAGCCGAATCGAATGGTATGCGATATGATGCAAGTTGGTTAACTTGAACTTAATTTATTAATTTAAGTTTACTTAAAATTTAAGAAAAACTTTAAGTACACTTAACCCGCGCCGTGCTGGGGGGGGCGTTTTTACGCCCCCCCCCCCTCAGGTTTTTCGCGAATATCTCAAAAACGGCGGCGCGCAGCGCCGCCGTTTTTGGTACACGTGTTCCTACATCATTTCCGCACATGTTGTGAAAATTTCAGACCTAGGCCGTTCAAGGTCAGGTCACCAGGTCACGTCAAGTGACCTTACCTCAGAAAAAGTTCAAAGGCTCGCTATAGCTACACCGACTGAACGATCACTTTGAAACTTTCAGCGATTGATATGAGTAACAGTATGTATAAAATGTATATCTCGGATTTTTGATATCTGTGACCTAAGGTCAGGTCAATTTTGCGACCTCTCCATTATAAGTCAATGGGAGAAAATTGAAATGCGCCTCTTTTGGACGAATATCGTTCAAAACGCTCTCAAACATCGGTTCATAGGTAAACATGACACACTGAATAGGAAAAATGCACCTGTGACCCCTCTGTGTGCCCCTGAGGTCATCTCAGGTCATGAACGGTCGCCAGCAGTTTTTTTGGCTATAACTTTTGATAGAGACGTGCTAGAGCGGTGAAAACACGTCAGATGTGTTCAGCTCGACGATACGGATCGACTGATATGCAACATGACCCTTTTCGGTCAGGTCATGACCTTGACCTGAGGTCAAATTTTCAAAATGACCTTTCAAGGTCAACAAATAGTTCATTCGACGCGTCTCGACGAGAGGAACACGATGCTGGCAAAAGTAATGTCATGGCGCTTATGAGTCAAAAGTTATTGACGAAAAAACGTTTTTCGTAAAAACGGCTATTTTTTAAGTTTTTGCCCTCTGGAGGCTAAACCGTTGACCTGAGGTCAAATCTGAGAACATTACTCAGAAAGGTCTGTAAAAGGGCTATCGAATGCGCTTTTCCGCGGCGCTGTAGCTCTATCGGTTCCCGAGATAGCCGTTGGCAGTTTCCAAAATGTTGAAATAGTCAACATTTTACCTTTGGTGACCTCTGGTGACCTGACCTTTGACCTGACCCAAAAAAATGACCGAAGTGTTTTCGTCCTTATTTTTGACGCTCTTTCGATTGCCGCTTACCGCGTGTCGCTACGTGGCCCAGGAGCCGAGTTAGACGGGGGGGGGGCGTGAAAACGCCCCCCCCCCCAGCACTCGGCGGAAAGTTCAGGCCACCAGCACGGCGCGGGTTAAGCAAGCTAAAAAGTATATCATTCGACGGGCCTTGACGTGCTGAGTTCACTGGTGCTTTTACTTTTGCTCTATCTTAATTAGATTAAAAGTTATAAGCGAAAACCTTTTGACCTGTTTTTAGCGAAATTTTTACATTTATACCCCCAAAAACCCCCCTAAATACTGACCTAGAGCAACCAAATTTGCACAGGGGCGAGAACTCCAGGGGGCCCACCTACCTACCAAATTTGGTGTTTCTAGGTGCCATAGGAGCCAATCGCGAGGGGGGGTCGCATCGACCCCCCCCCCCCTGCCAGACGGTGTTATGAAAAATGCCCTGCCAGGGCGAGGGTTAATCCGCGCCCTGCTGGGGGGGGGGGGTGTTTGAACACCCCCCCTTGTGTTTTTTCGGGAATATCTCAAAAACGGCGGCGCGGAGCGCCGCCGTTTTTGGTACACCTTATCATACATCAATTCTACACATGTTGTGAAAATTTCAGACCAAGGTCATTCAAGGTCAGGTCACCAGGTCACTTGAAGTGACCTCACCTCATAAAAAGTTTCAATGTCTGTCATAGCTACACCGAGTGACCGATCGCTTTGAAACTTTCAGCGATTGCTAAGAGCAATAGCATGTACAAAATGTATATCTCAGAATTTTGATATCGATGACCTAAGGTCAGGTCATTTTTGCGACCTCCCCATTATAAGTCAATGGGAGAAAATTGAAATGCGCCTCTTTTGGATGAAAGACATTATAAACACTCTCAAACACCGAATTACAAGTGGTTTAGACATACTGAACATGAAAATGGTGTCCGTGACCCTTGTTTATGCCCTGAGGTCATCTTAGGTCACGAATGGTATCTAACAGTTTTTCGCAAATAACTTTTGATAGAGGCATGCTAGAGCGATGAAAACGCCTTAGATGTGTTCAGCTCGACGATACGGATCGACTGATATGCAACATGACCCTTTCCGGTCAGGTCATGACCTTGACCTGAGGTCAAATTTTCAAGTTGACCTTTCAAGGTCAAGTTATAGTTCATTCGATGCGTCTTGACAAGAGGAACACGATGCCGGTAAAAGTAAGCTCGTACAGGGCTTGGGTCAAAAGTTATTGCAGAAAAACTGTTTCCGAAAAAATCGGCTATTTTTGCAGTTTTTGCCCCCTGCAGGCAAAACCGTTGACGTTAGGTCAAATCTGAGAGAATTACTCAGAAAGGGCGTTAATAGGGCTATCGAATGCGCTTTTCCGCGGCGCTGTAGCTCTATTGGTTCCCGAGTTATGCGTTGGCTTCTCGGAAATTTTCGCCATTCGACCTGGAAATCGGCGAAATTTTGCCTTCAATGACCTCTGGTGACCTGACCTTTGACCTGACCAAAAAATTGACCGAAGTGATTTCGTCATTATTTTTGACGCTCTTTCGAACGCCGCCTTCCGCGTATCGCTACGTGGCCCAGGAGCCGAGTTACAAGGGGGGGTGTTCAAACACCCCCCCCCAGCAGGGCGTGGAAATCCAGGACCCCCAGCCGGGCGCGGGTTAACCCGCGCCCCAGTGGCGGTTTCAGCCAACTTCGCCCTAGTGTGTGGGGGGGGGGGCATATGTTACCACCCACCTCTAACTCAAAAACTAAGAGGGCTAGAAAGACGCGGTAAAAAGCAGTCGATAGCTCTCAATAAGTACGTTTGAAAGTATTTGGTCACTTTTCATCTTAGAGCAATATTGGGGTCACCAGAGGTCATCAAAGTCAAAATTTGCCAATTGTCATTATATTTTTTCAGAAAACATGCCGCTATCTCAGGAACTATGGTAGCTAGAAAAACGTATGAAAAGCAATTGATAGCCTTTAAACTCTTCTTTTGAAAAGGTCATATCAATATTGACCTCAGGTCAACGGTTTAGCCTCCAGAGGGCAAAAACTCCAAAAATAGCTGTTTTTATGAAAAGTGTTTTTCGACAATAACTTTCGACTACAAAAAGCCACGACATTTCTATTGCCAGAATCGTGTTCCCCTCGCCGAGACGCGTCGAATAAACTATAATTTGACCTTGAAAGGTCAACTTGAAAATTTGACCTCAGGTCAAGGTCATGACCTGACCGGAAAAGGTCATGTTGCATATCAGTCGATGCGTCTCAACGAGACAAACACAATGAAACCATCCCCAGCGTTCTATCTCTTTCCAATCGCGAGTTATTGGCAAAAAACTGTTTGTAGCCTCAAATGACCTTGGATGACCTTTCTAGAGGCTATCAGCAAAAATGACACCTTGGTCATCACGAGTGGACTAAATCATTGTGATTCTGAAATATTTGGACTGTTCCTATGCGTACATACGGATCTAGAGGCATTTTCATTTTTCTCCTTTGACTTGTAATGGAAAGGTCACGCCACTGACCTGACCTTAGGTCACGGATATAAAAATCCGAGATATGCAAATTGTAGGTGCCCATAACAGCATGCAATCCACGAAGTTTAAAACCTTTCTGACAAACACTG
Source organism: Amphibalanus amphitrite (assembly GCF_019059575.1). Lineage (NCBI taxonomy): Eukaryota > Metazoa > Arthropoda > Thecostraca > Balanomorpha > Balanidae > Amphibalanus > Amphibalanus amphitrite. The sequence continues at coordinate 21,632 of NW_024881904.1, read as the reverse complement.
CAGGCTGGACATGATTGCAAACTTTTTTAGGCTTGGTCAGTTAACTTGACCTGGTGACCTGACCTGACATGACCTGGGGTCAAAAATTTCACACATTGTCCAAAATTTATGTACCAAAAGCTACCCCAAGCGGCGCGGCGCTACGCGACGCGGTTTTTTATTCACCCGCGAAAAAAGCGACAGGGTGGTAACATATGCCCCCCCCCCCCCACTGGGGCGAAGGTTAAGGGGTGGGGGAGGTTTGGGGGTATAAATGTAAAAATTCTGCCAAAAATGGGTCAAAGGTTTTTTCGCTTATAACTGTTGAACTAATTAACCCGCCCCCGTAGGGGGGGGGGGAAGCCGAAACGGCCCGCGCCCTGTCCTTTTCCGTCGATATCTCCTATACGGCTGGAGATATTTTTTTCGCTTATAACTTTTGATCTAATTAACCCCCCCCCCCTCCCTGCAGGGGGCAAAAACTGCAAAAATAGCCGATTTTTTCGTAAACAGTTTTTCTGCAATAATTTTTGACCCAAGCCTTGTACGAGCTTACTTTTACCGGCATCATATTACTCAAGGTCAGGTCAAGGTCATGACCTGACCGGAAAAGGTCATGTTGCATATCAGTCGATCCGTATCGTCGAGCGGAACACATCTAAGGCGTTTTCACCGCTCTAGCATGCCTTTATTAAAAATTATTTGCGAAAAACTGTTAGACACCATTCGTGACCTGAGATGACCCCAGGGGCATGAATAGGGGTCACGGACACCATTTTCATGTTCAGTGTGTTTAAACTACTTGTAATTCAGTGTTTGGGAGTGTTTATAATGTCTTTCGTCCAAAAGAGGCGCATTTCAATTTTCTCCCATTGACTTATAATGGGGAGGTCGCAAAATTGACCTGACCTTAGGTCAACGATATCGAAATTCTGAGATATACATTTTATAGATACTGCTACCCTTATCAGTCGCTGAAAGTTTCAAAGCGATCGGTCACTCGGTGTAGCAATGGCAGACATTGAAACTTTTTATGAGGTGAGGTCACTTCAAGTGACCTGGTGACCTGACCTTGAATGACCTTGGTCTGAAATTTTCACAACATGTGTAGAATTGATGTATGATAAGGTGTACCAAAAACGGCGGCGCTCCACGCTGATATTCGCGAAAAACCACAAGGGGGTGGGGGTGTTCAAACATCCCCCAGCAGGGCGCGGGTTAATTGGGTTGTATGACAAATCAGCGAAACCTAGTTTTTATACTCGTATTTTGCAGCGTCTAGTAAATTATGCATGAACATGACGTCACATTTTAGACTGACGCCCCTGTCGCGAGCTGACAATGGCGCCCCTCTCAAGGGAAAAAGTCGCCCCCTCGAGCACCATGCCCCCCCCCACTTTCGCTGATTTCTGGATACGCCACTGTACCCCATGTACCCCACGGTGGCGCCGCCCATGCCCGCCGTATGCGGGTCAGCAGTGGGCATTTAGCGCCTGAGCGATACTCGGGCGCCACCTGCCCGCATACGGAGAGGACTTATTTTGTAGACCTCCTGTACACTCAAGCGCCAGTGAAGGCCCTCAGCACTCAGCAGCCCGCATGGCCCCCACAACGAACTGTGGGTGTGCAAAAATAGATGTCTGCACACCCTCGGGATTTTCAGGGTGTACAATTGCACACCCCACCCCCCGGAAACCGCGGTCCCTGATAGCAACTCGCGAAAGTCCCACAATATCACACACAAACAACGTTGTTTGTGTGTGATCTGATCGGATCATCGGATCGAATAGGATAGGGACAACTAGCGAATCTTATCAGTTTGTCCATTTACAGTCTCCGCTGTCCATTTGCATATACCGACAATACATATGTGTGATCCCTGGTATCTCACCTCTGACAGTAAGGCGCTCGAGGCCTTTCGGCAGCTGCCCCCTCAGTCGCGGGATGTCAACGATGGTGACTGACAGCCGCTCCTTAGTCTTCCGTGAGCACCGCAGCTCCTTCAGCTCGCTGAAACCGACTTCAGCCGGAAGGATGATCGTGTTTTGGCCCACCCTGGCGCTACCACAACCTGGAATATTGGTCGGTAGTCACTGTAATGTGACAGGAACACTCAGACACTAGCTCAGTGCAACTGCAGAGTATGGGGGGTAACCAGGCCCATGTCTCTCCATTATTGATGACATCCTAACCCGCGACCGCCTGGAGGGGGGGTCGGATCCGACCCCCTCCGTTTTTCACGAATAACTCACGAACCGCTTACGCTATCAACTTGAAACTTCGTATACCTTCTCCTTCATCAATTTGACGGCTTTTGTCAAATTGTTATGCAAATTTTTTCAAAAACTTTTTTAGATTTATCGATTTTATTGATGTAACTACATGTTTTTTTCGTCAAAAATGGCAAAAAAAAATCGCTAAAACCGAGGGTTTAAGCAAATTGCAAATTAAAGACACGAAAAGACGCAGCTCAATAAGTTCTTTAACCCGCGCCCCGTTGAGGTCTGGCAGGTTCCACGTCCTGTTGGTGGGGGGGGGGGGTGCCAAAGGGCCCCCCCCCCCGCGTATCTCCGGAACCAATAGCCGTATCGGAAAAATTCAAACGGCAATCGAAAGAACTCATCGAGATGCACCGGAAAGGATATCGATGACCTTGATATTTAACCTGTGACGTCACAGGGAGGCAGGGGCGGCGCCACGGATTTTTGCCAGCTGGGTCGCAAGCCGAAGTAGAGGGTCTCTTTATAAGAGGGCCTCCTCTTCGCCTCTGGGGCCTCCTTTAAAGTGAACATTGTGGTCATTGGACATTGGTCAGAAAACAGTAGGGGAGACCTGGCCGGTATGGGCCCCCTGGAGATGTGGGCCATGGCAGTTTTGAAGAAGTGTTGCGTGTTTTTACACGTTTGACCACGTAAATTGATAGCAGCCATTCCGTTATACAACCCACGTGAATTCTAAAATCTTCCTCAGTCTCCTTTGGCAATAAGCGATTTTAAAGCGTTTTTGTCCTCTCCGAGTAAAATACGGTGCATACATAAAATTTGTGATTAATGTGAACGAGGCTCGTTTTATCATGTCACAATATCGCTAACATAGAGTTTAAAGCATGCAAATTACGACTGGGTAGACTATTTGAAGCTTTCTTGGAAGATTATGAGCTGAGATGCTACCCGCATACCCGCATTCTGGCGTCCTAACCCGCGCCCTGGTGGGGGGTTATTTTTGCCCCCCCCCCCCTCCAGACTTTTCGATATATTTCCAGAACCGCTGCGATGATCGTCACCAAACTTTCAGACCCTCTCGGACATCAATTTTACACATTGTGACCAAAAAAGTTGCAAAGGCTATGATAGGTTGGCCGGAAATGACGTCAGAGTGACGTCATATTCTGCCGTTTTCGACCCAAAAAAAGGTTTCGCGGGAAGAGCTGTCGGGCCTATAGCTTTGCAAATACAGAAAAACAATAAGAACATAAAAGCTGTAGAATTGACAGGGCTACAAAACTGCTATCTCGGATTTTTGAAATTTTTGGATTTTGACCCCCCAAAATAAAAAAAAATATATTTTTGAATATAATAGCCAAAAAATCCAAAAAATGGAATTTTGCAAAAACCGGAACATATGTGATAGTCCTTATCGCTTTCTATCCACATACCTACCAAATTTGAGATTGATACCTCTTTTTTTGGCGAAGTTATAGCGAAAAAACTGTTCAAAATTGATGACGTCAAATTTTCAAACTCAATTTTTAGCAATTCTATACCCCGTAGCGCAAAACAAAGATCGTCATTAGACTCCCCGTGACGAGCTGCATCGAATCAATACCCATTTTATGCAAAACTATCAACTTTAAAATTTGACCTTTCTTGACATGAACTTGACCTGAACATCACCAAAAAGTGACCTAAGCCGTACCTGATAGTCTTATAACCCGACCATTGAGTTGGAAATGGAAAATTGGCCATAAAACATGCATCGCACAACCTTAGTACCTAAAGTTAGGTTCATGTGACCTGACCTGTGACCCTTGGTGACCTGACCTGTGACCTGACCTGGTATTGTCAGTGACCTCTTATAGCAACATATGTACTAGGCAACTATCGCCCTATCGCTGATTCTCGACAAAACGCGTTTTCTTCGGTGTTATAGCGCATTCCCTAGATGACCCGTGAACGGTGAAACATATCATCTTTGACGTGACCTGTGACGTCATCGGTGACCCCGAGGTCAATGAAACTTGGTTTTCCTCGACAAATTTGACAGGGCTTTCGAACGCCGTTTGAATTTTGCGGATCCGTCAAGTAGTTTCGGAGATACGAGGGTGGGGGCAAAAAATACCCCCCCCCCCAACAGGTCGCGTTATAAACAGACCCCACCATGGCGCGGGCTAACCGGGAGGTTCTGGCCACCCGCCCCCGGTGATCCTAAATCAATAAAATGATGCTGTCATTCAATGTCCTCTTCAATAAGTTTTCTTTTTGTCACGCGTGGTCGAAAATTTAACTACCAATTGCATTCGAACAGAAAAAAATAATTGTCTCATGTCATGGAACGTGATTAAGTTTGCCCAAATAAGCATGTGGCCAACTGACCTACATGAAGTGGGTTATTGGCCGCTTATGCGGTACCTGGGCTCTAAGAGGCCCATCTACGAGCATTGTGCTTAACCCTCGCCCGCACATGCCATTTTTCCATCCTAGAACGCACATGGGGGGTTGCCCCCCCGCGCCATTTCGTTCCTGTTGGAGATAGAGCTTAGCGGTAAGACCAAAAAGATTCTTTGGGAAGAGACGAATCCAATGACACCCAGTTTTACCTTCTCAGGTCAGTCATTGACCTTCCAGGTCAGGTCAAACTAAAAAATGTTACTGTTTTGGGTCACCGTTGGATATCAAGTGCGCTGCTTACCATATACCGATGACTATGCTGTTTTCTGGTGCCAAGCCAGCTAGAACCTCTTTGTCACACTACCCGACCATATTTTTGCTGCTGAGGTCATGTCAGGTCAAGTTAGGTCAAGGTCAATAATATGTGTTTGTATGTTTGTGTGTGTCTGTGTGTATACTGATGTGTGCACCGATTGTTTTTGTGTCCATATTACATGAAATCATGATCTGAGAAGCTATTACCAAAAATGCAGTCAAAAAACTTCACAAAAAGAAATTTCCGCTTACCTAAAACGCAATTATCTTAGATGACCTAGGTTGACCTTGACCTTGACCTTGACATCTGTACATCGTCGAACAACATGTTCCATGATAGTTGGGAGGTAAGACTGGCAAAAAAGGCCGAAATCAAGGTGTCAAAAGCTCACAAGGCCCATAGCCAGCGCAAGATGTTGAGAATTGGCCATTTGGGTCATGACATGACCTGAAAAACAAGGTCATATCTCCGAAACCAAAAATCACAGAAACTTGAAATTTTCAGTCATGGACATCAAGAAAGGATAGAGGAGCAGCTCTACGAAAAATCAGCCTTTTAGCTCTAAAAATGATGAGTGCAGAGCAGAAAGACTACCTGGGGGGGGGGGCAACCCCCCCCCCCATTTGCGGGCGAGGGTTAATGTCGAGAATAGAATATGAAACATAACACCGGCCCATACTTCCCGGGCAATGGGCCATACCTCCTGGGGTATTTTGATGGATCGAAAAAGCGCATGATTTATTAGAAGTTATCTCGAGACAAAATAGTTGATCCCAGGTGCCTAATATCAGGCACACTTTACAGGCGAAAGGCAATTTCACGTACGCAGGGTGAAAAACCAGATCTAGCCATTGCCCACAGGAAGAAAATTGCAATTTCATAAAACCGGCCCATACCTCCTGGGTCTCCCCTACCTATAGCTAGTGTGACGGAAGCCACATTTTTTTTCGAATCACAGCTTACAGGAATTGACAGAATCATAAGGCATGCATATTGGTGTGAGACTAAAAGCCAAACACGCAAAAGTGAAATCATCTGAGAAGAACAGCGCTTCAATTCCCGACACCTTCATGGATAACGCGGGTCAACAGGGCGCAGGCGGCAGATGGTCTACCCCACCTGGACCCGACGTAGCGCCGACCCCTCTTATCGGTCGCACGCCAATTGGGTGGCCACGTCAAAAACGGGCTACACCTGGCACTGCAGAGGTGTAAACACTGCCGCCTCCCCGCCCGCATCTACAGGAAAAGCTCATAACGGAACTTTATCTCTCCAAAGCGCAATCGGCCGGCATCCTGTGCGCCAACCCTCTGCACCTGCGCCTGGGATATCGCCACCGGCACCGCCTCGACCTAGTGGATCGACACCGGTGTGAGCATGTCAAACAAGAAACAGCTGACGCAGGGACCCCTCGGGCCGTATCATGCCGCAAGTGCCGCAAATAGAAGGCGTCAAGCCATCAAAATTACACTCACGCCGACGAAGTTATCAGCCGCCGACAGATGCTAACCAAAAGTCCCAGTCACCCTCCCTGCGGAATCGGAGGTGCAAATATGTACGTCCAGAAGAGCAGATGTTCCGTGCCGAGAGTGGGACACGCCAATGCCCATATCTGGCATTCACCTGACGAGCAGCGACGCCGACGGTCGGGGACTTCTGATACTGGACGGCAGCTGGGACAAATGAGCGTCCAGCAAACAGAGTAATAACTGACGAATTCGCTAATATCATAAGCGTTCGGCCAAAACAGGAACAGCTGGGAAGTTCAATGACCATGGCGGACCATACATACCCGAGATATCGTGATTACAACCAAACCAAGCAATAAAGCGCCGACGCCGGACAGTGTACCTCAGCTTCCCAGCAGAACAAAGGTGTGCACGACAGATGGCAAGAAGATAGCAAAAGTGATAAGCACTGCACCCGGCCGCTCATACTCAGGATTTTCCCTTAATTCAGTATGAGACTCCGCTCGCTTCGCTCGCTCCGTAATAAAATATAAATAGAATATAAAAGACGGTTAACTTCCTCCAAATACCGAGTGTATTCTCCTCTCTCCAACCATCTCCCATTCATCGTTATTTTCCATCCACGTGTCTTTGCGCGAGAGCAAATTATCAGGCATCCGTCAATCACATGAAATACGTTAACAGTGAGGCACCATCGAACACCACCCCTGACCTTCAAGGGTCACTCACTCTGCGGTGCCGAACATCCTCTACTGCACCTCAACACCACCCCCTGACTTCAAAGTCGCTGCGGCCTCGAACGTCACCAATATGCCAAGGAGTCGTCGCATGGCAGTCACCACTGACGATCCAAATCTGAGCTCTGCCTGGCTTCTGTCACCATCGGACATACTCAGGCACCGTTGGATAATTAATTAACCCTGGATCTGCACCGTCTTCCCCATCTGTTCTTCGGCATCTAACCGCACCACTGAGGAATCTGGCACTTCACCACGAGATAATCTTTCAAGCTCCTTCGAAGGCTTCCACAAAACTTCTTGCCGGACAGAAATCCGGTTGTCACATTTACGCCACTCATGCTGAGATGACAGGCACACAGACCGCCATCTCACTGCATAGGGTTCTCCTCCAGTACCTCCACAGGCCCAGTCACCGACACTGCGGACGGCCGAGTGGGCGCCCAGCTGCACTCGTCGCCGCTGCCTAAAACTAGAAGCGTGTCTTCGTCGAGGCTGCCGCCGTTCGCTGCGGGCTCACCCTCGACTCACAGGCTTTGAAGTCATGCTCTTCTCGAAGCCTGAATCCACCGAGGTTCGCATCCTTTCCCATGTCTTTTATTTCCCCTGCAACAATCATCCACTATTCCGTTCGTATCGATCGTGTCGTTATACTCGTCATGGTCATCGTTAGCTTTACGTTACTTTGGAGCCATTTTACCACCCGTATATACAAGGAAAAAGGCCGAAATAGCTTGTAATATAAAATATAAATAGAATATAAAAGACGGTTAACTTCCTCCAAATACCGAGTGTATTCTCCTCTCTCCAACCATCTCCCATTCATCGTTATTTTCCATCCACGTGTCTTTGCGCGAGAGCAAATTATCAGGCATCCGTCAATCACATGAAATACGTTAACAGTGAGGCACCATCGAACACCACCCCTGACCTTCAAGGGTCACTCACTCTGCGGTGCCGAACATCCTCTACTGCACCTCAACAGAAGGTTTGTTGCGCGGGTGTGTAGCCTTGGGTAACAGATAGCGCGATGTTATTTTTGTTTTGAAACGAAAATCAAGGCGAGGGTGCGTCTGGTAATCGTGAGGACTGCGCTTGAATTTGGCTTATTTACTCCGAGGTGTATGGCATGAATAAAACCCTGAAAGTTTAGCGGCATGAGTATAAGAAAGGTCAGGTGTGATGACAAGGGCGATAAGGGCGACGTTTATCTAACGGACGTGAATACCTGGCCAAATCTGAGCGAGTACAGGGAAACATCGAAATGGACCAATTCATGACAATTTGGCTCATACTCCGATCTCTCTCTCTCTCTCTCTCTCTCTCTCTCTCTCTCTCTCTCTCTCTCTCTCTCTCTCTCTCTCTCTCTCTCTCTCTCTCTCTCTCTCTCTCTCTCTCTCTCTCTCTCTCTCTCTCTCTCTCTCTCTCTCTCTCTCTCTCTCTCTCTCTCTCTTTCTATCTCTCTCCCTCTCTCTCGCTCTCTCTCTCTCCCTCTCTCTCTCCCTCTCTCTCCCTCTCTCTCTCTCTCTCTCTCTCTCTCTCTCTCTCTCTCTCTCTCTCTCTCACAAGGTTGTATTCCCTATCTTGCTCCCAATGATTGTACCATTTATCGACGCGATTAGCCTAAACCGTACAACAACACAGTGAGTTAGAGATCTAGCCAGTTCAACTAGCCGGAGAGAGGCTGGTTCGAGCCAGGCCCCTGTGCCTGTTTTGACTCTGCTGACGCCGTCGACCACTGCGAGATGGAAATGAGTATTCCGTGACTCGATGAATTCTACTGCGTATTCCCATGAAGTATAGCAAAGGCACCGAGCGGCTAGCCGTCCGTGTCGACCGGACTTTGAAGGGCTAGGGCTAATATGTAAGAGTGTAGGAGCGATAAACGAGGGGCAAGGTTGCCGAGTTATAGTGTCGCGGAGTGACTCCGCCGAGGTGTTCAGAAGAAACACAGAGTTATGGTTTCGCGGAGTGGCTCCGCCGAGAGTATAAACATTAGGAACTTATCCCTCAACTGAAGCACAAACCGGACCACCCACAACACCGAGTCGACAGACCGGCAGAGGTGCGTACAACCGTTGTTTCCTTTGAGCATGGGCGAAATTGTCCGCACTGTGGCAGTGCGCACGCGAGAGATAGAGGTGGCCGATGGAAGCGTAGAGTTGTTATGCGGAGTGGCTCCGCCGAGAGTATTATCATTTAGGACTTTATCCCTCAACTGAAGCACAACCGGACCACCCACAACACCGAGTCGACAGACCGGCAGAGGTGCGTACAACCGTTGTTTCCTTTGAGCTTGGGCGAAATTATCCGCACTGTGGCAGTGCGCGCGAGCGAGAGAGAGGTAGTCAATGGAAATGTATGCACTGTGGCAGTGCACGCGATTGAAGAGCAGGCAGTGGCCGGGAGCGCATGAGAAACGTAGCTTCAATGGAAGAGAGTAATAACGTAAATGGGGTCAGAAGGACACCCAGTGCCAATTTGCTTAGGATTCAGGGATTTAAAGGGGTTAACACCTCCTTACACGCACATAAGTATCAAACAGGGCATAAACTCACCTCGGGATATAACTATGCCAATTCAGCGCCATTGGAGGGATTAGATGGAAACGGGAGGGTCGGTTTGTCTAGCCGAATGTTCTTCGTAGGTGTATGTATGCATGACCAATCAATGATGCGTGTGCGACCGAAAGGGAGTAATGAATGGCTATATTAAGGACCAGTGGGAGCTAGACACTCACGCTCGAATTGCATAAATTCCTCTGATGGGATAGAGCCCTTGGCATCGAACGGATACGAAATGGGAACATGGGAAGGCCTTGCCCTGGGGTTTAAAGCCAAGCAATTCCATCAGCCGGTGACAAATCCCATCCCTTCCAAATTGAACCCATTCCTCCCCGAGCAGTGAAGACTATATGTTGTAAGGAAATTGCAAGCCTCTCAAATAAATTTGTACTGCACGACGACGGAGCCAGTGCCATGTGGGAATCAGACGGGCGTTGAAGAGGAGACGATACACCTGCCCATCCGGTGTCGTCCTCCGAGGCGGACGATCACACCGCTTACAGCCACACGTCACTCACACGGCACACGTGCACCGCCAAGCCGCCCAGCAGCACCGTTACACTAGCTGCAGTTTAAAACGTTTTCGCTTTATTACAGTGGAATCCGCTTTATAAATCCACCTTGGTGACAAGGGGTTTTGGATTTATTACCCCGGCACCGCCTGGGCTATTTCCGTACCTACCCACGACAGCCTGGGGGGGGGGGGGGGGGTGGGGTCGGATCCGACCCCCCCCCCTGTTATATCGAGAACCAATGGTCGTACCGAGCCCCGCGAGGCGGCGTTCGAAAGGTCTCTACGAGACCTTCCCAAAGCACTCTTAAGATTTTTAGATTGAGGTCAACTTTCGGGTCAATGTCAGGTCAAAGGTCAAATTCTGGGGTTTTGCATGATTAGGCTTACGGACAGCGGAATCGATAGCTGCTGCTTGAAACTCACCAAAAATGACCTCAAAGGCCTAGTGAAGGTACCATGTGCGTATAGGGGTCATACCAAGTACGGGTCAAGGTCAGGTCAGGTCACGAAAGGTCACGCTTTTCACTTTCTTCTACATGGGCGTGCGACACATGTTTTATGGCTTATTTTTCACGCCGAATCCGATGGTAATGGTTATGTGTGACCCCAAGTCACTGTGCTGGTGATAAGTGTGCATTGAAAGCATAAAAAATCGTTTATACCATACATAACTAAACGAGGGCTATGAAAATAGGTCAATTTTTCAACTTTTTATTTTTGACATAAAAAAGCACTTTTCTAGACGAGCTTTGTCCCAGGAATCTAGTGGTGCCATTTGTTTTCACATACGAGGTTCAGAAGTGCCTCTAATTCACGAAAATGCTTATGACGTCACCATGCCCTATGCATGTTTGAGCTATTTTTTACAGTTTGGGGGTCAAAAATCAAGATAGAAAGTTGAAATTTTGGACATCTTATCTTCTAATAGAGCTCTATAACATATATTCCGTTTTTTGGAATTTCTCATAATTTTGGATTCTATTAGCCGTTTTCCAAAAAATATAGTTTTTTGAATTTTTAGGGGTGAAAAACGCATTTTATGGAAAATCCGAGATAGCCACTTTAACCCGCGCCGTGCTGGGGGGGCGTTTTTACGCCCCCCCCCTCAGGTTTTTCGCGAATATCTCAAAAACGGCGGCGCGCAGCGCCGCCGTTTTTGGTACACGTGTTCCTACATCATTTCCGCACATGTTGTGAAAATTTCAGACCTAGGCCGTTCAAGGTCAGGTCACCAGGTCACGTCAAGTTACCTTACCTCAGAAAAAGTTCAAAGGCTTGCTATAGCTACACCGACTGAACGATCACTTTGAAACTTTCAGCGATTGATATGAGTAACAGTATGTATAAAATGTGCGACCTCTCCATTATAAGTAAATTATAATTCATAATATAGATGGGAGAAAATTGAAATGCGCCTCTTTTGGACGAATGTCGTTCAAAACGCTCTCAAACATCGGTTCATAGGTAAACATGACACACTGAATCGGAAAAATGCACCTGTGACCCGTCTGTATGCCCCTGAGGTCATCTCAGGTCATGAACGGTCGCCAGCAGTTTTTTGGCTACAACTTTTGATAGAGACGTGCTAGAGCGGTGAAAACACGTCATATGTGTTCAGCTCGACGATACGGATCGACTGATATGCAACATGACCCTTCTCGGTCAGGTCATGACCTTGACCTTAGGTCAAATTTTCAAAATGGCCTTTTAAGGTCAATAAATAGTTCATTCGACGCGTCTCGACGAGAGGAACATGATGCTGGCAAAAGTAATGTCGTGGCTCTCTTGAGTCAAAAGTTATTGCCGAAAAACAGTTTTCGTGGAAAACGGCTATTTTTACAGTTTTTGCCCTCTGGAGGCTAAACCGTTGACCTGAGGTCAAATCTGAGAACACTCTACATAAATGGCGGTAAAAGGGCTATCGAATGCGCTTTTCCGCGGCGCTGTAGCTCTATTGGTTCCCGCCCAGCCAGCCTTCCCAAATGGGGCCCATATGGGCCCCAAGTGGGCAGCAAACTGGGGCCCATCTGGGCTGCCCACTTGGGGCCCAGATGTGTTTGTCATGGGCGTCCAACTGGGTCCCATATGGGCAGCCCAGATGGGCCCGATATGGGGCCCAGCCGGGGCACATATGGGTCCCACATGGGCTTTCCCAGCCGGGACCCACATGGGTATAATTGAAAAATCCCACATGGGGCCCATGTGGGTTCGAAATGGGACCCATATGGGGCCCAGCCGGGGCACATATGGGTCCCACATGGGCTTTCCCAGCCGGGACCCACATGGGTATAATTGCAAAATCCCACATGGGGCCCATGTGGGTTCGAAATGGGACCCATATGGGGCCCAGCCGGGGCACATATGGGTCCCACATGGGCTTTCCCAGCCGGGACCCACATGGGTATAAGCGAAAAATCCCACATGGGGCTCATGTGGGTTCGAAATGGGACCCATATGGGGCCCAGCCGGGACACATATGGGTCCCACATGGGCTTTCCCAGCCGGGACCCACATGGATATAAGCGAAAAATCCCACATGGGGCCCATGTGGGTTCGAAATGGGACCCAAATGGCGCCCAGCCGGGGCACATATGGGTCCCACATGGGCTTTCCCAGCCGGGACCCACATGGGTATAAGCGAAAAATCCCACATGGGGCCCATATGGGATCGACATGGGACCCATATGGGGCCCAGCCGGGTCCCATATGGGCTTTCCCAGCCGGGACCCAAATGGGTATAAGCGAAAAATCCCACCTGGAGCCCATGTGGGTTCGGAATGGGACCCAGCTGGGACCCATACCCAGCCAACATTATTACCTTGGCCCCACATGGGGCCCAGGTGGGCCACTTGGTGGGACCCATGTGGGCAGTCCATGTGGGGCCCACATAAATTTGTCCCTGGGTAAATGGTGGGGCCCACCTGGGCTGGCCCACGTGGGCTCAAGGTGGGTACCATATGGGGCCCACCTGGGCTGGCCCACATGGGCTCAAGATGGGTACCATATGTGGCCCACCTGGGCTGGCCCACATGGGCTCAAGGTGGGTACCATATGGGGTCCACGTGGGCCAGCAGATGTGGGCCCTAGGTGGGCCCCATGCTGGCTCACACCTCCCTAGCATCGTTTGTATTAATCAATAAATATTCACCAAAGCCCATCTTAGTTCCCACCAGAACCTACAATTAATTTCAATATGATTATAATATAATCGATGTCTGCTATTTCAATCACTCCCCCTGATCATTGCTGAACGTTCGCCACCGCAACAAAACAAACTGTCAGTGATCAATATTTATATTATCGATAAACACAAAAATGCTGTTTAAACTCTCTGCTCTCTTCTGCTCATCTCTAGACTTCTTCTCTCATCTGCTCCTCCGCTTAAACTCCAGCTGGTCTCCTCTCCTGGCGGCCTCCGTCGCGGTTCCTGGCACCCGTAAACCACTTTCGTGGCGCCACCTCCAGCTGGCCGTTGTTGGTGTCCTGGGTAAGCCCGTTCCGCCGCACGGCTCCTGTAAAATAAGCACCAGCAATGTAAAATGTGCAGACACATAAGCGAATTGTGTATTGCCCGTGCTGTGATCTACCATGATTCTGTATTACCTGCATTAAAAGTAACATCATCTGATTTGACTTGAATAATTGAGAAATGAACTTTAATTTTTTTGCAGGAAATAATATGATGCAGAATAAACATACAAGGTCCGATTATGATGTACACAAAGGACATTAGTGCTTTATAAGTCGGCTGCTTGGAATTCGCTAATCGGACAGTAATTGACGACACCTGAAATAACATATGAATGGGAGTGCTGCTGTTATTCTGACATCCGCTATCAGTTGTCTAAGGGACTTGGGCAATTAAATAAAGAGATATAAAACCATTACTTACTGAACACGACATCAAAAAGCCGGGTACCGCCGAAAGCCCTTTTCCCGTGCCGTCCATTTACGCTTAGTCGCGTAGCGAGTGCGCTCGTCATGACGCCTGCTATCGTCCTTCGGACCGGTGTAAGCGGGGGCGCTTACACCGAGGTCGGCGACAAACAGCCACCCGGAGTATCTGTCCACTGCCACGAGGTTGAGGTACTTCCTGCCGGCTCGATCGGCAAAGTCGATGTGTAGTTCGAACGGCCTTTCCGCTGGCGGTCTCCTCATCATGGTTTCTTGCTGCTGATCGGGTAGATCTCTCTGGCAGCTGGTACAGCAGCGGGTGACATTTTCCACATCCCGGTAGATCCCGGGCCAGTAGACGATCTGTCTTGCGCGGGCCTTCGTCTTCTCCTTCCCCAGGTGGCTAGAGTGGAGGGCTTCTAGAACAGTCCTTCGTAATCGCTGTGGTATGACGAGCCTGCAGCCGACCCGGCCTGACCGACTGGACATCTCCACCGACCGCAGTGACGCCTTCTACCTCTGGAAGGAGAGATGGGACGACTACGTCCTGATGTCACAGCTGCGACTCGACCAACTCAGTTGGTGACATACCAGGGAAATAAGCTAAAATTAGAGCGCTCTATTTATTGCTCCTGCCCCATGTTGAAGAGATACCCCTAAAAGCGTGATCTTTTATCGGCCCTTACGCAGCAAGGCAGTACTTCTCAGACCGGTGGATGGTATCAATAGAAAGAGAATGCGTCAAAGATTAACATGAATTAATTAAAATAACATTAAAATGTTAATTAAGCGTGGAAATAAGTCCCAAACATAAGCTAATTATTGCTCCTACCTCGGCGACGGCGCTCCCCGCAGTCGGCGGAGAAGCTAAAATAAAAGCCACTATCCTCCTCCGTAAGTCAATTTTAGAGCGGCCGAGTGGACCGATGCGGGGCCACCAAACTGAGATAAGACGTGGCTAGCAATTGCAAACCGCCATAGAAATCAATATCTTAAGACGTACAATATGGGATATTTACTCTGAAGCTGGAGTGAAAGCATGAGTAGATTGCAAGAAACGAAATGCATAGATTGGTTGAATTATGCTCAATAGATGAAGCCATTTCTATGATGTTGACATTTGACATAACCCTTCCTCTCCTCACCTATGACCTAAGCGCATTGGCAGTTGCCGGCATAGTTTTTGAGCACGAGTGTAATTCGCCATCGGACCGCAATGCATGTTGCTAGGCTGCTGCAATTACAACGAACATACGAATACTGCCTTCTTTTGTAGACGCTCGTTTTTTAGGCGGTCTTTGACGTACAAGGGGGCATACCTGTCGACAACTTGAGTTTCTCCGAATTTCAAAAACTCCCAGAATTTCAATTCCTAATGCACTGTTGTAGGTTCAGCTATGTTCACAAGTTTTCGTTTCCTCCTGTTCTAAAAAGGATGATATTTGTCGATTTCGTGCGTCGCTGATAGGAGGGTGCGTTTAATAATTAGGCCCAACGCTTTCTGCCTCCGCGAGTATCTTCAAAAGGGAACAACAGTTTCCATTTATTACATTATGGGACATGTGACAAAATGACCACTGGAACACGCATGAAACGGAGCTCATATTTCTAAAAATGTCTACAATCACTTCTTTTCTGACACTATTAGCAAATACCATCTCAAGTTAGGTGGTTGACAGACAGTCAATGGAGATCTGGGGAGACTGAGTGATGCCAATTCACCACTTAACTGATGAGGGCCGAGGGGAGAGAAACATGCAACATGCACAACTGACAACTTGACAAGTGACAAAACACTACCACTATTGCGCAGTGCACAACAAATTACAGCAGCCAGCCCAAAAATGCTTTTGGTGGCTAATTGCAAAACAAGTCACTAATAAATGTCTTAGTTACAGCTGAACACTGCACAATGATCACACTGTTCACGCATTGAGTGAGATGCCACAGGTGGTTTGAATCACACTTTGGTACAACTGCAAATCTCAAGTGTTGTCATGAGGCTCATGCCTCCATGATCACAGCACTTTGGTTGTGGTTGGCAATTGGCATAACACTTGTAGTCTGCAGAGTTCCACATGAACTGCAGACACCTCATCTGGTGGTCTTCATGTTGCTCAACTTCTTCAGGAGGCAAATGTCGACCACCCAGCGGAAGCATGGTCCTGCAGAAAAGAAAGGTATGTAATGCATAAGGTACAAACATTATCTGCTGAAACAGCCCCTTCTGTTGGCTGTTATTAAACTTTTAACATAACATAACAACATGTATTCCATGTATATTACATTTGTTGAAGTAAAATACTGCCGGCTATTTCAAAACCAGAAAATGAAATTATATTGTGGCATAATTCACATGCTCAGCTATCAGTATCAAATAATAACTTAATTTAAAATTTAGCATATTCTATAAAACACATTCATAGAATATTCTACTTCACGTCACAAGGACTCACAATCTTTCTGTTGGGTATTTGATTGACGCATTAACTAAGTTTGCCTTAGGTTTTATTGTTGCAAAAAATTCATATTGCATTATTGTATCAAAATACTGCCAGCAATAACAAAACAAGAACATGAAATGTCAAGGAGCAAGCCGCCTTTCCTAAAAATGGGTTACTTTGAAAAGAATTTTAGTTTCTTTTAAGGAAAAGAAGAAATGATTATCAGGTAATTATCAGAAAACCACTCAACCAGCAAGTGGCTGGGTGGTTTCACAGCAAACATCAAGCCAAAACATATATTTACATTTATTTAACAATTGAGCCATTTGACTACTACAAGGATATGTGAGCAAAATAAGCATCTAATTATCCAATGTTGACTTCCTTGCAAAGTTTATGCCTTATTTTATGAAAATGTGTCACTAGAATATGATACTTATCATCGAATATTATTTAATCTACGATTTATTTCGATCGAAACGCATATGGAGTCCCGCGCCATTTTCGTCGACGATGAATATGATCGTGTTTCATGAAGAGATAAGGGGTTTCAATGGTCTTTCAAAGCAATAATTTGATGCAAAATTTGATAGGAAATAATATAAAGCTGGTTCAAATGGCCATCGACCATTCAAAACACCGAAAATACTCACAACTCCGCCCCAACGACCACGCAGCACCGCGCACGCCACACAACTGGCACAATTGCCAAAACTGCTGTCACAGCAGAAATGTTTTTTTTTTCTCGATTGCAATTGTGGAATTATTTATTAAACAGAAGATGATCTTTCCGAAAAAGCGACTGATTTTATACACAGATGCATGGAAAATTAAAAAATCCCGGTAAGTTTATTTGTATTGTTTTGTCGATTTTGACATGCTCCTAGTTTGCGGCCATATTTCGATAAGTTCTACAGGGAGTTCAGAATTATTTCAGGACCAATCTTTTCCTCGTTCATTTTCCCGTCGATCATGAAATTTGTAGAGCGGAACAATTAGTTTCCAGGCGGTCCGAGCGGTTTTCGTGAGAAGGGTGCAAAAATCGGCGTCATTTTTAGAGCCTCGACAGCAGCTCAACACAGGACCCTATGGGAGACGGTGAAGTAGCGGAAGCAATAAATAGAGCGCTCTAATTTTAGCTTATTTCCCTGGTGTGTCACCGACTGAACTAGCGATACAGCTGGCGTCGCTGCGGGCGCGCCTCTCCGAAGAGACTCGAACGCGGTCGTGGTTGCGGCGCGGCCGCCACGGCTACGCATTCCTGCTTCCTTTCACTTTCGTTCATCGCACTTTGTACTCACTATGGGCGGGTTCGAGCTAATACCGACCGCGCCATGTGTCGGTTCCGCCCGAATTAAGGCTTTATTGGACACGCACACCACTCAGAGTCTCAACGCCAACTGGCCCGCCCAGACGCCGCAGCCCCGCCAGCCGGTCGGCCGGTCACCGCCCCGGGCGGTGCAGAGGCGGCCCCAGGCCCCGTCCGGTGGGCCGAGCTCCGCCGGCGGATCGCCCGCGCAGGGGCGGGCTCAGGCGACACAATCATACGACACAATCACAACATTGACTGTCCAATATCAGCCGTAGCTGGTCTCACAAACATCAACTATGCGACTTCCTCACGACGTCGAAGTGTATTTTGGAGGCATGAGACTAAACAGCGAGTTCTTTTTTCTTGTAATATCATACACATTGGACAGTGAAAAAATAAATAATGGGCTGCCCACATCCAGCCCACCTACACCCCACAACATGGGCTGCCCACGCAGTGCCCATGTTAAGCCCACCATACAGGAACACCGCGTGAATGCCTGTGTTCACCAAAATTCCTGGATATGCCCTCGTACATGTGCAAGCAATTTCATTATCAAGCATTATGCCTGCCAAAAAATATGTGGGCAGCCCATGTGGGGCCCACATGCAGCCCACATATTTGCCCATCTCTAGCCCATGGCCCACCTAGCCCACCATGCCCATCAACTGCCCATGTGGGGCCCACATGGGCATGCTGGCTGGGGTTTGCCCATTTGGGCCCCACGTGGGCCCCGGATGGGTGTGCCCAGTTTGTTGGTGCCCAGTCTGCCCACATGCTGCCCGCATCCAGCCCAGATAGGTGTCGGGTCAGTTAACAAAGTTTTGTAGTAAGGTTTGCCCATTTGGGCCCCATGTGGGCCCCGGATGGGTGTGCCCAGCTTGTTGGTGCCCAGTCTGCACACATGCTGCCCGCATCCAGCCCAGATAGGTGTCGGGTCAGTTAACAAAGTGTAGTAAAGTTTGCCCATTTGGGCCCCATGTGGGCCCCGGATGGGTGTGCCCAGCTTGTTGGTGCCCAGTTTGCCCACATGCTGCCTGCATCCAGCCCAGATAGGTGCCGGGTCAGTTAACAAAATTTTGTAATAAAGGAAATGTTCATATCCCAGCTAGCATGCCCACATGGTTCCCATATGGGGCCCACATGCCCCCCACCTCTTCCATATGGGCCCACATGGGAATGGCAGTGGGTGCCACGTGGGACCCATATGGGCCAGCCCACGTAGGCCCATATGGGACCCACGCGGCGCCCACATGGGACCCATATGGGCCAGCCTACATTGACCCCATATGGCAACATGCATGAATTTGATATACTTGGAGTCCAAAATACACATGAACAACAGCCACCTTTTTTGCTATTATGCACTTGGAGTAACTTAAATGGGATGGGGCCCACATGGGTGATCCATATGGGACCCACACGGGATGCCCATCTCCAGCCCACATGCGCTTGGCCCACCTGGCCCATTTTTATCCCATATGGGGCCCATATGGGTAGCCCATCTGTAGCCCATGTCCCACGTGGGCCCATCTGGCCCATGTTCACCCCATATGGGACCCATGTGGGCATGTTTGCTGGGCAGATAGGTGTAAGTGTCGGGTCAGTTAACAATTAGTTTTGTAGTAACTTTTGCCCATGTGGGCCCCGGATGGGTGTGCCCAGCTTGTTGGTGCCCAGTCTGCCCACATGCTGCCCGCATCCAGCCCAGATAGGTGTCGGGTCAGTTAACAAAGTTTTGTAGTAAATTTTGCCCATGTGGGCGGCTGGGCCCCATGTGGGCCCCGGCTGGGTGTGCCCAGCGTGTTGGTGTCCAGTTTGCCCACATGCTGCCCGCATCCAGCCCAGATACCTAGGTGTCGGGTCAGTTAACAAAGTTTTGTAGTAAATTTTGTCCATGTGGGCGGCCGGGCCCCATGTGGGCCCCGGCTGGGTGTGCCCAGCTTGTTGATGTCCAGTTTGCCCACATGCTGCCCGCATCCAGCCCAGATAGGTGTCGGGTCAGATACCAACATTTTGTAGTAAAGGAAATGTTCATGTCCCAGCAAACATGCCCACATGGTTCCGATATGGGGCCCACATGGCCCCCCACCTCTTCCATATGGGCCCCACATGGGAATGGCAGTGGGTGACACATGGGACCCATATGGGCAAACCCACGTAGGCCCCATATGAGACCCACGCGGCCCCCACATGGGACCCATATGGGCCAGCCTACATTGACCCCATATGGCATCATGTATGAACTTGATGTACTTGGAGTCCAAAATTCACATGAACAACAGTCACCTTTTTTGCTTTTATGCTCTTGGAGTAACTTAAATGGGGCCTACATGGGTGATCCATATGGGACCCACATGGGATGCCCATCTCCAGCCCACATGCGTTTGGCCCACCTGGCCCATTTTTTCCATATGGGGCCCATATGGGTAGCCCAACTGTAGCCCATGTCCCACGTGGGCCCATCTGGCCCATGTTCACCCCATATGGGACCCACATGGGATGCCCATCTCCAGCCCACATGCGTTTGGCCCACCTGGCCCATTTTTATCCCATATGGGGCCCATATGGGTAGCCCATCTGTAGCCCATGTCCCACGTGAGCCCATCTGGCCCATGTTTACCCCATATGGGACCCACATGGGATATCCATCTCCAGCCCACATGCGACTGGCCCACCTGGCCCATTTTTATCCCATATGGGGCCCATATGGGTAGCCCATCTGTAGCCCATGTCCCACTGGGCCCATCTGGCCCATGTTTACCCCATATGGGACCCACATGGGATGCCCCTCTCCAGCCCACATGCGTTTGGCCCACCTGGCCCATTTTTATCCCATATGGGGCCCATATGGGTAGCCCATCTGTAGCCCATGTCCCACGTGAGCCCATCTGGCCCATGTTCACCCCATATGGGACCCACATGGTATGCCCATCTCCAGCCCACATGCGTTTGGCCCACCTGGCCCAGTTTTATCCCATATGGGGCCATATGGGTAGCCCATCTGTAGGTCCCACGTGGGCCCATCTGGCCCATGTTCACCCCATATGGGACCCACATGGGATGCCCATCTCCAGCCCACATGCGTTTGGCCCACCTGGCTCATTTTTATCCCTTATGGGGCCCATATGGGTAGCCCATCTGTAGCCCATGTCCCACGTGGGCCCATTTGGGACCCACATGGGATGCCCATCTCCAGCCCACATGCGTTTGGCCCACTTGGCCCATTTTTATCCCATATGGGGCACATATGTAGCCCATGTCCCACTGGGCCCATCTTGCCCATGTTTTCCCCATATGGGACCCACATGGATGCCAATCTCCAGACCCACATGCGTGGCCCACCTGGCCCATTTTTATCCCTATGGGGCCCATATGGGTAGCCCATCTGTAGCCCATGTCCCACGTGAGCCCATCTGGCCATGTTACCCCATCTGGGCCACATGGGATGCCCATCTCCGCCCACATGCGTTGGCCCACCTGGCCCAATTTTATCCCATATGGGGACCATATGGGTAGCCCATCTGTAGCCCATGTCCCACGGGGCCCATCTGGCCCATGTTCACGCTTGGGACCCACATGGGACGACATCCCGCCCACATGCGTTTGGCCAACTGGCTCATTTATCCTATGGGGCCCATATGGGTAGCCCATCGTAGTCATGTCCCACGTGGGCCCATCTGGGACCCACATGGGATGCCCATCTCCAGCCCACATGCGTTTGGCCCAACCTGGCCCATTTTATCCCACATGGGACCATATGGGTAGCCCATCTGTAGCCCTGTCCCACTGGGCC